>NW_026138215.1:0-460223 GCF_025592945.1 Manacus candei | reverse complement strand
ATCCTCCTCCACAAATCAGCAAAAACACTTCAGAGAGAGCAAAAGACACTGTTGGTGGCAGCACAAGAATCTGTAACACAACTTCATGCCAGAGTCAACCTTCTAAAAGAGGGATTTCATCAGCAGAATCACTTCCTTGCTGCAAAGATCAGAGATTGGAGCCACTTCACAGGCATTAAGGAAAATCCATGCTCTACACAAAGCTCTTCTCAACCCCCAGTTGTCCTGACAGCTCCACACAGAATACCCCCAGTGTACCAGCACAGCCTGTGCCTTCCAATGAGGCCAAGCTGTACACAGAGATATCACCCATGTTCTCACACTTGGTTACAATTGGAATGCACTTCCCATCAAATTCCTTCTTACACAGCACCAAAAGAAATGATTAGTCACCCCATTGCCCAGGAAAATTTGGAATTACAAGTGTCATCTCCTCAGAGCTCTTCGAAGCAGCACAAGAAAAGGGACAGAAAGATTCCCCAGGGATGGGTAAAGCAGCATGAAGTGAATTTTTAACTCAGCCCTGGGAAGCCTCTCTGAAAAGCCAAGGCCAACCCTTGCAGCCATTCTCACCTGTTATCCTCATAATGCCTCTTCTTGATTGCAGATTCCAGCTCAGGAATTGCCAGCTCATAAAATGAAGCTAACCTGTAGAAAGGGGGGGAACAAACCAGAAACTGTCAGCTGAGGCTCCAAAAATCATTTGCTAAAAGACAAACCAAATGGCTGGTTTCATTAAACCCTCCTCACCAGCTGTACTCCTTAGCATCACCCATTTTGTTATTTTTTCCCCCCAAAACACAGGCACACACATGAGAAAGAGCAGCACTGGAAGGAAATCACACTCTTAGGAAACCATTGAGGTGCCTTTGAAGAGGTAGGAAAGAAATGCATTCAAAAAGCTCCCTGGTGCTTATCTGACCCATCTGCCCAACCCAAAAACATCCCAAACACAGACCTGCAAAGAGCCAACAGACATAGAATCACAAAATTGCTCAGGTTAGAAAAGCCCTCTGAGACCATCAATCCAACCCTTCCCCAGCACTGCCAAGGCCACCACTGACCGTGTCCCCAAGTGCCACATCCACAGGGCTTTTAAATCCCTCCAGGGAGGGGAACTCCACCATTGCCCTGGGCAGCTGTGCCAGGGATGGACAGCCCTTTCCAGGAAGGAATTTTCCCAATATCCAACCTGACCCTCCCTGGCACAGCTGGAGGCCGTTCCCTCTCCTCCTGTCCCTTGTTCCCTGGGAGCAGAGCCCGACCCCCCCCGGCTCCCCCCTCCTGTCAGGGGGTTGCAGAGCCAGAAGGTCCCCCCTGAGCCTCCTTTTCTCCAGGCTGAGCCCCCCCAGCTCCCTCAGCTACTCCTGCTGCTCCAGCCCCTTCCCAGCTCCGTTCCCTTCCCTGCACACGCTCCAGCCCCTCAGTGTCGTGAGGGGCCCAAAACTTAACCCAGTTTGAGTCCTCCCCGAAACACCCCGTCCCACCCCAGCACCCTCCTGGCCCTCCTGCTGTGTGCCAAGCACTGGACATGAAGTGGGACATCATTTCCAATCAGGCCTTACTGGCCTTGCTGCTCAGCTCTGCTCCAGGTGGGCGTTCAGCTGAAGGTATCCCACATGCTGAAGGCCCAGGAGGATGTTCCAATGGGATGGGGCAGGGAGGAATCACAGAAAGTTTGGCCCAGTTTCTGTTCCAGGCAGCACACACAGACCCTCTCCTTCAGGGACAGGGCACCAAGAGACCTGGAGAGATGCCCTCCCAGAACACAGCCAGCACTGCCTCACCAGCAGGGAGACGGTGATGGTTCCGGCACTCTGCAGCCAAGTCTGGCTGGACTCCAGCAGGAACATTCTGTCCACGTCCCTCATTAAGAGCCAACCACGCTAAATGAGTGTCCTTGAGGCAAAAGTAGCAAAGCTGGTCCATACTTTTAGTGGGGGAGAGGAATTAGCAAGTGCCAGCAGATTGGCCGAGCTCAGAGGTTCCAGATGACACAAAAGAGTCTTTCCTCCCCACATTCCAAAGCCCCAGTCATTTGGCCCTACTGAGGATGGAAATGCTGCTGCTGTCTCACTGCACAGAGATGGAGACTCTCAGCACATCTCTGACATCAATAGGAGAATGAAAAGCCAAAGGTTTTCCCCCTCTGAGTGCCCAGGCATGGAAGCAGTGCTGTTTGCCAGCCCAAAGAGCCACCAGCAGCCCAGCAACCTGCTCTCCTTCCAAAATCCAGTGTGGGGACAACACCCAAGGAGGACAGAGAGCAGGTCACTCAGCCTGTGTTCCCTAAAGGCTTCAGAGCTCTGCAACTTGACTGGGAGCAAAAGTGAAATACAAACCCGTGTTTGCTCACACTAAGCAAACAAAACAGGGGAAATAAGGACAGTAAATTAACACTTCACTCAATCCTAAACAAGGGATGGTGAAGACAAGACTCCACAAGGTGATGTGGGGGCTGAAACCACCTGGAGCAATGTGGGAAGGTGCCACTCAAGGACCTGCAGCCTCTGTGGGACAAGCTTTGCTGTCTGGACCTTGAGCCCATCCTGACTCATCCCCATTGTGCTCCAGAGCTGCACAGGGAATCAGTGCCAGCCCTGCTGTGACAGGGCTGCCTTGTCACCCTCTCCCAGGCACTCAGCTTTTGCCAGGCCTCAGTAATGCTCTCTACCATGAGACTTGGGCATAATATCAAACAAACCCACTTGTTTTCAGCTGTTGAAAGACCATGACTACAAAATACTTCCTGCTTCCCTTGCTTGGATCCCACAGCAGGAAGATCTTTATGTCCATAACTTGTCCCTCTCCACCCTTTGCAGAGCACACCAAGTACCGTCCAGCTGGGTTTTGAAGCTGCCATGGATGCCTGGCTCTGGGATCACTCACAGTGCTGAAGGTGAATATGTAACAGCAAATCTAGACATCCCTATCCATTTATTCATTCTGCTGTGTTCCTGTCAGTGTGAACCCAGCAGCCTCTGCATTAAATCTGTCTCCTCTTAGCGAGGGAGGGACTGGGACAGGACACAGCAGCACATTCAGTATTTTCACTTTGCCAGGACAAGCTCTGCCTGCAGAGCAAGACGTACCTGTAACAAAACTCGTGCTTTTGGAAGGTCTGGCAAGCCAAGGGGAAGACATCAAGAAAGGCCCAGAGTGTTGTGCAGGTGTCACATAAATACAGCACAATGTCCTTCAGCTCCTGGGGGGGAAAGAGCAGTTACTGAGGGAAGAGCAAGTTTTTCCAGGAACACAGTACATTCACCAACAGGGACACAGCATATTCAGGCCAGGCCTTTTCCTGACTGCAGAGTCTAAACTATAAACATCTTACAGGGTCTGGGGGCAGAGACAACATCTCTCCTAAAGCCTCCTAAACTCCTTTAAACTCCTAGACCCTTCAGAGATCTATAAGGCAATCCTAACTGCTTGCTTTCGTTAAAGGTCCTGTGAAATTACAGGAATTCTCATCAGATCTTGTTCTGGACAGTGGCTTTGTTCTCAAAACACCCTCCACATATGGAATTCTTCCCCGTGTAGCTGGAAGCACTGCACGGGAAACAGAAACATGGGAGTCAAAGGGGTGATTTCAGCAGCCTGGTCCAGTGCTTTTCCAGGGCACCCCCCAAAACTGAGTGATTAAGATTTTGCAGACCGTTCTCACTGACAGGGGCCTGTCTTTGTACAGCCCCCAGCACCTGAAACCACTCTTAATTACCAACAGTTAAAGTACACTGTGGTTAAACACACACTCCTGAAGGAAAAAGCCCAGCTCTGCTCACTGCCAGGGTTGGGGGGACACTTCTGTCAGATGTTCTGTTACATTATGAGCTGGTTAAGCAAAAAAGCTGCCAGGTTTCAAACCTCCCCCTTTACAAGGGATGTGGGTGACATGCACACAGGCAAAGCAATCAGCTCAGGGTGGGAAGGTCTGATCACCACCTCCTGTGACAGTGGGGCAGTGACACGGAACCATGTGCTGTGTGAGCTGTTTTTGGGAACAGGAGGGCACAACAGGCACAGCCCAGGCAGGAGCAGCCCTACCTGGAGAGGCATGTTCCCTGCAGTCACACTGACTTTCTCTTCCAGCTTCTGGGGCTCAGCAGAGGCTCCTTCACACTGCAAACCACACTTGTGCAAGATGTTGTTGAACACCTAAACCAAGAGACAGGGCAGTGTTAACAGAGAGGAGCAGGGCAAGCTTTGTCCTGGGAACAACCACTGCCCATCCCAAATGCAACTTGGGACTGTTTCTGTAATACCTCCTGGTAGTGAGCTATTCCCAAAGCCCTCCTGCCCTCCTCCCTGAGGCTGGCAGGACAGATTTTGTGGTTCTTTTTTACAAGCAAAGGTTCTGGGGAGGAGCTGCCAGCTGCAATGGTGACCAAACCCACCCTTCTGCAAACTGCTCTGATATGGCAGAGCACAAAAAGCAAATGGAATCTCTGCTGCCCTCCCCAGTAATTAAATTGAAGGCTTGGTCTTGCATCCCAGGATATTTTTACATTGTGGTTTCCCCTCTGAGATTTACCTCCAACAGTTTCTTAACACATGGAAAAAAAAAGAACAATGTGGGTTTCCAAAAAGTCAAGTGACATTATAGGGGTCTTGGGGTAAATGATACAGAACTGTGGAATCATGGAATAGTTTGAGTGGGAAGGGACCTCAAAAATCACACAGTTCTGCTCCCTGCCATGGGCAGGGACACCTTCCACCAGCCCAGGTTGCTCCAAGCCCCGTCCAACCTGACCTTGGACACTTCCAGGGATCCAGGGGCAGCCACAGCTTCTCTGGGCAACCTGGGCCAGGGCCTCCCCACCCTCACAGCCAACAATTCCTTCCCAATATCCCATCTAACCTTGTCCTCTGGCAGTTTGAAGCCCTTCCCCCCTTGGCCAGTCACTACATGCTCTTGTAAATACCTTGTGTTTATTTTTGTGCATAGGGCAGCTTTTTGAGGACATAAACATGACATTTCAGGGTACAAAGACTTCAAGACACTTTGATTTCCCCCTCAGGCTGAATGTGAATCCTGCTTGCTCAGGTTGGAGAACATAAAAGCTGTTTATATAAAGGAAAGCTGATACATGGAGAGGTGCTAAATAGCTTTTGCACGGCCCCAGGGCACCCCTTGCATCAGATTTTCCCTTGCTCCTGAACCTGCAGTGTTATCCCTAACCCATTCTGCTGTGTTAAACTACCTCTCATGGTTTCTATTTTGTTGATTTAAGTTTAATTCTTCCCCTGAACTGCCCAATGAAAATTCCTTGAGATTCACTGGAGGGAAGGTAGGAAGCTGAAGGAAGGTGATGGGAGAGTCATCAAGGAATAGTTTTAGATAAAGGCTCAAAACCTCCCTGAGACACATTAACATAAACCAGGGAAAGGAAGCAATAGCAAAATCAAGGGAGGTTTAGGTTGGATCTCAGGGAAAGGTTCTTCCCCCAGAGGCTGGTTGGGCACTGCCCAGGCTCCCCAGGGCAGTGGGCACAGCCCCAAGGCTGCCAGAGCTGCAGGAGGGTTTGGATGATGCTCTGAGGGACAGGGTGGGATTTTGGGGTGTCTGTGCAGGGCCAGGAGTTGGACTGATGGTCCTTGTGGGTCCCTTCCAGCTCAGGATATTCTGTGATTCTGTGAACTGCCTGCCTATAACTGTTCCCTTCCACTCTCCAAGCCCTGCCACAGTTCAGAGGAAATCCCAGCAGGAGAGCAGTACCTGGAGGACAGTGGGCAGAGTCTCATCCAGGTCACCGAAGTAACTTGGCTGCTGAGTGAAGATATTTTCTGAAAAGGGGAAGGAGACCATTTCCATTAGTTCAGGCACTGACACCAACGAGCAAATTGGCACCAGAATATTGTACCCGTGACATTGTACCCATGACATTGTACCTGTGACACTGTGCCTGTGACACTGTACCTGTGACACTGTGCCTGTGACATTACTGACACTGTGCTGTGACATTACTGACACTGTGCCTGTGACATTACTGACACCCCCCAGGCACAGCTCATGACCACGTAGGACACGGGCCCAGCTCAATCCTCAGTCCAAGCACAGGCCCTGCTCCCAGAAAGCTGCTCCATCAGCCCCCCAGTGCCACTGGAGGTGCAGCAGTGGGAACATGCTCATGAGAGCAGAGCAAACGAGGTGTCAGATGATTCATGCTCCAGGGGCTGGATCAATGAATAATGCAAATACTATCACTGAGCATCCCCAGTTCCTTTATTTGACAACTGGAGTTGACTTTTAATTACTGATAACAGTTCAGCACACACTGGAAATGTGCTGCAGAATATTTCTTAAAGGTAATGAGGCTTTAGTAACACCTGCTATTACATTACTGGGGTTCCATTATCTTTACAAAATACTCCACTGAGTAATGCCGTGCCATAAATCCTCACCAAGCACTGAGGCTTCTATTTTCCTGGGAATTATTGTTCAGACAATGAAAATTAAGAGTTCTCCAGCAAGCACAGAGCTTGGGCAAGAGTTATGAGATGAGTTTCAGAAAAATTTAAACCCTGAGAAGAACCTAAAGTTTATGAAGGTATGAATTACAGCCCAGAACTGCTCATGCCATCATTGTCACAGCATAATGAAATAACCAGGTGGGCAAATCCTTGGCCACCTGTGTGCAGAGTTATTGTGTGGCACTGCAGAGCATAATTCAAAGGAGGTTTCATGCACTCAGGTCTTCTTTGGAATATTTTAAACCCCAGATAATCTAAGCTTCACATCTCAAAGAGATCTATCTATCTTGTCATGCCTTTCTTCCCACCTCTGAGGCCCAAGAGAGGAATTTAGAGTAGAAGTTACTGAAAAAAAGGATAAAGGGATTAAAAATGCAAAGGTTTATCTCAGCTTTTCTGGCTGGAAATCTGCCTGCATCACATGATCTCTAACACCTCTCTTGTTAGTGAGCTCAGAAATGAGACAAAAATAGCAAAGAAAGGGGAAAGTTTCATCCCATGAGCTTCATTCAAAGGGGGCGAGTATTTACTAAGAAGAGCTCACTTAATCCAAGCCCAGATACTCTTCCAGCTGTGCTCAGGTGACATTAAAGATCACAGGCAGTTGCCCTGTGAAGGGAGCACAGGATAAACACAGAAGTTAAGTCAATGTGCTCCATCTTCATCCCTCAGGTTCTGGCATCCACGGCTGAGACATTCCTGACTGTCCCTGCCACTGAGGCTGTGTGTGCACACAGAGAAATCCAGGGGTAAGCACAGCTTGAGCAACACTCTGAAGTGTTTGTGGTTTGGAGGCACTAAATACATCAATGTCTGCTTTGAAAATTCAAGTTCTCCCACTTCCCAGAGCAGAGGTTGCCTCACGCTGAGCGTTTCACTTGGCTCCCAGCTCTGGGAACAGAAGCACTCACATGAGCAGTTGGACTGTGCCCCAGCTCCCAACCCTCCTCCCTCTTTGCCCAGGAGTTGTTTGATCCTTCCCATCTCTTCCAGGATTTTACAGAGCCTCCACATTCCTCTCCCAGTGGCTGAGGACACGTTTAATTGCATGGGAAAGGACTGAGCCTTGGTTCAAGCCTAAAAAAGCAAGAGCCCAGCTCGGGGCAGCAAAGCATGACATGATGTTTCCTTGGCATACATGAAGTGCACAAGAATAAAGAAAAGCACAGTCTGATCTAGAAATGATAGATCCTAGTTGCTACTGAACAATTCATTTTCAGAGTGGTAACACTGGTATAAAACCCCACTTGTCACTTGTCACACAAGTAAGGAAAAGCTTAAGTGCAACAAGTTGTTCCTTGGCTTTAACTAACCAATCATCTTCTGGAGCAGGAGGCCATTTCCTTTCCCAAAAAGCACACAGAGATCCAGAATCTTTGGGATGTCAAACAAGAAGTTGTTGTAAATGATTTCTCCAAAGACAGAGGGAGTGATAAAATGTTCCTACAAAATAAAAAAACAGGAGTAATTTAAAGGATAATCCCCCCCTTGCTCTGAGGTAACTCCAGCATTACAATGACACCCCTAAAAACCTCTCTCAGAGGAGTGTTAAGGGTTTGGTTTCAGAGAAGGCAGCAGCTCTGCTTGAAACAGCTTCTGTGGAGACATCCACATTCCTAGCTGCCTGTCACTGCCACTGATTTCTTCATGTGAAGTGAATCAATCTACCTAAAAGTTAAACCAAAAATGTCCCCACAGTTCATGAGTCCCCAGCCTGGGGACAAACAGCTGAGCTGGCACAGAACAGCTCAGGAGCAGGAGTGAGTGACCAGGCACAGGCACAGCCTCACTGGCACTCACACAACAGGTCACAGCCTGAGGTTTTTGGACCCTGGGAGAGCAGAACCCGGGCACCAGAGATCACAGAATCAGTGACAAGCACGACAAAGGCCCAGGAGCTGCAGCTCTGTACCCTGAGTGCTGAACACTGTGCCGAAAACTCATCACGCTGAGGGAATTTCTTCCAAAATTCTAGATGAAAACAAAAGGTCTGACACTGAGAAACAAACATCTGAAACGTGACTTTGGATTTCCAGAAGCCCAATTTGCCAGTGACAGCGAATGTTTTCAGCTCTGGTGAAAGGCAGGGCACGTTCTCCCTGCTGAAGCAGAGGGACAGGTCCAGTTTCCAGAACTCCTGCATGACAACAGACCATTCATTCCCCTCAAATCACTCAGCTGTAAAATGGTTTCAAATGCTCGCCTGCCTCTTGGAGAAGTGAGATTTAATCAGACCCTGGAATGAAAGACACCACAGAGGTGTTGAGTGCCTCTGCTGAAGTGGTGCCAGCTGCTGGATCCAGCATTCCTGCTACCTGTTCCTGTCCCAGTCCTCCAGCTCCCCCCACGAGCCCTTTCCTAAATATTTTATCCCCAAATAACACATCAAGAACCAATGAGGAGTTCAAGGGAGTAGCTGCTAAAACAAAAGGTGCCTCATCCATCCTGCCCAAAGGCCTGGTGAAAATTCCACAGCTCCTGGTGGGAGTTGCACTCACACCATTAGTGCTGAGTGTGTCTTTAATTATAGAATCCTGGAATGGGTTGGGTTGGAAGGGACCTTAAAGCACATCCAGTCCCACCCCCTGCCATGGGCAGGGACACCTCCCACCAGCCCAGGGTGCTCCAAGCCCCGTCCAACCTGGCCTTGGACACTTCCAGGGATCCAGGGGCAGCCACAGCTTCTCTGGGCAACCTGGGCCAGGGCCTCACCACCCTCACAGCCAACAATTCCTTCCCAATATCCCATCTCTCCCTGCCCTCTGGCAGTGGGAAGCCATTCCCTGTGTCCTGTCCCTCCATCCCTTGTCCCCAGTCCCTCTCCAGCTCTCCTGGAGCCCTTTTGGGCACTGGAAGGGGCTCTCAGGTCTCTCTGGAGCCTTCCCTTCTCCAGGCTGAATGCCTGATGATGCCAAGAAAACAGTAACTCAGAGCAACTTCACTGTGTGTCCAAAACTTGGGGAAGGTTCAGGACAGACAGGTATTAGCCCAGATTCTGTGACACTGAGGGAGTGAACACTCAGGAATGGTGGCCTGAAGAGCCTGTTCCATGTGGCCACACGGAGCCCAATTTGATCTTTCTCCTCTCCCCATGACATATCCCACCACCACACATGGATAACTATCACTTAAGGAAGGAGATCCAGGCAATCAACTAAGGAATCAG
This sequence comes from Manacus candei, assembly GCF_025592945.1. Taxonomy (NCBI): domain Eukaryota; kingdom Metazoa; phylum Chordata; class Aves; order Passeriformes; family Pipridae; genus Manacus; species Manacus candei. The sequence goes on along the minus strand of NW_026138215.1, from coordinate 450,583 downwards.
TGCATAGTTCAGATACTTCAGCTCTGAGTGTTGCCATCTCCACATGGAAAATCAGACTGACAAAAACACCGGGGAGAGGAACACCACCGGACACGCAGGGCAGAAACAGGATTCCTTTCTCTAATTCCCTTTTTCCCCCGAGCTATACAGCCCTGGGAGGCAAAGCAACATTCACCTTGGACTCCTTGTGGGTGGACATCCTGAGGAAGGTGAGGAAGACGCTGTGATGGAGGGATTTCTGCACATCCTCCACCTCTGGATGGCAATCCCACATCCCGTCGAACTTGCGGGGGGCACGGCACAGGTAGGAGTCCAAACACTTCTGCAGGGTCTCATCAAATATCACCTGGCACACGGAAAGACAAGGAAATGGGAAGGAGGGAATCTCACACATTCATAGGTTGAGTTCATGAGCAGCTCAGTTAAGTTTAAAGACGATCCAAAAACACTTAAAAGTGCTCAGAGGATTCCCATATCCATCAAATACAAGCAAACTCTTAAAATCCACAGTGGAAAATCCATAGGGAAATACTTTCTTTGCACTCTAAGGTGCAGAAATTGAAATTAAAATGTTTCCCAAGTGACACAACGAGCACAAACAAATCTTTATGGAAATGATTTCAAGCTCATGGCTTTTACAAGCACCTGCACGGTCCTGCTTCATCCTCAGTGTCCACAAAACAACGATTACCTGGCACCAGAATTTGTCGTGAGGCAAAGCCAGGAGCCAGTTCAGGTCATCTGCAATGAACTTGGCTCTCTCCAGGAACTCCTCCAGCAGAGCAGGGTCCCTGACAGCAGGAGGGGGTTTGTAGAGCACGAAGGACCGATCAGCTTTGATGTCTGGGTGCTGCAGGAAGCAGAAACACGGAGCTCAATCCCCACACCAAGCCAGGGGAGTGCCCAGTTACACCTGCACTGCCCCGGGAATTCCAGGACACTCAAAGTTACATTTTAATACAGTTTGACATTCATGGAATCATGGAATAGCGTGGCTGGGAAGGGACCTTAAAACCCATCCAGTTCCACCTCCCACCAGCCCAGGTTGCTCCAAGCCCCATCCAACCTGGCCTTGGACACTTCCAGGGATCCAGGGGCAGCCACAGCTTCTCTGGGCAACCTGGGCCAGGGCCTCCCCACCCTCACAGCCAGGAATTCCTTCCCAATATCTAACCTAAGTTTCCCCCCTGTCACTTTGAGCCCACTACTCCTTGTCCCAGCCCTACAATTCCTCATGAGAGGAACATTCAGTTCCCTGGTAACTTCCCATTTTTTAACCCTTCAAGGCAGTGGGTTTGTGTCTTGATTTACCAGCAGTATTTCCAGACCTTGATAATTTGGTAATGTTGCTCCCTGCTTTCTATTAACCAAAGCCTTGCAAAGCAATCCTCCCACACCTTCAGAACAAACAGCAGGAGCTTCATGTCAAGCCTTTGAACTCTCTCTTTTTCCTCTGAACTGGTTCTTGCACAATATTCCATGAACTCAAATTGACACAACCATCAAACAGAAACACTTCACTTCCCAGGGTTTACTGACCAGGCCCTGCCCAAATCCTCCCACCTTAGAAGGAGAATTACAATGAGCAGCAGCTCCAAGCTCTGCCTCATCCCACAAGAGTGCTCAGGGTGGTGATGGTCCCACTCCTGCAACATGCCCAGAAGGTTCTCTCCCAGGCCTTATTTCTGGGAGAAAAGGGTTACTGTGGGTTTAAGGTTTTGATTTCATCCAACTGAAGGCACAGGGTGGGAGATCACGAGTGGACTGATCCCAGAGCTGCAGCTCAGAGCTAAAATTGAGGCAGGGCTTGCAAAACCTCCCCGAGCATCTCTATTGCAGCAGAGGTTACATCACTGATCAACTCATAATTTTGTTCCTTAAAAGAGAGGATCTGGGAAAACACAGTTTACCACAGATGTTGAACAGAGTAAGTTTGGTTGTTGCGTTTTGGGGCTTTTTGTTATGGTGGGGAAATGAAATTTCAGTTATCTGAATGCATTAAAAAAAAAAAGACTTATTTAATAGGCAAGCTGAACAAATTTCATCCTATCCCAGCCCAAGGGGTGGTTTTGCCCAAGTCCCAGTATAAGGTAATTATTTATTAAAGTTCTTGTTTGGCTTTCAGGAAAAGCAGAGCTCACCAGTGCTGGCAAAGTTCTCAGCTTCCCTGTCTTGGGATCCCTTTGTGTCAGCTGGAGCTCATCCAGAGGCAGTGCTGGCATCCTGATGGCTTGTTCCTGTCCCCAGCAAACAAAAGCAGCACAGGAGGCACTTTACAAGGTCAGTCAGGCAAAAGCACAACAAAAGAAGCTGCAGCCTGGCTCTAACACACACACACAGAGTGGCTGCAAACACAGTTCTGCAAAGCAATTTATACCCAGCAACTGATACCCCACCAAAAGGCCAAATCCTGAGGGAACACCCAGGATTCCTGAGGGAATCCCAGAAGAAACCTGTAATGTGGTGCTGTACTTTCATTCCTGTTCCTTACTGGGAGAGCACAGGTATCTTCCAGGACAACAAAGAGCATTTGGGGACACTGCTCAGTATGGAAATTGGAGATTTAAATGTGGGTGCTGGATGAACTCTCTGCCTTTGCAGCTTCTTTTAACACTTGCAGTCCATCTCCTGACAGCACAGCCTGCAGAGGGAATCCAAACACAGCCTGCATGGGCTGTTAAAAGAGTATTTTTGGTGTTTCTGAGGCAGAATCACTCAGCACTCACCCAGACAAGGCACCCAGGCTGAGCCCACACACAGCATTCCCTGCCCTGCCAATTCCCACGTGCTCCCTAACCCGTGGCTTCATCTCCCACAGCCTCTGGGGGCTCAGAAATGTTTCAACTGCCTTTCAGAAATTAGCTGGAAGTCAAACATCAGAGTAACTCAAGAGAAAGTATGTTATGGGCGTCGTTAAAAAAGTTCAGACATAACCTGCAACTTTCATATTTTGTGTTTAATTTCTTTAGGGGGGCTTTAGTACTGAGTTCTGCAAAATGATAGTAAAAAGTTCTGTTCTTGTTGAGGTCTAAGGTCACACATCTCCTGATATGTACAATTAACACAGTCACACTGATTGGGCAGAATATCAATTAAAACAAGAGAAGGGTCTCTACAGCTGAACAACTGATTCAGGAGCATGGTCACAGTTTAGACACCAAGTGAGAGAGGGACATTTTTCATTCCAGAGGATTTGCCACCTATGGATTTAGGCAAAAAATTGTGCCATCTCACATTTTAGACCTCAATTAAAAAAAAAAAATACAGTAGAGCAACAGCAACACACACAGCTTAGAAAACTCAAAATAATCATGTCTTTCCAGGGAAGTTTAAAAATTAAAATGTTGACAAGGTAACAATTTTTTTAAGATACAAAATTTCTTTTGGGGAAAAGACAAACAACACCAAAACTTTTCAGCAGAATAAGCCAAGCTGGTTTTCAGTTCTGGTCATATATTTAATTTGGCACTTAACATTTCTAGAGTCATTCTGAGAACTGCACGTAGAAGGGTGTGTTTGCAATGAGGAAAATCATGCCAAGTGTCTCATTTCCAGCCTGCCAGGCATCCAAATGTCCAGTCCAAGTCAAAAACATCTTGGAAAAGACAGACCCCTGGCCAAAAGCTTATTCAGCTGGAGAATAGAAGAAACCTGAGTATGGAATATCCTCAGCACAGAGAACCATTCCTGATCACCCTCATAAGCTTTTCCCCACTCAAGAACTTTGGTCTGAACTACAAGCCCACGATTATTCTGTTGTGCCCTGTGGTTCCAGGCACAGTGAAAAAGCCAAACAGCCCTGACAAAGAACACAGTGACCCCAACTTCTGCCAGGGAAACTGATGTTCCCAGTGCCAGAGGAGTTCTCTGTCCTGCACTTCCCACAAGATGCACAGGCATGGGGACATCCAGGGTGAGGTGACACCGCTGGGGCTGCGGGACCCACTGTGGCACAGCTGGCAGAGGGCAGTGCTGGGGCTTGTCACGGACTCATGGAATGGTTTGGGTGCGAAGGGACCTTAAAGCCCATCTTGTTTCACCCCCTGCCTGGGCAGGGACACCTTCCACCAGCCCAGGTTGCTCCAGCCCGGCCTTGGACACTCCCAGGGATCCAGGGGCAGCCACAGCTTCTCTGGGCAACCTGGGCCAGGGGCCTCCCCACCCTCACAGCCAGGAATTCCTTCCCAATCTATCCCTGCCCTCTGGCACTGGGAAGCCATTCCCTGTGTCCTGTCCCTCCATCCCTTGTCCCCAGTCCCTCTCCAGCTCTCCTGGAGCCCCTTTAGGCCCTGCAAGGGGCTCTCAGGTCTCTCTGGATCCTTCTCTTCTGCAGGGGAACCCCCCCAGCTCTCCCATGGCCCAGACACTTCCCGGCACCGCCAGTTCACCCCGGCCCTGCCGCCACCGCCGCCCCGGGACACGTCCCTCTGTCCCGGGCCCTGTCCCGGGCCCTGTCCCGCCTGCCCAGACACTGCCACCAACTCCCGCTACCCGCCACAGCCGCCCGAGCCCCGGTACCGGCACACGGGTCCCGCGGGGTCCCAATCCCTGTCCCTATCCCTGTCCCTATCCCTGTCCCTGTCCCAGCCCCGATACCGGCACACTCCGTTCCCGGGGTGTCCCTGTTCCTGTCCCTGTCCCGGTACCGGCACACTCCGTTCCCGGGGTGTCCCTGTCCCGGTACCGGCACACTGCGTTCCCGGGGTGTCCCTGTCCCTGTCCCGGTACCGGCACACTCCGTTCCCGGGGTGTCCCTGTCCCGGTACCGGCACACTCCGTTCCCGGGGTGTCCCCGTCCCTGTCCCGGTACCGGCACACTCCGTTCCCGGGGTGTCCCTGTCCCGGTACCGGCACACTCCGTTCCCGGGGTGTCCCTGTCCCTGTCCCGGTACCGGCACACTCCGTTCCCGGGGTGTCCCCGTCCCTGTCCCGGTACCGGCACACTCCGTTCCCGGGGTGTCCGTGTCCCTGTCCCTGTCCCGGTACCGGCACACTCCGTTCCCGGGGTGTCCCCGTCCCTGTCCCGGTACCGGCACACTCCGTCCCGTGGCGCTTCCGCGGCCGAGCGGCTCTTCCGGCACCGGGCGGAACTGCCGGGGCTGGGCGGGCACCGGAGCGGCTCCGCCCCGGCCGAGGGACCGGCCCGGGAGCGGGTCTCGATCGAGGGGCAGGAGCCGGGATAGGGGCCGGTGTGGATCCGGGGACAGGAGCTGGGATCGGGCCCGGTGTGGATCCGGGGACAGGAGCCGGGATAGGGGCCGGTGTGGATCCCAAGGGACAGGAGCTGGGATCGGGCCCGGTGTGGATCCCAAGGAACGGGAGCCGGAATCGGGCCCAGTGTGGATCCCAAGGGACGGGAGCCGGGATCGGAGCCGATGTGGATCCCAAGGGACGGGAGCCGGGATCGGGCCCGACGTGGATCCCCAGGGACGGGAGCCGGGATCGGGCCCGACGTGGATCCCAAGGGACGGGAGCCGGGATCGGGCCCGACGTGGATCCCAAGGGACAGGAGCTGGGATCGGGCCCGGTGTGGATCCCAAGGGAGAGGAGCTGGGATCGGGCCTGGTGTGGATCCCAAGGGACGGAGCCGGGATCGGAGCCGGTGTGGATCCGGGAGTCAGGAGCGGGGATCGGTCCCGGTGTGGATCCCAAGGGACAGGAGCTGGGATCGGAGCCGGTGTGGATCCCCAGGGACGGGAGCCGGGATCGTGCTGCCGTGACCAAACGGGCGGGTTCAGCCCCAGACCGGGCCGGCCGCGGGGCTGGGGCAGTGGCACCCCCTGACTTGTGTGGGGATGGGAAGGAGCCTCCAGCTGTTCTCCCTTTGAAGGCAAACCAGCTGGTCCAATAAATCCCCTTCGTAAAGAAGGCAACCCCGCTATCTCAGTGGCACTGCCCCATCGGGCTCACGGGCAGGGGAAGGGGCTCTGCGGGGACAGAGGCCGGTCCCAGCCGGGACCCCCGCGGCCCCTCGGCTGTTCCCTCGGCGGTGACCGCCCGGTGCTCCTCGGGGGGTGTCTGTGCCGTACAGCCGGACACTGCGGGACAAGGGCAGTTCCTGTCGGTTCATACGGGCACAGGTTACATCAGTCACGCTTACACGGCACTGAAACTGCGGGGTGACACGGGCACATCCAGCCGTCACTAATCTGTGCTCCGAAGGGTCCTGGCTCTCCCCCGTGACCGCAGGGAACTCCTCCTAAACTTAGAGTCCAGCTTTAGATGGCAAAGTGGCCTAAAATAGAAACCACGCCATGCCCTGTGTCATGTGGCTGATCAGGGATGGGCTGGAAGGAGGTCCCGGCTCCCAATCCCCGATCCTCGCGGAGCCCGGACAGCCGGGGTTGTGCCTCCCCGCTGCCCCGCTGTGTGTGCTGGCCCGTGACCCCACGGGGGGAGCGGGGAGGGGGCTGCACACCTCGAGGGATCCCTCAGCCCTGCCCCGGCCCCGTGTGCCTGTCCCACGGGCAGGAGGGCTCTGTTCCCTTCACACTCGGTCGGGTGTTACCGATTCGCACTGTAAATGTCACAACGGGCTGTCTGGAACTTGCCATCTCTCCTGTTCTGTTGAATTAGTAATTTTTATATGAAATATTCGTTATTTCTCGAACATCACTGCACCACTCAGGCCTCGGGACCGGAGCCCCGGCTGTGCGGAACAACCCGCCAGGACCAGCCCCCAGCGATGGTGTCGATCCAAGCTTTGCTCCGACTGCTCTGGGGAGGATAACGCTTGGCAACTGAAACACGATTCCCTTGCAGAGGCATCTGTTTATCTCCCCTCCTGTGCCAGCCCTCCTCAGAGCAGTCCTGGCACGATGCCAAGTGACTCAGTGGGCTTCGAATGTGTCATCGAGCTGTTTTGAGTCACTATTCCTCTTTTTGGGGTGTTTTTTGTTACCTTACCAACTGCGTATTCTCTATTTGATTTCCTGAAGCACCGTGAACTACTGGGGCCTCTGCCCAAAAATATTGGGGATATTAATTCCTCATGTATAACCGAGTTAGATAATTATATGTAGACACGTTATTCGTACAAATCTATCTGGCAAAAAAAAAGTGCATCTGCTCAACGTGTCAGAGACCTTTAACACTTCATGACAGCAAAAGTTAAATCTGAAATCTTAACAAAATCACAACTTTCTGATCCCAGTGTGCAGGGAAACTGCCAGCCTGTCTGCCCAGATAAGGCAAAGCATTAAAATCAGCACGATGGCTGCTGGCTGTGCTGAAAATCCCTCTTTCAAGGTTTGATCCAGAGCCATCTGAAGTTACAGGGCAAGCAGGTTTCGGATCAGATGTGAAAGGGAGATCTTCTCCAGAAAAAAAAAAGCTTTTGGAAAGGAGCTTTTATTGAAAGGATCCTTCTCCAGTGTGATTCATGGACAGCAGGAAGCTGCTCAGCACTGGATGTAGTGCTGGGGGAGATCAGATGTCACCAGCCCAGGCCTGGGACGAGTGCCCTGGTTCTGTGGCAGCTACACAGGGATCACCTCCCGACTCCGGCTCTGCGGGAAGGCTGCTCCCCCCTCCCAGAGTGATAAGGCACAAAAGCAGCTTTTCTGTTTCAAGCAGCACAAAAAGCACCCAGAAGAGGAGTGAAACACTGGAGTGACCCCGGGAACGTGCTACTGGAGGTCGCACTGATGTATTTTCCTGGCCAGGCTGCCCCAAGCACTGCAGTCCAGCATCCCACGTCCTGAACAGCACTGAGGCTTCCACAGCTCCTGCCTTTGCTCAAATTCCACCCCAAAGTCCCAAATGAGAGCGTGGGGTTGGAAGGAGTCTCTGCTTTGCTTCTGTGCAGTCACAAAGAGCTGTTTTCCTACTCACGCAGGAGCCTTGGTGCTTTCCAGGCCGAGTGACCTTCCTTGCCACACACAGACCAGGGGAGGCTCAGCTGCTGTCCCCTCTGCTGCTCCAGAGGACATCACAGAGTGTGCTCTCCTCACACGCTGGTCTGAGGGTGCAGGGAACCCTGAAGGACCATCACGTCAGAGTGAAGTGAATAGAATGGAGTAAAATAGAATAAAATGAAAGAGTTATGAAATGGCCTAAGGAAAATGTCAGTGTAATCTAAAAAAAAAAAGAACCATAGTACTAAATTGCAAAGTTGTAGAAATTGGCTATTAAGTGTTCAAAGCAGCTGAAATGCAATTACAGTAATAGCAATGAATCAGGAGAGCCCTGGGCTTTGCAATATTTCAACCCAGCTCTGCTTTTTCCTTTTTTCCATTTTATCTTAATGATATACATTAGCTTATCAAGGACTAATGGAAGCTACAAACCTTGGAATCATAGAGTGACAGAATCATTTAGGTTGGAAAAGACCTCCAAGTTTGACTGATCACCACCTTGTCAACTAGACCGTGGCATTAAGTGCACATCCTGTTGTTTCTTGGACACCTCCAGGGATGGGGACTCCACCCCTGCCCTGGGCAGCTGTGCCAGGGCTGGACAGCCCTTTCCAGGAAGGAATTTTCCCAATATCCAACCTGACCCTCCCCTGGCACAGCTGGAGGCCGTTCCCTCTCCTCCTGTCCCTTGTTCCCTGGCAGCAGAGCCCGACCCCCCCCGGCTCCCCCCTCCTGTCAGGGGGTTGCAGAGCCAGAAGGTCCCCCCTGAGCCTCCTTTGCTCCAGGCTGAGCCCCCCCAGCTCCCTCAGCCCCTTCTGCTGCTCCAGCCCCTTCCCAGCTCCGTTCCCTTCCCTGCACACGCTCCAGCCCCTCAGTGTCTCTCTTGTCTGAGGGGCCCAGAACTGGGCACAGCACTGGAGGTGCCCCAGCAGTGCCAGCACAGGGTAACAATCACACCTTCCACAGCATGTTCTTGACAGCCATAAAGACAGAGGTGTCAGCGTTAAACTATTGACCTGATGGACCCTACAATAATTCATTAACTGTTCTTTTAATTTCCCATCGTTCTCCAGTTAAACCCTTCTAAGTCTGTTTTCATCATGAAGTCTGATCGTAGAATATTTCTTATTTTGGTCACTAATGAAAGCCACCAGAGATGACCCAAAGTACTCCTCAGTTGACTCCCTGCGTGGCACTGGGGCTGGGAGGGGCAGGAACACCCGTTCCCCTGTGCCAGGACACTGCAGGTACCGCGTCCGCCTGGGCAGTGGAACCCAGGAGTTGCTCAACTGTGGAGAGTTTAATGATGCAAGTTCCCATGGGTGGGAACTCCCAGCAGAGCCCTGAGCCAGCTACCAGCCTGTGTCTACAGGAAAGAATTAGCACCAAAAGATATTCAGTTAAAATAATATCATCTTCTAAAGACACTTGAAGCAGATCCTCTGATCCGACAGCTGCCTGGCCCCTCTTTGCCTGCTGTTTCTCTAATTATCCAACCTCAGGAGGAAGGTTCTTAAGTGCTTATTAAGAAAAACAGATATGCTTTATTATGAAAAGCATTTTTTTCAGGCAGCTTTGTTGCAGCAGCACAGCACATGATACAGTTTAAAGTTGTGTCAGTTGGCTTTTGCAAAGAAAAGACAGGTTCAGCACAAAATGCTTTCAACCTTTTATGTATTTTTAGCTCACGGGATAAAAAATATCATGAGATGGTTTGAGTGGGAAGGCACCTTAAAGCCCATCCAGTCCCAACCCTGCCAGGGGCAGGGACACCTTCCACTAACCCAGGTTGCTCCAAGCCCCATCCAACCTGGCCTTGGACACTTCCAGGGATCCAGGGGCAGCCACAGCTTCTCTGGGCAACCTGGGCCAGGGCCTCCCCACCCTCACAGCCAGGAATCCCTTCCCAATCTCCCATCTCTCCCTGCCCTCTGGCAGTGGGAAGCCATTCCCTGTGTCCTGTCCCTCCATCCCTTGTCCCCAGTCCCTCTCCAGCTCTCCTGGAGCCCCTTTAGGCCCTGCCAGGGGCTCTCAGCTCTCCCTGGAGCCTTCTCTTCTCCAGGTGATCCCCCCCAGCTCTCCCAGCCTGGCTCCAGAGGAGGAAATGATGAGTCTAACATGAATCTCTATTCATCTAATAATTATCTCCTATGGGTTATTAGTTTTTTAAAGAAAATAATATAAGCATCCACAAACCAAGACTTCCAGGCATCCTTCCTGCACTGAACTGAATACTGAGGGCTTCAGCTTTTACTTCCAGGTATAGAAACTCCTTGCACAAACAAGGTGTCATCCATCACCCACAGAGCAATGAACAGGAGCAGCACTGGTGTGTCCAATACAAATTCAGGAATGCAGAGCTCTCCTGCCTTTCACAGCTGGACATAGTCTGGCTTTGGCTGATCCAGACAGAGCTGGGCTGACACATCCGTGCAGAGCCAGGCTCAGCCATCTGTGCTCCTACCTGCAAACACTGTCCCCAAAGCCATTTTCATATTTGCTCAAAAGTGTGGTCGCTGTTCCACTGAACTTGAAGTTCTGAGTCCCCCAAATCTTCGTGTTTGGGTAGTCCTGTGATAATCATCTTGATGTGCAGCCAAGGCAGCTTCACTGCTGCTTCCCCTCAGCGCAGCGTCACTAATAACACGTCTTGGTTTAAAACGGGGTCATTACCAGACAAAAAAATCCTAAAATGAGACTGTTGCAAAATGTTCCGACCAAAATGATATGTATGTAATAAAAATCTCGTTATTTTCAAATTATTCATCTACTTTGCAGGGGAATGAGTCAGAGCATCTGTTTTGGGGCCCCATCAGGAGGACTGGCAGTGGGTGGCTCTCACCTGCCACGTTTGAATCAGGGGTGTTCTGACCCCGATGTCACCTCCTCCCAGCTGGATGGAATGAGCAATGAAATAGCAGCTTGTTTGATGGGAGCAGGAGGGATGGAAGCGCCTACAAGACAAGGAATACCATGTCAATACAGTGACCAGGGATGGGGCTGAACATTCTGCTCAGGCATTCATTAAAAAACCAGGAGAGTAAAATGAGTAAAACATCTAAGTAGGATAAAAGATGAGAAAACAAACAAAATAGGAGAGAAGCGATGAAAGGAGCTGCTTTTGGGTAGCAAACTGGCCAAAGGAGGCAGTTTGGAGTCCTGAGAAAGCAAATTCCCCATGTTCCATGATCTGACTGTTCTTACTGGATCAGGACTTGGTGTGCTGACTGTTTGTTTTAAGGCATATCTGAGCTTGCCATCAGTTTTTCATCATAACAGACACAGCCTGCAAAGGCTGGGGTGGTGTTGGGGCCAGTGAAGTGTATAAAGGTCACTGGATGGGAACAGGGGCAGGGAAGGACCCAGCACACCTTTGGCTTGGCTGTTTGTCGCTGTCCCAGGTGTGGGACACTCCAGGGCTGCAGCTCATGCCCAGGATGGGCACCAGGGCCGGGCTCTGGGAAGGTGATCCCAGGGACCGGGGTGGGATGAGCCAGAACAGGATGCTCTCCACAACCACGTGCAGGTTTTAAATGTGTCCTTACTGAACTCAAGTGACATTTGGGTTGCAACTGCAGCCCAAGGAACGTCTTTCCACACCAGGTACCCCTTTTCTTTCCACAAGGAGCCAACTAGTGACTCAGTGGCTGTGCCTCAAAGAGTAAGAGAGGTTTGGGGAGGACTCGTTGGGCCTTTAGGGTCAGTTCTCAGCTGTTGGTGGCAACTGCATGAGGGTACAGCAGCTCTGGGAAGGATGACCCAGAGCCTCGGGACTTGAGCTGCTGGAAGCTCCGGTGTTCTCATGTTTCAGCCCAGACTTTTCATGGCCATCGGATACTTGTTTTCTCGTGTATGAACACCCCTGCTCTTAAGGGAGATGTGTTTACTGTTGTGTTTACTCCCTGAAGTTTCGTGGAGAACACCCATTTCCCTTCTCAGCGTTCAGGTTTTCTGGCTAAACAAATTATTTCAAGATCCTTATATAGGGAAAAAAAATCAGTATTACCCTGTAATTACTTTCTGGTCACATTTTGTCTCCCTCGATAAAAAGTGACCAGAGCTGCATGCATAATTCCAGAGAAGGTTGCAGCAGAGCTTCCTATAATGGCATTAACATTTCCCCTTGTCCTGGAAATATCTCAGTTGATCCATGCTTTTTGTCAGATCTGCTTCATACTGGGAGTTCACAGTCATCTGGAGATCAACAAATACACCCAGATTTTTCTCTTCTTCTGTCATTTCCAACTGATGAGCTCCCAGCTTGCAGCAGAGATTCTTGTTAGCAATTCCCAAGGGCATGACCTTGTACTTTCCACTATTAAATTTCATCCCATTTCCAGTGTGCCAGCTCTGTGTTATCCAACTCTTCCAGCAGTACAGCTATTCCTGCTGCTCGGCTGGTGCCTCCCAGCTTTGTGCCATCAGCAAATGCCATCAGCTCACTCCTACCTTTTGTTCCAAGGCCTGTCTGAAAAATATTGTGCAAGATCAAGAGCACATACAGACCTGCCTTGCTGGGCCAGGCTGTGATCACGGGGATCCAGCGCTCCAGAGGCTGGATAGGGAGAACAAGGGAACCCAGACACTTTCTGCTCACTCTTCCCTTTGAACTCCCTGTGGATCCACAACTGGTGTATATTTCAGGTGCCTTCCCTACCTTTTCCATCTAGCTACATTTTATGGACCTGCTTTCCATTAATTTATTGAATAAATTAATTAATCTATAATATATCTGTTGTCTAAAAAACAATTATCAAAGGTATAATCTTAGTTAAATGCAATTAATCTTTAGTAAAGCTATGTCACATTTTTACTTTACATTTTTACATTTATTTGTCTGGCCCCAACTGCTTTTTCCTTTATATTTTATTTTTTAAGCTTTTAATGTTGTTGAGGTCACACTAACGTGTGTCTAAATGACTGGATTGCTTTACTTCCTCCTGCTTAAAACCAGCCAGTGCTTCAGGAGTTCCTCTGTAATTCATTACCACCCTCCAGCTGACAAATTAAAAACTGTACTGGATGAGTGAGGATACATTCCAGGTCCGTCAGGACTCTGGTTTTGGGAACACCTCATTCCCTGAGCTGTCAGGTTCTTACAGGCCTTGCTCTCCCTTTGGGTCCAGTAATTCCCATTTCCATAAAATAATCCTCATTAGCTATCATCTTTCTTCCTGATCATCATGGGAAATATGGGCAAAAGTCATTTAACATATTAAAAAATACACTGGAACACAAGTAATGGAGAGGTTCAGGGCACAGGACATGGAATGTCTCCATGCAATGTGTGTGACCGTATTGGTAAGGATGGAGTATAGAAATAAGCAGCTGGAAGTGCCCAGCTTTTCCTGTCACAGGGATGGCACTGCAGGAGTTCCCCCTCCTTGAAAACCAGCAGGAGCACCCAGCAGGTTCTGCTGTGCAGCAGCCCTGGGTCTCCAGGATCCAGCTCCCTGAAGTAGGTCACATCTGATCTCCCTCCAGACACACTCAGAAAGGCAACATTTAACAGGGACTTCTCAAAATTCACATTTTGCTTGCTAATGCTGTCAACACACATCCTTTTCAGATTCACCTATACTGGCTCAACATATTTTCGTTGCTTTGGCGTGTAAACAGGCCAAGAATCCTGTTTTTCCCTTCAGTTACCTGTATTTCTCCCAAAGTTCTGCTGAAGGTACATATTGACATTCAGATCACATTTGCATTCAGATGATGGCTTGTTGTTGGAAAAAAAATCCCTTCAGAGGGTCTGATTAACTTCCTTTCAAATGTTGGCTGTCCCTGGCCAAGGGAGAAGAACTAGAACACAACTCACTGCGTGGCTCATACCCGAGTGTGAAGACACGGGATCCTGTATTTTGCATTGTTCTCTCTGAACATTAATGCTCCTTCCAGCTTAGACATGACCTAATGACAGACTGAAGTCCATCTGTTACAATGACTAGCCTTGGACTCAGAGGGAGAGTCCTGTGGATAATTTAGGAGTGCATTTTATAGCTGCTTGCAAGCATTTCATTTCAGATCAAGGCGAACATGAGGAGCAGGTGGAAATCTCTCGCAGAAGTACAACCTGACCTACATACGGTATTGTAAATTAAAGATATGTATAAAAATAAAACATTAATGATCCATCACAGTTGCAACAAAACCCAGATATAAATCTTGCTGCTGGAAAGGAGCTTCATTGCACAAGGCTTAGTAAAGGCTTCATTTTGGAACCGGTGACACTCTTGCTGCCTCCGACAGTGGTGCCGCTCTCCTCTCCAGCTTTCTTGTGTTTTCTGTAGCTTAACGCTCACAGACCTTTGGCTTTATCACTTGTGTCTCAGTTTCCATGTGTTTTTTGGCAGTTCTGCCTTGTGTTGGCTCTCTGTTCCCCATTACCTCATGCTTTAGGAGCTGTGGGCTGTGTAGGGTGGCTCGGACAGCGCATGTCCTGGTGGTGTGGGGCCACACATGTCCTACAGCTGAGCGGGGTGGCACCAAAGCAATGCAGGAAAACATCAGCCTGAAGACCTTGTGTACCAGACTGGCTTTTATGGCTGGATAGGGTGTTTCTCCAGGGGTTTTAGAGAATTCTAGAGAGGAGGGATGGCAGTGGATGCTGCAGGGTGTGGATACACTTCAGATCTCAGAGCTCCTTAGCCCCCCTCAGCACCCACCTATACTATTACCTGTCTCACAGGTTGGGTGCTAAACCCTCTTCTGAGACACCTCCTGCCCCATGGCTCACACCTCCCACCTCAGAGGGGCTCTGGGACACTCAGTCAGTGCTGGTGTTTACAGACTCCTGCAGGGGGATAACGAGTAAGGGGTGAGTCAGCTTCACAGATTCACAGAATCACAGAATCACAGAATCACAGAACTGTTAGTGTTGGAAAGGACTTCCAGATACCACCCAGTCCAACCCCCTGCCGAGGCATGGGGACCTGGAGCAGGTGACACAGGAATGTGTCTGGGTGGGTTTGGAATGTCTGTAGAGAAGGAGAATCCACGACCTCCCTGGGCAGCTCTGCCACCCTCCATGGAAAGAAGGTCTTCCCATGTTGAGGTGGAACTTCTTGTGTTTCAGTTTATGGTCATTGCTCCTCATCTTGTCACTCAGCTCCAAGGAAAAGAGTCTGGCACCATCCTCTGGACACCCCTTGGAGATATTTATATGCGTTGATGAGATCCCCTCTCAGTCTTCTGTGGACTAACCAGGCCCAGCTCCTGCAGTCTCTCCTCATAAGGGGGACGCTCCAGTCCTTTAATCATCTCTGTGGCCCCTTCTGGGGGCACGGGGAGCGCTCAGCCGGGAGGGGCTGTGACATTACCTGGCAGAAAAGTGTTTTCACCATTTGGGTGGTCAGACATTGGAACGGGCTGCCGGGAGGTGGTGGAGTCAGCAAGCACGGAATTAAGAGGTGTTTGGGTCTGGCGCTGGGTGATCCAGTTGAGGGGTTACGTTGGTGGTGCTGAGGGTGAGGGATTGCATTGGATGATCTCAAGGGTCTCCTTCAACCTTGCTGATTCTGTGATTCTGTAGTTTCGTGGTTCTGTGATCCTGCAATTTCCTGATTCTATGTTTCCCTAATTCTGTGATTCTATGATTCCATAATTCTGTGATTCTATAATTCCGTGGGTCTTTGATTCTACAATTCCGTGATTCTGCAACTCTGCGATTCCATGATTCTGCATTTCTGTGGTTCCGTAATTTCCCGATTCTGTGATTCCGTGGTTCTGTGGTTCCATGACTCTATAATTCCATCATCCCGAGATTCCGTAGTTCTGTGGGTCTGTGACTCGCCGTTCCACAGTTCCCGGTTCCCGCTCGCCCGGCGGGTTCCCGCCCCCCCCGCTCCCTCACGGCCGAGGGCGGGAGCGGCGCGCGGGCCCCTCCCCGCGGGGGGCGGGCTGAGGCGGGAGGAGGCCGCGCGGCCGCCATGTTGTTGTGCCCGTGAGGCGGCGGCGGCGGCCCCGAGCCCGCAGCGACCCCGGCCCCGGCAGGACGCCGCGCCCCGGACGGGCGGGGGCTCCGCGCCATGCCCTGCCCCGCGGTAAGGACCCGCCGGCGTGCCCGCTGTCCCGCGGCGGGGAGGGCCGGCCCGGCGCAGGGCCTGGCGGAGCGCGGCCGCGCTGTCACTGAGGGCCGCACACGCCCCCTCGGCCGCGGGTGCGGGGCCGCCACGGCGCCCTCAGCCCCGCTCCGCTCGGCCCGGCCGGGGGCAGCGGCAGGAGGCGGCTCGGCGGCCTCCTGTGCCCGGCCGTGCCGTTCTCTGCGCGGCTCGGGCGGCGGGGCCGGG
This sequence comes from Manacus candei, assembly GCF_025592945.1. Lineage (NCBI taxonomy): Eukaryota > Metazoa > Chordata > Aves > Passeriformes > Pipridae > Manacus > Manacus candei. The sequence goes on along the minus strand of NW_026138215.1, from coordinate 434,439 downwards.
CAGCGGGCTGCCCGCTGGGCCTCGCCCGGCAACGCCGCTCCCGTGCCCGGCCCGCGGAGGTGCCCGGGGGTGGCCGGTTCCCTTGGGGGTGGCCGGTTCCCTTGGGGGTGGCCGGGAGTGGCCGGTTCCCTTGGGGGTGGCCGGTTCCCTTGGGGGTGGCCGGTTTCCCCGGAGGTGGCCGGTTTCCCCGGGGGTGGCCGGTCTCCCCGGGGTGGCCGCTCCCCGCGAGCCCGCCGCGATCGCCCCGTGCCGTTGGCAACCGCCGGCCCCTGCCCGGCTCCTCGGGCCGTGTGTCAGCTCCGCTCGGCTACCCTTCTGCGCGGGGCCGAATTCCCGTGCCTTTTATACCTGGGGCTTGTTAAGGCTTTTTATTGACATGGTGTTGCGGCTTTAATTGCGCCTCTTCCCCCTGTTCCTCTTAACAGTCCTGTTCTTTCACTGGGATCTGAGCAGATGTTGCCCTTCCTTGGTAAGTGCTTTGCCCCCCGATATGGAGCTTAAATGTGCGTTGAAGTTGTTCCCGCTCTTGTTGGCTTTTTATCAGCAGATGAGACCTGGTGTTTCTTCACATCTCTGCACAGGAAATTGATTTCTTTCCTTTCCGTGCACACTTCCCTCGCTGGGGGAAGGTTGGGTGTGAGCTTGTAACTCTTGCAGGCTTCAAGTGTTACAGGCACTTTCCTGTGTGCTTCACCTGTTTGTTTGGTTGTGTGATGTAGCCGTGTCAATGAGGCTTTCTGTTGGAAGAAAGGAGCTTCTCTAGTGAATCATGTCAGGTAGTGCTGAGTGTGGAGGTGCAGCTTGGCTTTCTGGTGAATATAAAGGCACGTTTAGATTCCTTGGTGAGTCCACTGGGAAGGGACAGAGCGTGACGGAGGGAGCTATGACAGGTTTCTTGTAGTACCTGTCATGCTCTGAGCTGTAGATAAAGAGCTGAGCTGCCTTTTGTCTGTTACTAAAGCACGTGGTATTTGAAAATGAACTTTTTTGATGGAGGTGAAGGAGTTTTTATGAAGGAGTGCTTGTGAACTGGGGGGGAGGAGGCTGACATCTGATACCTGCTTTGCTTCAGCTGTTACTGATCGCTGTGGTTTGGGAGATAGAAGTGGTGCTTTCTTTCCTAGCACAGGAAATACTGAGCTGTAAGTGTTGAAACTTTGTGCAGATAAGTGAGGGCGGGGCACGAGGGTCTAGAATGCTTCAGTGACAAGTGCTTCTGTGCCTGCTTTGGGGCTTGGGGAGGGGACAAAGGGGCGCAAACAGTGGGGTTGACCAAACCATGTTGTTTTTTGAGTGATTGCACTAAAAGGTGCTCTTGTCCTACTTCACTTCATAGGAGTGATATATAGAGGGCCAAGCTGAGTTCTCTTGCTGGCAGTGCTGTAGGTGCCTATCTAGGATGCTGTTAATATTCATTACATTAACTGCACTAGCAATTATTAAAATATCACTGTTAACCTGCTTAAGTAACCTGCCATGCAACCCACTAATGATACCACGGAGGTGGAGTAGGTCAGCTTGATAAGCTCTCATTGTATTTTATTTATTTTTTACATAAAAACAGCCATCTGCAGCTGGAGGAGACAGAAATGGAGCATGCCCAGGCTTCTGAAATAGAGGATACAATATTTTATCTCAGATCTCAATCCACCTACGTGCAGCCCAGGATGGTGGAGAGAAGTATGTTGTCAGCTTTCAGGAGTAGGAGGAACAGGGCTGTGCAGTGCTTTGCTGGCAATTAACCTGGAAAAAAGGAGTAACTTAAGGAGAGGGGGATCGTTGGGCTGCTGGAGTAACGGGCAAGTCTGCTGTAGCAGGGAAGAGGAATTGTCTCCAAGGAGTGACTTGGAGGAGCTGGGTTAGCAACCAGCCCAGAGTTCAAGATCTCTTCACCTGCAGAGATCAAAAGGCTGTGATGGCTGTTCCTGCCCTGATGGCTTCCTACTGGGAAGTGTAACTGGATATAAGGAGATAGGACTCTTCTACTTGGTATCGGTGGTGCCTTCCAGAGCACGTGACTCCAAACAGTGCATTAGAGCTTATCAAATGCTGTGAACTAGAATGAGACGTCCAGATACTTCACCATGCACTTGTTTCATAGTATCTTTCGCTGGCTGAGTCAAAGTAATGTCACGTTTCCTTCAAAATAACCTTTTAGGTGCTGAAATGGCTGAGCCAGGAGGTGCAACTGTTCTGCATTTGTCTCTAGCCTGGGTTGCTGGTGGTGTAAAGAGCTACCTGTTAGATCCCATATGGGTTTGAAACTCTGAGAAATGAGCTTCATGACTTGTGATTCCGCCCCCCCTTCTAGATATCGGTGCCGTAACTTCCCAGTGCTGTCAGGAAAACTTGAGGAATGTGCCCAGCGTTCAATTCGTGCTGTGATCCTGTGAATTAACTGGATTGTTAAAAGACAACTATTTCTTTCTACATAATGCTTCAAAATTTCAGGCTGACTGAGTGGCTTTCATGGAAGACCTCGAAGTGGAGCTGGTGGTAATTCCAGAATTTGAAATGCTGACTTTTTACCGGAAGCTCAGCTCCTGGTGCTTTAACAGCTTCTCCCTTGGACGGGGCAGGGTTGCTGTGTCCAGACTGGTGCATCGACTTGCATATGTGTCAGCTGCTTGTGGGATGGGCAGAGGTCACAAACCACAGCCTCCTTTGGTGTGAACTGTCCTTATTGGATTGTATTTTTCAGCAGAACAGCCAGAACTCTGCCCTTGCTTTGGGGGGAGCAGCTGAGAAGCTCTGACAGGATGGACTCGATGCCGTAGAAATCTAATGGTGCACTGGAGCATGAGTAGCCCTGACCTGTTCTTCCCCTCATCTGATCAGTAGTTTCTGGTGGTGGTGTGAGGGAGGTGAACCCCAGCTGGCTGTAGTGATTCCAGGGGTAATGTTTCATCCCGTAAGGAAGCCTCGAGTCTGTCCCTGCTGCTCAGAGCTGCAGGGAGTAGCAGCAGGGAAGAAATGTGCGTGATCTTGTTGCAAGCAGTGGTATGTCTCACCTTTAGTCTGTTCTGAGGTGTCAGGTTGTGCTGTTCTGAGCCAGAGGTGCTCTGCTCTCCTCCAGCCAGTGCCAATGTGCACCTGGAGGTGAGGCTTGGACCTGCGGAGCCGTGCGAAGTGAGCTGGGGGGGAGGGCAAACAGGCAGCTTTCTAGAATGTTCACTGACGTGGGGGAGCTGCTTCTGGAGTCACTGATGTCCGGCAAAAAGCAGTGTTTGCAAAGGCTTCACTTAAAATACGATTGCTGATTCCTAGCTTTGGTTCATCTTCTGAAACTTGGAATCTTAATGTGAAGCTGGGAAAGCAGCACTTGGTTTGACACCTGAATGTGGCTGCAGGTTAAGCTGGTAACTGGTAGTGGGCTCTCTAGGGCTTACTGGGGGCAACTGGGTATTTCAGAGGTTTTGTTCCCCCTCATGGGTGGAACAACAGACCTTGTGGGTCCTTATTAACCCCTTATGGGTGTTAATGCTAAAAATTGTAATAAGGTAACCATGGAAAGATCCAGCTGGAAGTTTTTCTGGAATTTGTGTGTGAGGCTGTTAATGACATTGAAATAGTTGTCATGGAGGTGGTGGAACTCTGAGAAGGGGAGAAAAAAACCCCAGACACTGAAAGAACTGCCTGAATAAGGGGCTCTTGCTCTTCCTTGGGAGAGTTGGATTTCAAAAAACTTGAAGCTGGATGGCCCTTGTTCAGCAATACTGCAACTAAATTGTACAAGCTGCTGTATTGAAGTATTGCCACTTCTGAAAAGTGAATACTTTGAACAAGCTCCAGTGGAACTTGATTTTATTTTTCCTCTTGACTAGGAATGCAGTGAAAAGCTGTAAAGCAGCAGTGGCTCGGGGGCAGGCTGTTGTACATCACCAGTCATGCCAGTAATGAAATGTGTCCTCAATAACACATGCTAATGGATTTTAAGCAGCATTAAACTCCTTTTTTAGAGAAATTTAACCAAAAATACCGAACTGTAAATACTTCAAAATATAACTTTGCAGGCTGATGTTGAAAGAGGACAGAACATCAAAGAAACCAAGACTTGGAGAAGCACCGTAGGTGACAAGTAAAGCAAGTTGTCCTTTGCCTTGCTCAGCACATCTTTCAGCCTTCATTGTGATGGACTGAGTAACCACGGTGGAAATGAAGCTGGGTTTGCTCTGCACAGCTTTCACCTGAGATGCTGATTGGGCTGATGCTTTTACTGACTTTGGTTGCTCATCAGGTTGTTCTGCAGCGTGCAAACAGCGTGGCAGTGCTCAGCTTCACGATTTTAGCTGCTGTGTATCTGCTGGAGCGTTAGAGCTGGTGCTACACTGGGCTTAGCTTGGCAAGTTGTCCTGTTGCCTATGGAATTAGCTTGAAGCGAGAATGAAATCTGAAAGTTGGTGTTAGTCCCTGGCTGCTCGGGAAGAGCTGGGCTTTAGGAAAGGCAGCCAGAACAGAGCACCACCCTGACTGGGGTGTGTTCTTTACAGGGGCATCTGTAACAGGGAATGTCCAAATGTTTGAACTTCCCAGACTGGACAGCAAGGGAGGCTTGGAGCTTCCAGCATGTGGCCTAGAAGGCAGTGACTATCCGTGTAGGAAAGACTTGTGCTCTGTTTTTCTTCGATATTTAGGTGTCTTCTTCCTTGCTGTTGTGTGTGTGGGTCTCAGCTGTATGTTCTGTGCTCCCTCCATTCCAGTTTAGTCCAGTCATTCTTGCATCGTCTGCAGAGTGACGTTGTCTTGGTTTGATTTCAGAACTGAAGTTGTTCTTTACTGGGACTGTCTCTAGCAGATGTGCCAGGTCTAATGTATCAGGTTTAGCCTTTCCTGGAAAAAAGAATCAAAAAGGACTTTTTTCACTATAATCTCAGCTTCCTACTTTTCAAGGTAACGATGTCGTTAAAGTAACTTACTACCTGTATGTGCTTCTCTCATGCTTTACATTATCCCCATGGCTAAGAATTCTACCAAAGCCTCTCATTTATGGTTCTTCTTACCCAATTTTAAGAAAGATTTTCATCAGGGAAAACCAGTGAAAATGGTTTGAATCTTTCTTTAACTGAGATTTCTGAAAGCAAAGTAGCATGAAATAGATCTCTAGGGTGCCTGTCTGTGTGATGAAGTCTTTTGTGTATACAAGTCTAATAGTCTCTAAGTATTTTGGATTGTTCTGGTACTCTGAAGGTTTAGTTTTTAGAACATATAGGCAATATGGGGGGAAGTAATGCACTTGAGGTTGAATTTGTGGAGGAAGGCTGCTGCATTGCCATAATTAAGTCTTTGTAGTTTTTCTTTCCGATACCAGAGATTTGTGCACTGGTATAGACATTATTTATAGAAACACTGTTAGAACAGTTTTGTGTTGCCCTTTTGTGGGCCTCATTTGCTTCTCCAACTTTGGAACTGGAAACTAGGGCTATAATCAAAGCATTAATTCTGTGGTGTTACCTGGGAGGACGGAGCTTCAGGAAGAAATAAAAATAGTTTCTCTTTCCCTGTGCCTTTAAAAGAAGGTTTTGACTCTTCTATCAACCAGGAAAGGGCAGACTCGTGACAGAATGAGACTTGTTTTCTCCAGTGCTGCTTTCTCCACTTGTGGAAGTGCCTGGGGGAAACTGCTCCCCAGCACCTGAGAGGGGAGAGGCCAGAAATGCTGTGTGTGTGGGTTGACATGAGTCTGTGAAGACAAGATGCTCGAGGTTGGCTCCTGAGTGCCCTTGGAGAGCGGAGCAAGGGCAGGGCTCGCTGCAGGGCCTCTCCCAGCTCACCCTGAGAGCAGCCTTTCATGGAGGGCTCCTGTGCATCACACAACTCCCAGGCCCTGTGAGTGTGACTCCTCAGTTCCACTGAGGATTCTCCTTGACTGTTCTGAGCAAGTAGGATTCTTATTTTTGGGGGTTTCCCTATAGCTGGTGGCAAGATTTCAGAAAACAGATGGAAAACCAGATCTTCCCTCGAGTCTTTCTGTCATGTGGAGTTTAGCACAGCATAGGTCAAGGGTAGACTACTAGAATATTGATTTTGGTTGTTTAGTTGCTGGAAGTGGTAGTTGAAAGCATTGAAGAGCTGAGTGAAACGGAAGGCTGAGGTAAAGAAGTAGTGAGCATACAGAGGTTAAGAACCATTTGTTTGAACTGCTGTATTAGTGGAACTGCTTATGACTGTGGAGTCTTAATACCTTCAACATCTTACAGTAGGTGTTAGATGGGTGAGGGAACTTTCAGTACTTTTGAAGTGAAACCTCAGTTTTGTACAGGAGACATCAGAATGACCAGTCTAACAGCTGATCCCGTGTCAGACTCTGTCCTAGCGCTCTTACGCTGTCACCGCGTCTTTTCAAAATGAGGTAAAGTCCAAAGCTGCTCGTGGAAGTGGCTGCCTCTGGGTCTGGAATTGGTGGAAGGTTTCCTTGGGATTTCTGGGTTTGGAATTGGTGGAGGGCATTTCCGTGGAATATCCTACCTGCTAGTTAGGAGGGACCCAACAGCCTGACTCTGCCTGTTCTCCCTGCAAGCAGATGAGGACAGGGAGTGAGCTGGGGCTGTGATTCCATCTCTTGTAGCCGTAATTGGCCTTAATGTGTACCTGGGAAAGCTCTGCTTATTCCCTGCTATCTGCCAGAGTGTAATTGCTGTCATTGAAACTTAAACCAGAGGGAAATGAGACGCTGGGAGTTGTGCTGGTTGGGATGGTGCTGTTTGCTTTGAGACCTTTTCAGACCTGGTGCTGCATTTGCTGCAGCTGGAAACTGTTCTCAGTTTTCTCGCCTCCAGCCTTTGGTGTCTCTCTAACTAAAACTGCTCTTATCAAAGCTGAGTTTTACTGTTCTGTGGGTCCCTCAGTTCAGGCTTTTCAAACACTTGTCTGTCTCCTGGCAAAGAACAGAAGAGCCAAAATGAGAGGCAGTGAGAATAAAACTCACCTGCCGTATCACAGAGCAGCTTTGCTTGAAAAGTGATGTGAGGACATCTCTCTCCACTGTGCTGCCTGGTTGCTGTGGGCTGACCAGAGCGAAAACACTCTAGTTGTTTTGACCTCATAGCTTTGATTTCATTGTATTTGAATTTTCTTAATTTCCTTTTTGTTTCCAGTTCTGAGAACAAATAGTCAGTGTAATGTAGGCACTATTGAACTTTTGATCCATGAAACCTGGCTAAAATGTCTAAGCAGATTGCATTTCTAGGTTTTTTGATTATTTTCCTTTAATAAATGGAAGCTGAAAGCAAGTGAAGTGTACTTAATGTAAACTCACAAGTTTACTGCCTCTGCCTGCAGACCTTTCCTTTCCATCTAAACACTGTGCATGGGTTTTTTTAAGAGTGGATAAGCTTTTCATCAAATTAATGACTAATCCTTATCAAATAAGTGTTCATCTTTACAATTAGGGAACAGGAATGCTTAATTGTGTGCTGATTGGTGAACATACTAGCCATCAGTACATTTGAGAATTCAGATTCTTAATTTTCTCTCACTGCTGGTAGCAGGAATTTGCTGTGAACAGGGCATTATATTCTGGTTGGATACCCATTATGATTAAATTATCATCTTTGTCTATGTTCAGTGAACCTTTCTTTGAGTAACTTCCAAAAGAATGCACCTTTTTGCACTTTGGGAAAATCTGAACTCTCTGAGGAAAAAAGAGGAAGATGGAAGAAGGGTAAATATTTTGAGGTCTGCTCAGCTTTCCTTGTAGGTTTGGCTAATGGATTATGGTCAAGGCATAGTTGTGTTCTAATGCAGAATACAATAGCTTGCTTGTTTTCTTTTACTTTGGGCTGGAATCTCTTAATCCCTTCAGACTCAAGCATGAGTATCACATGATTTGGAGGTGTTTGGTTAGTGTACTTCCCTGCTGCAGAGCATCCCTGTACGTAACAGAGGAGTAAATTGGGACTGCAGGGAGAAGCCACATGGAAATTTTCAGTTTTGGAGATCCAAGTGTTGAATATCTAGTGCTGGCAAAACCATGTGGTCAGTTGGACTGGAAGGAAGGAAGGAGCCCGGATACCTGCTCTAAAACTCCAAGTTCATTATAGAAAGGACTGCAACTTCAACATACTGACACTGCACCTGTATGTCCAATACACCTGCAGTGCTCAGGCCATGTACTAGGGGATCTGTAGGGAAACTTCCTTGCAGGAAAACTGGTGGTACAGCTAATTGAGGGTCCTTCTTTCACAATCTGTGACCACATGGGACATCAGTGGGGTTATAGCTGTATAAGTAATGCTCATAAACCCTTATTAAAGTAGAAGAATAATAAGTATTCATTAACAGTGAATTTCTAAAAGTAGTAACTCCTTGTATAGTTGCATCATGGTACCACCGTGCCTGGTTACTGTTGTGTTGCTTTTCCCCCTTTCAGTTCTGCAGGCTTTAGGAGCTGGAACCAAAATGCCTTCCACACGTCCAACTGGAATTTTGGCTTATAATGACAGGATGAGTGCTGGCACTTGATGAGGGTGGCTGCTAACCACGGACCTGGGGACAGCACTGGGCCAGGGGGGTGCTAAAATAGAACAGGATTCCCTGGAGTGCCGAAATATGGCAATGAAGAGGATGGTGAGAAGACTCCAGGGAGTTACAGGATTGAGTCTTGAGTCTTGGTGCTGCTTTTGCAGAATTTGGTCCCTTAAGCTCAAGGTCAGTGTTGCTTTCTGGGAGCTGCTGCTTGCCCGGGTGTCTCACCTGCAGAGCCACGGGGGTGACTGGGGCGCTGCAGTCGTGGTGGCTCTGTACTTAGCTCGTTACTCCAGGCAAATTACCTTTTCCTTCTCAAGTGTTGACTGGCAGGTTGGTTGGAGAGCTGTCTGGCTTTCCATTGCTGGGGCATTCCAGCTCCTCTGCAGTGTTTGCAGTGCCCAGGCACTTCTTCCTGGGAGCTCTGGGAAGGCTGGGGATCGCCGAGCAGCGGGAGGGGCTGAGGATGGCAGCTCTGTAGTAATTCAAGGAGGTGTTGGGTCAAAGGTTGAACTTGATGATCTCAGAAGTCTTTTCCAACCTAGTTGATTCTGTGAATTCATTGAAGGGAAAACAAGCAATACCAAGCCGACTGTTGTAATCAGCTCAGAGCAGGAAGCAATCTTGAAACCGGCTTGATACTCTGCTCACCTGTGGAGCGTGGTTGGGTCCATCCCTCCACTGCTGACACCTCAGCTGGGGGGTGTGCTGTTCACCTGCAGGAGTCAGCCTGGGCAGCTGGGGACAAAGGGTTTTGCTTGACTTGACAAGTATAAGATGGTTATACCAAAGACAATGAGAGCTATTTCTTGCTTTCCTTTTGAAACCTGGTTCTTGGCTGAGCTGTTTGTGTCAGGCCCCAGCTGAGGAGCTCCCCTGCTCTGAGGGTCACACCCAGAGCACAGCCCTATTACAGGTAATGGGGCTGTTGCCTCATGCCCGAGCCCGCCGTGTCCCATTCAGCTCTCAGGTATGAAGACTTTTCCTCTTGCATAAGACAACTTGATTTGCTGGGCTCGGGCAGGAAACAGTTGGCAGCTCCCTGAGGAGTGAGTTCCGTGCTGCTGTGCCCTGTAGCTTATTTTTCTGAACATTAGTATTTCGAGTTATTGTCCAGCTTTTTAAACTGTACAACTGCCCCAGGTTGGACCACGGCTCTCACAAAGACAGGGATTACCTGCTGCCCATGCTGGATGCAGAGATCCTTCCCTGCTTCCAGCAGACTTCATGCTCCTGGACCCAAATTGTTTGGTATTCAGAGTAGAGACACAGCAGGGCTAAGCCTCATGGACTTGAACATATTTCAAGAGCCTCAAAATTGCAACATGGCTCAATTTGCCTTTTCTCTTTTGAATTTCTAAGTATTTCTAACTACTGCATTTATTTTTTCTGGTTCTTCCAACAAAATTCAGTTTTTGGTCTCATCATAAATCCTCTCTACCATGTGTCAATCCCAGCAGACCAAGTCATGTACTAGTTAAGAAATGATTTTTCTATAAATACGTTACAGGTCTAGTAACATTTGTTACTGAGCTAAAGTGACTTCACTTACCAAAAGCAAGGAGTGCTAAGTTAAAACAAGCCAAAGAAGCTGGTCTGAAGTGACTTGTGTCATGAAAAGGACGAGAAAGGACTGAAGATTTTTGTGCAATATTTACCATATTAGAAGTAAGCAGGTGGGCTGGGGAGAATCTAGTTAAGCTTACAGTTTAGTGCCAAAACACCCTCAAAACCTAATTTATGTGCTTCAACTCCCCAGTTTTTATGCTGCCTCTTGCCAAGACAATTAAAGAATTCCTAGAGCTAGTCTGAATTTCCAGGCTGGGTTTGGAATATGATACCCACTTCTGCAGGTGCAGAGAACACTCCAGCCTGTTCAGGTAGGTTGGTGAGTCTCGGTGGTTTTATTGCTGGTTTATTTGATTTTTCAGGAGTCTGGAGATGTTGCTCTGAAGCACATTTGTGGTGCAGTTGCAGGTGTAGCCAGGTGGGTTTTTGCTGCTTGCAAAAGGTCAACTTTTAAGCTTTCATGAATTGATGAACAGTAAACTTGAGGCTGGTGTTGCAGCACCTGTTTTCTAGAGTTTCAAGTCTCCTGTTTGACTCTGGAAAACTTAGGAGGAAAAATTTAGGTCCCTGTGTGGTGTTGATATTCTTAAGATCTGCTTAACTATTTGTAACTAATTAAAATGCAGGAGGTGAAGGAATACCCTGGGGTCAGTTCAGAGAGGGCTTGTGCAGCTGAGTGAAGATCAGCTGTGGTAGGAGAACTCAGTGCATCCATCACGTCTGCAGAGAAAACCCAACCAGCACCTTGTTGCAGCAGCACTTGGGTTGTGTCATTGTGCTCTCCCCTGGGTCACCTCATGGTGAGTGTTGGTGAAAGACTTGACTTGGCAGAGTTTGGACATGTTGAAACAAATTTGATGGCTTGAAACTTGTCTGAAGAATCTGCTGCTTGTCAGGTGACTCCCGAGATGCTGCTCTACCTGTGACCCCTCAGAACATCACGACCTGGTTACTTTGATTATTTTTTAATAACATTTTAACTCAGAGGTTAAATGACACATTGGCAGCTTATTGCATGTCAGAATGTGAAAGAGAAAGTGTGAACCTTTCTGTGGAGCTGGGAATCCATAGATCAAACTGGGTGAGTGACAGCTCAGCCTCTACATGGAATTCAGAGCGTCTTTGCCATGTTATAAAAAGCTTGCTGCCTGGTGCTGATCTGTTCCTCCAACACTGAGCTTTTTGTAACCTTTAAACTCTAAGTATAGGGTAGGAATTTATCCAGTTAAAACCTGCATTTGTTTGAAGAGTTAACTCCTGCCTGGTTACCTCTGCCCCACATCTCTAGATCTCAGTTATTTGAATACCAAGGTGTGTGTCATTCACTGGGTAGGGAGGTTTTTCCTTTAGCAGAAAGAAGTAAATGTGACCTGCAGAGAGCAAGCAGCTGTGCCTGTCTTGCTATACCTTTCTCATTCTTCAACTTTGCTTATTTACAGTGTGGAACTGTTAAATTAGGATTTAGAGTTGGTCTGCAGGTGAGTTTTTGCCTGTGAAATTCTTGAAATACTTTTGAGATTAGGGCCTTAATTTCAACCTTATCTTGAAGTGATGTGTTTTACGTTGTCTCTGATGTCAGTTTTACAGGCTTTCTTTTGGGGAGGAATGGGGAAAAGTCCTTACTAATGTCTCATCTTAAGTAGGCTGGGTGAATAACATATGCTGGAATATCTTAAAAATGAAGTGCTGGATGAAGTAGGTTGGATGGAAGGGTTTGAAAGCTTCAATTCTGAAGTAAGGAATAAGTCTTCTGGTTTGTCTGCTTAGGCTTGTCCTACTTTGAAGCCTCACTGAATTTTCAAATGGAGAAGTAGCAGATTTGTTTGGTGTTGAACAGCAGGCTTGAATTATATCCTTTTTTAGTATTTTGAGATAGCTTGGTGTAAACCTTTCACAGAAATGCTGCTCTTACTGAGCTGGTGAGTTAAGTTCATCACAACTCAAATGTTGTTCTTTCTCTTCCTTCCAGTCCTTTAACTCCTTGTCACAAGTGACAATGTTCCTTGCAGGCAGATTTGAGGTAGAAATCCTCACCTTTAGCTCTCAGCCTTTGCATCCTCCAGGGTTAAGGTGCAGTCTCAGTGCCGTTTTCAGAATGATGCTCTGGAGGGGATTTTTAACCCTTCTAGACCAGGGTTGCTGCAGGGCTTTATTGTGTTTCTGCAGGTAAATGGTCCCTGTGCTGAGGTTGCTGGTTTCCCTTCCCTGGGCAGAGCATGTGGCCTGGGAAGGGTGCAGAGCAGCAGGGCTGCTCCGTGGATCCTGGGGCTCCATCGCTTATGGCACTGGGACCTTGGGCTGACCTGCTGGCACAGGCAACCCTAAATGCTGAAGGGTATCTACCACTGCCAACTTCAGATTATCCCTCAAAAATACAGCTCCTGAAGCTGTTCTGTATCTGTGGTGTTGCTTGAGATTTATGTAGGAAGTGGGAGCAGATGCTTTCCTTTTTCTCAGATCTTTTATTAGTTGTTAACTGAAACAGTTGGATTGCTGGGGTTTGTTTAGGATTTGTGGTAAGATTTGATACGTTGCTTGATAAATGCTCCTGTGTTTTCCACAGATAACATGTGCTTATTCCTTGTGGGTTACGGAGTAGTGGGCTTTTGGATCTGTGGATGTTAAGGTGGTTGTGTTTTTAATCCAGCAGAGAGGACTGATGCACTGAAACTTCAGACTGGAGAGTTACTCAGTAACACTGTTTTTGTCACTGAGCCACTAAAAAATAATGCTGAGAACTTAGCAGGACTAAATGGATGTTGTACAAAACACAAATGTATCTGTTTCAGAGCCTCCCCCGGAGGTAATAAAGCCTTCAGTGGTAACTGTGCTCAGGCAGAGATTCCTCTGGCTCTAACAAGACTGAATGTTGTTATTGATGTTCTTTACCTACACGACTAGGAGCTGTAGCTGTTATTTGCGAGGTTATTTCCTGTGAGCAGAGTGACTCCCTGTCAGTTTACCGGAATGCTCAAAGGCAGGATTCACTCCCAGCGTGTCCCGAGGAGGGCAGAGCATGTGCAGGGCTGTGTGTGCCCGGGGTGAGTTACTGCAGAGCCCTGGCAGGTCCCTTCCCTGGGATCACGTATCCGTCTGGGAGGGAGAAGCCGCTCTGCCAGCACACTTAATCTATTTTTGATTCGTCAGGATCTCCAAGACAGAAACAAAAAGCACTTTGTGCTGGCTGGACTCGAGGACTGACACTTGAATGGCTCTTTCCATTGTCTATTCAGTGGCTCGTGAGTGCTCCTGCAGTGGAGCACATTGTTGTGGAGCAGCCACTTCACTGCCGGGGCTCCCAGGCCTCGGGCTGGGCGGGAGCTCTCGGAGCAGCAGCTTCACAGCAGGCACTTGTTTGAGCGGTTCCAAGGTCAGCCTTGCCAGTGGAACTCACTGAAGCTTCCGGGGCAACTGGTGGCCCTTCAGTGGAGGTCAGTGCCAGGCTGGCTCACCCCTGCCTTCCTCCCCTCCTGGCTGCTGTGGCTCCTTTCCCCAGGGAGAGAAGGGTATCGCTGGAGGTACCTTTGGATCAGAAGCTCCACAGAATCTCTGGAGCTTTGGTGGACTCTCCAGGGAATCATTCATAATTATTTATGCTTTACTGCTGAGAGGATCTGACAGAATATTCTGGACATACTGCAATCCAAGTTTTAGTTATTTTGTTACAATAAACCTTTCTTCACTGCTGATCCCAAGTATCCAGATACAGGAAAAAGATGGAGTCTTTATTTTGTTGTATAATTTTCCCATGGCTGTTTTCTGAATGGTTTTTAATTTCTTATACACAGAGCTGTTCGAGAATTTCCCTGATACTTGCAGGTGATCATGAAGTCTTTGGTTTATCTTGAAGTAGTTCAGCTTGGTTTCCTACTGTTAATTCCATGCTCTTTAGGTTTTTGTTTGCATTTACCTCTGTTAAGCAATAATAATTAACTCAAAGCATTGAACTGATGGAGTTATTGTGTTGGGAGAACAAACCAATAACCATAATGCAATAAGCATTACTGCAACTTCCTGGTAATGAAAATTCCAGTGGTGGAGGACTTGATTTAATTTTTAAACTTTGAGAGAATAGTAGTGGTGATAAAATGACTTTATAACTGAGTCTCACTTAGGCAGCTACTTAATGCTAGGAAAAATCTTGGGGTGTGAGGAAGAATCATGGTGGGAAGAATCATACAGCTGTTGAGGATAAAAGCTGTTTGTGTTAATAGAGGGAATGTCTGAGCTTTTGCTGTTCACATTTGAACCCCATCCTGCAGTGTGCAGCTATGTTTTTAAGTTACTGTTGCTTCCCCAGACAGTCTGGATGACATTGTTTACTTCCTTCTAGTGAGTCTGTCTGGATGTATTTAAGCTGGAAAGTGCAGAGTTAAGGGCAGTTGGATATTCCTGTCCTCCCACCAGACCACACAGATGAATTAAGAATCTGTCTGTCTCCTGAAGTGGGTGTTCAAAATAGGTAAGAACTGCTCACCAAGGGACAGAATGTAGGACTTTTAGAAAGGGAAAATACCAGGCACAGAATCTGGCTTTTGATGAGGAGAATCTTCCTTAAGGTCTGTGGGGCAGTTTTTGTGTACAGCTGGCACGGCCGTGGCACTGAGGATGCTTCCAGGAGAGATGGATCTCTTGGCTGCAGATGGCTTTGGCAGTTTTCTTGGCATGAAAGGCTGATTAACGAGCACAGCTGGAGCAGGAGTGCAGCTCCAGCCTCTGCAGGGCCCACGGGACAGCTCTGAGGAGCCTGGGTGTGTTGTGTAAGGACAGCTCTGACTCAGTGGCAATGGAAGCACGTGGTTGAACTTAAGCAGTATCACTGCACAAGTCAGAATGAGGGCTCACAGCCTCACCAGTTTGATCCCATTACCCTCTTAAGTGACATCACACCTCCAAAGCTTGTTTCTTACCTCGCTCTGTGTTATTGTGCTTACTTTTAGGCACTGATTTCCAGCTGTGCAGGCTGAAGCACTGCTGTATGCTCTGCAGATCAGCTCATGGGTGAGTGGGCACTGACTCAGACACTCCTGCACAGGGACGCTCTTCACGTGCAGGGAGATCCTGTTCTATACCAGTTCAGAAGCTTCTGGTATAACAAACTTGCTCCAAAGCCAACTTCTCATGGTTTATCTTACTGAATTTTCTGTCCATTTTACAGATACTGGCATGGGTTATTGTATGTTAATGGGTATTGTATCGTGGGTATTGTATCTTAAATACTGGTGTTTTGAGCGATGGTTGAAGAATTGAAGATGAATGCTTATGGGACAGCAGTGGGTTTGGAGGCTGGGATGCCTTAATGGCATTTTTAAAGTGAGCTGAAGAGTTAACAGAGCCATTCTAAATATACTGCAGCATTGCAGTCGTGGCAGTGACTGTGATGCCAGGCCTGGACTATGAACACAACTTACATGTGCACACTCATGTGAGAATGACAGAACAGCACGTGCTGGGCTTGCAGATAGTGTTTCTTTCAGCATGATAAGGACTGTGGCACAATTACCCTTTGCTTTTGACGTGTCACACAGCCCCAGTGCTCTGTGGCTGTCCAGGAGAGAGTGCAGGCTGCAGGGTGTGGGAAAATCACTCCTCAGAAAGAGAACACACCTCAGTTTGTGCTTGTGTTGAGTATGACATTGAATATGACATGTCAGGGAGATGGACTTCTCATGCAGATGGAAAACTAGAACCATCTCCCAGCTGTGGTCTCCCAGGCTATCCGGTTTTTCCTCTTGCTTAGGTTTTTAGGTTGCTTGTGTACTAGTTTATTCCTCACCAGTCAGGTAGTTAGAGGGGGACACCTGGTAAGTAATACCTGCAGGCTCTGTAATGGATTGGGGTGAGCTGTTCAAGTGTCTGCTGCTTTCTTGCTCCCAACTGCACAATGTGAAGGAAGTTTAGGGTGTTTTGGACAGGAAGGGACACATGTCCTAAGAGCCAAACTATCTGAAGGGCACTGCCCAGCATAGCTGTCCTGATAGCAGAGAGGATGGTTGGCAAATCAGTGAAACACCAGCTCTGAACACCTTCTTAAGCCACCTGGTCTCCTTGGCAGAATTAGTTCTTTAAACATACAAACTCTTCAGGCAATATAAAGCTGGTTGTTATTGCAGGCAAATGTCCTGATGACCTGCAGGAGGACTTGTTCTTTCTTGGAGTTGTCCTCCTGTACTGGCAGGAGATGGGTGTTTTTCCTGTGAACACCTTCTGCCATAAGGCATCAGGTTCTCGAGTGAGAAGCCTTAGTTTAACTAAGTGGAAGTGAAGTGGCCTTGAATGCCAGAAAATGGGATTGCCAATGACTGATGAAGGATCTATACCTTGCTTCAGACTTCCCTTCAAGTGTCCTGGGTTTCTGATGGAGTTTAATAGACAGGTTGACTTAGTACCAGAGACAAGTGGTAACTTGGAAGTGGGGTTGACACTGTAAAGGTGGATGTAAGGCAAGAGGGAAAATGTGAAGAGCTGACATGCTCTCACTGCCTCGATTTCCATACCTGTGCAAGGCCTGGACATTAAAAGTGTGCTGCTAAAAACCTCTCCCTTGTGTGGAAGCAGAATGACAGGCTCCAGTTGCTCCCTCCTGCTGCTTTAATTCCTCCTAAGGCTGCTGAGGAGCAGCTTTGCTGCATGTTCTGGCAGTGCAGCCTTTCTCTGGGAACACCACTGCTGTAGCAGTTGAGTGAGCACTGGAAGGCTCAGTAAGTACCACTGGCTGGTTCTCAAGTCTGACATCATATCCAAGAATTAGATGGCTCCCTCTCACCGTGGGGATAATGAAATAATTCCTACTGTGTTATTCATTAACTCACATTTCATTCAGTGGCTCCTAAGAGGATAACGAGTACATTAGAGGTGAACTTGTATAAGCCTTCTGACATCCTTTTGATAAGTTAAATAAGAGTTAAAGCTATGGCAGACAAAGCATGGCAGGGGGGCCTCACTGAGGGGCAGGTGGCCTGTGCTGTATTACACACACTGACTTAAAAACTAATTTAATGGCTTTTCTTCAATGGTTTAGAAAAATAGCCTGCTTCTAAAGGTGCTGGAGAAATAACCAGTGCCCAGAGCCAGCTGAAGGTCATCCTCAGTGTGGAGCCTGCTCCTGATTGAAGGGCTGTGTTCAGGTGGTGTCCAGCCCAGCACAGCAGGGAACCCAACAAATAAATGAAGGATCTGCAACAATAAAAGGGAGGGAAAAGCAGCCTGGTGAAGGAAGGACAGCTGCTCCTGATCCATATAAAACTTTGGTACAGGAGCCTGTTGAGCCTTGCTGGGTTTCCAGTTTGAGTGTTAATGTAGCTTGAGCTTGTGTAAAATTTGAATCTCCCTCAAGTGTCCCTGTCGGGGACTTTCCCCTCAGCTTAAGTGCCATGTGCTGCTGCTCAAGGGAGCTTCAAAGAGGGGAGGGATTGCATCAGTTGGTGAGGGATTTTTCACTGACATGATGTTCGGGACCAATAAAACTGGACAACCCTACCTCTGGCTTTAGGGCTTTTTAAAGGAGGGAATTGTATCAGGAAGAGTGTGGCAGCAGGGGCGGGGCAGTGACTCTGCCCCTGTACTCAGCACTGGTGAGGCCACCCCTGGAGTGCTGTGTCCAGTTCTGGGCCCTCAGCTCAGGAAGGACATGGAGGGGCTGGAGCAGGTTCAGAGAAGGGCAACGAGGCTGGGGAAGGGACTGGAGCACAAGTGCTGTGAGGAGAGGCTGAGGGAGCTGGGGGGGCTCAGCCTGGAGAGGAGGAGGCTCAGGGGAGACCTCCTGACTCTCTGCAACTCCCTGACAGGAGGGGGGAGCTGGGTGAAGGTCGGGCTCTGCTCCCAGGAACCAGCAGTAGGACAAGAGGGCACGGCCTTAAACTCTGCCAGGGGAGGTTTAGGTTGGATATTGGGAAGAAAGTTTTTCCAGAGAGTGCTCAGGGCTGCCCAGGGAGGGGGTGGAGTCACCGTCCCTGGAGGTGTTTAAGGTGAGACTGGATGTGGCATCAGTGCCATGGGCTGGGTGACACAGTGGGGTTGGATCAAGGGTTGGACTTGATAATCTCAGAGGTCTTTTCCAATCTGGTTGATTCTATGATTCTGTGATTTATTTTATGGGAATTGGGTGTATTGACTCTTTTGGCTCTACTGTGAGTCCTTGCTGACCTGGGCTCCCTGGTGCATATGGCTGTGTCTGAGGAAGCTGCTGCTCTGACTGGGAGTGCTGGTCTGTTCTGAAGGCTCCCCAGGAGTTTGTCTCCTTCCCAAAGAGGTTTGTCTGTGCTGTGCAATTGAGGCAATAAACTAATATAAATAAAGATTAAGCTGTTTGTGGGAGGAATGATGATTGGATATTCAGATGCCCAACAATCTGTCTGATCTCTTGAGTGTAGCTGTGACTGTGCTGACATCAGTAATTCATCCCCACAGGTAATGACTGAAATCACTTTAAGCAGAGGCTGCAGTAGCCTTGGACATCTGAAGAAATCCAGAATTTCCAGGTGGCCCAATAAGATCTTAAATTACCTGGTACTTGTGGAAGCACTGGGTGAGGTGGCTTTATCTGGGAAGAAGTAGGTGGTGGTCTGGTGAGTCAGGTCAGTGCCATCCTGGAGAACCAGGTGTGTCCTTGCCCGGCTGTGGATTGTGGTCCTGGCTGGGAAGTTACTGGGAACCTTTCCAGGTGTGTGGAGAGTTCTGGGTTTGGTGCTGAGTACACAACTCCAGGCCTGGGTGCTCATCTCTGCAGCTCAGACCCCCAGCTAGTAGAGTTTCCAGGCACAGAGCAGAATCCTATAAACATTGGGAGTATTTGAAAAACTGGACTTGGGACGTTTGTTCTGGGTACCAAAACTAGAAGGATCATTCTGATGCCATGAACTCTTAGTTTTCCAGCCTTTTAAAAATCTATTACTGGCACTTAATATGTGGGGCAGTGTGAGAGCTCTGGAGAGCACTGTGGATCCTCAGCAGAAGGGGTGCTGTGAAATGAGCAGTGCCGAGAGGATTGACTGGGCTCAGAACTCCACACTGACTACAGGGTTAAGGGAAATGACTGTAATGAAAGTTCTGTGTTCAGGGAATGTTGTCTCACCCAAGTTCACTGGGTGAGGGTGGGGGTTTATGGGAAGGAAAGGATGGAGAAGGTAGTTAGGGATCATACATATCCAAGAGAAGCTGAGCTAAAGCTTCCCAGGTGATCAAGGTGTTTGCATTTCCTAATGTGTAACTCTTCACTCCGTGCTTTTTATGTGTGACCACTTGAAGCTGCAATTACAGGTTGATTTCCATGGCATGAGCAGTGAAAATACCTGCTGGGTCATTAAGACTCTGGGGCTTTCAGCTTCACCTCCCTTGTTGACTTATTGTGCAACTACATGGAACAGCCTAGCCCACAAATCCATCACCCAGGCACTGCAGCCTGGCAAGGACCTCTTCCCCTCCAGCAGCACTCACACACCAGTGCTCTGACTTCCTGAGGAAAATACCAAGAACTGAAGTAGTAAAACACCAAACCAGGTAACTGTGTCCTACCTGTCCCACCTTGGGGAATCTGTTTTCCAGCAGCCGAGGTAATGGCAGCTGGAAAGAGAATTCTTCAGTTCAAGCTTCAAGTTGTTCAGGCTGAACACAGAAGTTTTGCTCTTTGGTTCCTGATGGTATTTTTATTCTGGAGGCCTCACCATCAGAGAAGGCTTTGGGAACAGTTCTGTCAGCTGAACTCACTGCAGAGGTGTCACATCTCCGAGTTCATGACACAGATGTGGTACTTGAATAAACAGACATACCTTGGATCCTTGTTCTTGGTTGACAGACTCCCCTAAGCTTGCCAAGGAAGCCTTCCTGCATAAAGATGTAATCTTTCATCCAGGAGCTGGGCTGTTTTGTGGCATTTGAATCTAAATGAGCAAAACTGTGTGCAGGCTCTTTCTGAAATACAAGACCTGAATGCTGAGGCTGTTCCTACAGCGAGCTGTCATTTATCTAAATTACAGATGCTTTTTCATCTCAGCTCTGAGCATTTGCTTCTAGATTTGTGTTCACATGTAGATTTGTGTTACACCAGCTGCATAACCTCTTGAAATAAAGGCTTGCAATAAAAGCGAGGCGGACTTCAGTATTCTGAACATTGTTCTTATCCTTATTGTTCCTTAGTTTTGCTCAGAGGAATTTGCTTCCTTTGCCTTTGAGTATTTTTCTGAACTTGATTTCAGATTCCAACTTTCATATTGGAACAGGTTGTCTAGAAAGAATATGCCTGGTGATCCTCCAACGTGGGCTGAATGAGTCTTTAAACAACTTGATCTAATGGAGCTGTGCAAGGGGGGGTTGGGCTCACTGCTGTGCAGTTGTCCCACTCAACCCAAATGGTCTGGATTTTTGCACGTGTATCCATCCTGGTTCTTTGTACTTTCCCATTTGGACTTAAAGGGGCACAGATAATTTCTGCTTGGTTTGTAATTGGATATTAAAGCTTGTTTCTGTGACAGAACCCTGGTGTTGAATATGAGTCTCTCCCAGAAGGAAAGCGTTCTGTGAAGTTCAGTCCTCACCAGCTTTACTGCAGGCAGCTTGGATAGCTATGGGAAGGAAAGAAATTCCTGCCCTTTCTTGGTTTGGATTTTGACCAGAGGAGGCACCTCCTAAGATGTTTAAGGAGGTCCTTGAGGACCTGAGCAAAGAGAGTCTGAGTTGTGTCCATACATTGTCACTGTGAACCGAGGTCAGCTGAGAGCAGGGGGGTTTCTCATTTAATTTCATCAGGAGAAAAGTAGTAAACCAGGACCCAAACCCCAAATCAAACCTTATTGCTCCTAATTGATGTTGTATCTATGGGGTTTTTTTGCCCAAACTTACCTGATTTACTTTTTGACTCTCAGCAGATGCACCTTGAACGTTTTACCCTCATGGGTTTAAACAGACTTCTCTGGGTTCATGTTCAGTAAATACAGACTTGGTTTTGATATTAAGCTTGTTACTAGAGGATGCTTCAGATGGAATTATAAAGACCAAAAATAGACTAATTTAGCTAATCTTAATTTTTACTGTGAAGTGCTACTTCTGTGCATTAAATTGAACCTTGAGATCTGCAAGTCACAGGTAAGAATTGTAATGTTACAAATGTGACTTGTGCTGTTTTCATGTCTTCAGGCTCATGGACTAACATGCACATGTTCTTTTATGTCTTCATAAAATGCAATCAGAAGGGGACATGCTGAATTTACTGTAAGGATGGTTATAATAAATCTTTATATTTCTCTAAAGGAAGGTTAAGTCTTGCTGGCTGATAATGATTCGGCTGCAAAACAAAATTGAAGTGGATAACTGCAGTTTCCTGACATACATATTTTTTTACAATCTGGGATTAAACCATATTTAAAATGAAAATTGCCTTCCCCAGTGCATCAGTAACAGAGGGAGCTGTGAACTGCACTGACTTCTGCAATGCCTGTGGGAGGGATGTGATGTGTTTGGGTAACTTGCTGAAGAGCCCAAATCTTTGTTTCTTTAAAATGATGATTTATCTCTTAATTACAACCAACTCTTTCTTAGTAAATTAGGTTGGTTTTGAGTCACACAGGGAAGGAGTGAATGTCCTCTAAAGGATAAAACACTTAAATGACTACTTATGTTCTTTGTACTATTATTTTCCTTCCCAGGGTTTGTTGTATCTACCAAAAGGAATGAGTTCCTTTAGGGAAAAAGAAGTGAGAGAGGTTTTTAAATTAGGGTTTACCTGACTTGAATGAGTCCCCACTAAAGCAGATTTTGGGGGCAGTGTGTTCTGGATGGTCCCTAAGAGCTGACAGGACACAAGTGTCTGTGTGCAGGCAGTTACATCCCTACAGCCATTCCAGACTGCAAGCAAAGGTTGCTTGTTACTCTCTTGCATTACTAATTTGTTGTCCTTTTCTAAAGGTCATTAGTATAAAATAGGGTATTGCAGTAATATCTCTTCTTGTTAAAAACTGATCAGCTCTAAAGACCTTGATTTAAGTGAGCAGGTGGGAAATCCAGACTTGAATCTTCATGTTCCCTGGAGAAACTCATTCCTGTTGAAATCACTGTTTCAGTGGCAAGGTTGACCAAAGGAGATACAGTTACCCTATAGGATTAATTCCTTTTTCCACATAAGGCAAGTTTCTGCTGGTATCCTTCTGTGGAAGCTTGAACTTCAGCGGATTTTAACTTTAAATAGGAGAAGGGAGAGACTGTGGCTGTTAACTGGAGATCTGTCAAACCTTATTTTGCCATCAGAGCTGCAGTCTGGTGCAGAACTTCATTTCAGTTCCAGCTGAGACTGTGTTTTGATACACATATGTGTCTTAAGCAACCACAACACCTTCTTTGGTGCCTCTGAAATGCCTAAATATATTTAACTTTGGCTTCGTGCTGTTTAGTTTTTTAGAATAAGCATATTCTGTTAATCCAAGTAAATTCTTTCCTGGCTCTGAAGGGCTGTGCAACTTCAGTGTAAGTGAAGAAGGCTGTATACTGTGAGTATTGTGGAAGTTATTATGGAGAAACTCATCCTCCCTGGGCAGTCTGCAAGCAGGACTTTAGAAATTGTAATTGTTCTTTGACACGTCCAAGATTTGAACATTGCATAGCATCTGACATTGCATGGCTGGAGGACTACTGGGCTTAAAGATAAATAAAATGAGAGAAATGTGCATTGTACAGCCGACTGGTTCTGAACCCCGGCAGTCGCGGGAGACATTTTGCAGTGTGACAAAATTCCCAAGTCTATTGAAGAGCTCGGCACTTCCCGGCAGATCCTGCTCCTGTGGGTGATTGATCTCCCAAAGCACTCACGGCAATTGCAGCCCATTAAAACGTTTCTTTAGGCATTGTCGGAGCTCCCGGGGTGCCTCCTGCCTCCCACATCAAAGGGCTGCGCACAAGCGCTGCTTCAATCCCTGTGAGTGCTGAGGCTCCCGCTGAGGTTCGGTCTCACTGCTCCTCACTGCAGCTGGATACACAGGCAGCCCCGTGTCCCTTTCCCTCCTTTGTTTGTGGGCAGATGCTCTTTAAGACTGTTTTTTGCTTGCCTTTTATTTCAGTTGTGAAGCTCCATCCCCAGGTCTTACTTCAGTGCAGCTTGCAAATGGAAAGTAGTATTTAGCCAGTTACCCTTCCTGGTTCTGAAAGTAACTATGACTTTCCACGAGTGGAAAAAGATAGCAATAAACAGCTGTCTTAATACTTGGAAGATACTGAGCTGATTTAACTGTAGGAGGAAAAGATATTTGCTGTTCCTGCTTTTTCTTTTAGCTGTAGTGAATTGAGGTGTAAAAGGCCAGGTTGGGTGGAACTTGGAGCAGCCTGGGCTAGTGGAAGGTGCCCCTGCCCATGGCAGGGGGTGGAATGAGATGAGCTTTAAGGTCCCTTCCAACCCAACCCATTCCATAGTTCTGTGAATCATCTGTCCAGAGAAAGGCCGTGAAGCAGCAGGTTTCTTGGAGGCAGGGTGCTGGTAGATTATCCAAACCAGTTTGTCCCTTGAGATCTAAATGCAGGAATCCTTAACTGGGAGAGGTATCCAAGTCCTGTGTGTCTTAATACCTGTAGGGAGCTGCTGTCCTGGAGGTGGCTTCACTAGGAACACAGCAAACTGCTGCAAGTTTGGGGCATCTGGAGCTGGCACTCCAGATTGAGTTGATGGAACAGCCTGGTTTTCTCTCTGGAAAGGGTTTCTGCTCCAGTGCAAGGAGGGCAGGAACCTGTTCTGGTAAATCTTGTCTGGCTCTGTCCTGGAACTCTCTGTCTAAACAGGACCCAGCAGAAAACTCAGTGCAGTCACTGGAGCTGCTGGTGTTCCTTACCCTGCCCTTGCAGGTCTCCTTATCGTGCACAGGCACACGTGGCTTTATCTCCTCAGAGTTTGGCTTCTGCCTTGCAGTATTTACACAACAGTGTCTGGTTGAATGCTGAGTGTTGTTGATGTCTTGGCAGCGTTGTGGATGATGCCCAAACAAGTATTTGGACTGCTCTCTAGAAACCAGCTGTTGTAAGCCTAGAAAAGCTGGTTTGATCCTTGATTAGCTCCTGAAATATGGAATTTAGGGGGTCAGTTCATAAAAAGGGCTCTCAGCTTAGGTCAGCTCTTCCAACATGGTTCCTTGATTGAGTTACCAGGCTTGTTTTGCATGAACTAGTGAAGAAATGCCTGAACTCAGTGCTTTTCTTGTGTGGAATTTACTTACTGTTTTGTGCTGTGAAATACGCTGTGATCAAACATACCTGTCCCCTGCCATGGGAATTGAAGAGACTTTGGAAGGAAGAGCTCTTCATCCTCAAGTTCACAGATTCTGGCAGGAAATATGTGAATTACTCCTAAAGACACCTTCAGTTCCTGGCAGTACAGGATGCAGTGCTCCATGGTTCTAATGCACAGCAGGGCTTTGGGAGGGTACTTGGTGTTTTAACTGTGAACTCTGCCTTTTAAACTTCAACTACTTACATATTTCTCAAGGCATTAAGCTGGCTGAGGGGTGAGTGAGTGAATTGATTAGTTCTGTAAGGAAATGCCATTTCTGCAGGAGTCAAAGAGGTTTTTAAGCTGCCTCAAATTCTGTAAATCTGAAATGTCCTGCAGTTTTTCAGGCTGTGCTGCTCTGGGGGCAAACAACAGCTACAGCACTGTGGGGTGGTGCTCCCACAGTGTGCTCTCTGGGTTAGTTCTGTGTTGAGGAGTTGGATTCTGCCATGGGGGGTCTGAAATGCCAGAGCTGGTGGAAGATAAGGCAGGGGAATGTTTTGTTAGGAGGAGTATGGGAGCAGTACCCTTCCTGCTGGCTCACCGTGCTCCAGGGAATGCCAGTGCAGCCTGTTTTAAAGCAAAACCACCTTAAGTGCCACATGAAAACAGCCATTTTTGCCATGTGCCACAATTTTACTGAGTGCTGGTGTTGGGCAGTTTGAAATATGGACTTTCCCACTCGTGTGATCCAGTGAGATCACTGAACATGTGATCCCAGTGCCCTTGTGTTCCTCCATGAAGGGGTGAAGGTGGGTGTGCATCTTACCCACGGGGCCTCCTCGGCAGAGCAGGTGTTTTCAATGCAATTTAAGAGTTAATGGATTAAAGCTTTACCCGTAATTACACTGTGCAGGGTGTGCAAGCAGAGAAAGTGATGTCTCCTTGCAGGCCTTGATAACACAAACAGATTTTGTGACCTGCCTGTTCCAGGCTGTGCAGCAGAGAGCTCTGGAGAAGGGTTATTCCAAGAGTATGGAGTGACAGGACAAGGGGAGTGGCTTCCCACTGCCAGAGGGAGGGATAGATGGGATATTGGGAAGGAATTCCTCCCTGTGAGGGTGAGGAGGCCCTGGCAGAGGTTGCCCAGAGAAGCTGTGGCTGCCCCTGGATCCCTGGAAGTGTCCAAGGCCAGGTTGGACTGGGCTTGGAGCAACCTGGGCTAGTGGAAGGTGTCCCTGCCCATGGCAGGGGGATGGGATTGGAATCCCAAACCATTCTGGGATTCTGTGATTGCTGGACCTCTGGGGGGGACTGAAGTCCCTTTAGGGACCCCTTGTGATAACTTTATTTATTTCTCAAAGCATTAATAGATTACATGTAACAGGTATTTGGTATTTCTGTGAAGTTGTCTTATGACAAAAGCATCGAGTGGTGTTTTGTTAGAGAGATTTTCAAAGGCTTCTGGCAGAAAAAGTGTGGTGAAAATGAGGTTGACTTACACACTGAGGAGGTGATCACTGTGACTCTGTGTGTGTTGTCCTGGAGTAGTTCAGTGGGGGAGAAAACTTCCTGGGATTGTATCTTGAAATTCCAAAGGAGTCTTCAAATCACGTTTGCTTTTTCCTATTTTCAAACTTTCTCCTTTTTTTAATGACTTGTAGGTGTCTCTGGTGTTCATTGGGTGTCAGTAAACCCAGCAGGTGAGGGCCTGTCCTGCTGAGGGGTGTGGAATTCTCTGGGAGCAGCTGCTGCCCCTTCTCAGTGCCAGCCAGTTACAGCAAGGACTGAGCTAAAGCAAGATGTGACTCCAGGAGGGAAGGGGGAACAAGAGGTGTTTTGGGAGGATGAGTAAAACCTTGGAGACTTTGATTTAACAGCCAGTTCTCCCTGGTTGGTTGTTCCCCTTCTTCCAGGAGGGCGTGTGACCGTGGCAAACAGGCTGTGAGGGGCTTAATGGAAAAAAGTGGGGACTGTGAGGAGCAAATGATTCTCTTCTGTCTCCATTCTGCCGTTTCAAATGGAAACTGCTGCTGCCTGGCCTCAGCCTTCCTCTTTGTTTCATAACTCTGCTCTAATGTTGCCCTGCATTTCATGGCTCTTTGGTTACCTGGTGACAAAATGCCCCCTCCCTGGTCACCTTTCCACCTTGGAACCACCACAAGTCCACTGGGTTTCCACCAGCTCAGGCCCTGCTCAGTTCTGTGTCCTCTCATATGACTCCCAGATCCCATCTTCCAGGTCTCTCCACAGTTCACACCCATCTGTGCAGCTTGTTGGTCCTTCTTGGTAGCTGCTCCTTGTCTGTCATGCACAGAAAACAGAGGAATATGGAATAATTGAAATAAAAGGAAAATTATGATGCAGAAGATCTCTGATGGGTAAATTGTATCCTGGCTTATATATGAATAATTGCAGCCTTTGGATCTCAGAGTTGTATCCAAACTAAAAAAAGAATTAAAAGAGAAGAAAGCCTGAAATGTTGTAAGAAAAAGTGACATTTTCTCTGGATTTTGGTTTCAAGCTTGCTGTGGTCTTTTGACCTGGGTTGTTTTGAGGTCAGTGAGGGAGAATATTGATAGAGAATCTTTTATTCAGAAACACTCTTTCCTGAAAAAACCCTTTTATTTTTGGAATAATTATTACTGTTATCTCACCTAAGGTTCTACTGATTTTTATTCTTTACACCAATCATGGAAAATGGACCTTTCTTAATGCAAGACCAAATTTCTCTGTACCCTTTGCTGTTAGACTCCCAGGGTCTCAGCAGTGCCTCTCCCTGCCTTGCCTCCTCCTGCCATTTCAAGCTCTCCTTTCTGCTCAGGTTTTTTTTTTTGTTTTAACTCTCAACTGTTGCCTTCTGCAAGAGGGTAAGAAGTGATCTTTAACAAATATACAAAGATAATCAGCTTAATCAAAGTGCTTTAAAAGCAGATTAATGCCTCTTCCGAGTGGGAAGATGAAGGAAGCCAACACGCCAACCTGCCATTAGGGGATGAGTCAGTGCAGTGACAGATGTTGACAAAACTTTTTTGATGCTTTGGACTCTTATAATTAATTTTATTCTTCACTCATAAAAGCAGAGGTAGAACAGAAGATGGAATGAGACCTTTCTAGGATATTCTGATGGAGGGCAGCTCCCATCCGTGCCGTGGGATGTTCAGTGTGGCTGTTGCTCTCTGCTCTCTCTCTCAGGTGGGGGTGTGTACACAGCTTTATATCCAGCTGCTTTCCTACTGGGAGTTCATTATGTAGCTTAATCTGGGGAAGTGTGTGATAGTGAACACAGAGGGAAGTGGGGTTGTTCAGCCTGGAGAAAAGGAGGCTCAGAGGGGACCTTCTCCCTCTCTCCAACTCCCTGATAGGAGCTGGGGGGGTCGGGCTCTGCTCCCAGGGAACAAGGGACAGGAGGAGAGGGAACGGCCTCCAGCTGTGCCAGGGGAGGTTTAGGTTAGATATTAGAGAGAATTTCTTCATGAAAAGGGTGGTCAGGCACTGGTACAGCTGCCCAGGGCAGTAGTGGAGTCCCCATTCCTGGAAATGTTCAAAAAACATGGATGTGGCACCTGGGGACACGGGTTGGTGTGAGCATGGTGGTGCTGAGCTGATGGTTGGACTGAGTGATCTCAGGGAGCTTTTCTGACCTTGACAATTCTGTGACACGTGGCCACAGAGACCAGCAAATGCCTCCCTGAAGATCAGCAGTCCTGCTTCTCCATGTGCATGTTTTCAGACTTTCTCTTGAGGAGTGGCCTTGCCCCATCCAGCCCCCGGAGCGTTCCCAGTGCTCTCATCCCGCTGTGGTTTCCAGCTCGGCCACAAGCTGCTGGCTCACCCCAGCTGGTGGGCAGCTGATAGTAGCACTGTGTTCCTGTTCCTGAGCACGCTCAGGAGAGCATAAAAATAGTTGGGAAAGCAAGCTAAAATCCACTAGGAAGGACAGAAGGAGAGAGGAGGAGAAGAACAGCATACGGCCAATACTTGAGTTCGAGCTGAGCTGAAGGTGATGAAATCAATGGTGAGTGTGTGATAATTGGGTGCAAGAGGAGGTTCTGCCACGGCACTGGTCGGGGATGTGGGACCAGTGATATTGGGAAGTTAGAAATGTAAACAGGAATGGAGAACTTCTCATCAAACCCCACACTTGCATAATATCGGGCTGGGACAGGGGGTGGCACAACCGGGCTGGAAACGGCACCTTTGGGCAAAGGGAGGGAAAATACACCTGCAAAACAGTCACCAGGAAAAAGGCTGCACGTGGCTGTGTTTGTTTACATCCTTATGAGGGCAACTTGCAGCTAAAGAAAATCTGGATTTGTTTGCTTTGCAAAGCTCTTTTTCCCTTGTGCCATTTCACTTTCTGCTTATCAGACCATCCCTCTCCTGCTCTGGGTAGATAGAGCCTTTCAGTGAAGGAACTGAAGAGGCAACTTCCAAACACCTAATTAAACAAACATGTTTATTAGAACTTCTCCAGAGTGCTTTTCCTAGCTATTTGCCAATATTTTACTTAAATAAATGTCAAGAAAAACATTGTTAGAGGCTCATGTAATTTAGATTTTGGAGTTCCTGTAGACCAACACTGCTCAGAGTAGGACTGACTTTGATGTTGGATTGGATTGCTTAAGGACTTGGAATTCCAAGGGTTGAAATATCTCCAGGGACAAAAGTTCTACAAGTTGGAAACCATTATTTGGAGTTTCCCCCCACAATTGTATTTCTATTTGTATTTCACTGTTACAGTGTGATTGATATACAGTGCAGCTGCTCTGCTTCTCCATAGCATCTTCCATGAAAAAACAACAGAGGTGAGAGCTGTATGCTGGGAAAAGTGTTCACCTCATGCCCGAGTTCCCAAAATAGTCAGTGGAGCAGGATCTGAAGAAGGTGGTTCAAAGGAAAAGCTTAAGTTTAAATGCTCCTGTTCCCACCCCCTTCAGCACTGGGGCCCTGGGGCAGAGTCACTGCTGACAGGTGTGAGTTGGGCAGTGACGGGACGGCCTTGAGCACCTGAACTGAAGTGATCTGAAATCAGGGGTTGGGATTGACCCCCACTGTCCCCTCAGGTGAGACCCCACTTCCAGCCCTGGGAACAGCACAGGGAGGACGTGGAGCTGCTGGAGAGAGTCCAGAGGAGGCCCCGGAGATGCTGCCAGGGCTGGAGCCCCTCTGCTCTGGAGCCAGGCTGGGAGAGCTGGGGGGGTTCCCCTGGAGAAGAGAAGGCTCCAGGGAGAGCTGAGAGCCCCTTGCAGGGCCTAAAGGGGCTCCAGGAGAGCTGGAGAGGGACTGGGGACAAGGGATGGAGGGGCAGGACAAGGGGGAATGGCTTCCCACTGCCAGAGGGCAGGGTTAGGTGGGATATTGGGAAGGGATTCCTGGCTGTGAGGGTGGGGAGGCCCTGGCCCAGGTTGCCCAGAGAAGCTGTGGCTGCCCCTGGATCCCTGGAAGTGTCCAAGGCCAGGTTGGACGGGGCTTGGAGCAACCTGGGCTAGTGGAAGGTGTCCCTGCCCATGGCAGGGGGTGGGACTGGATGAGCTTTAAGGTCCCTTCCAGCCCAAACCATTCTGGGACAAACCAAACCAGCTGAGAACGGGACAGTCCAGTAAAGGTGGTGCAGAGCCAGTTCCTTACCAGACACGCTTGACTTTATAGGATTTACTGAAAGGGTCCTGTTCCCTTTTCCATCTCCTACCTTTGGCTTTCCCGATGGTGCTGAATCCATTCCTTGTGGCTCAAACAGCCGAGGTGCTTCCAAGGGGCAGCCCCCTGGGATGTGCTTGGCTGTGTTAATTAAAGTCACCCCGGGGCCGGGATGTGCCTCCGTCGGGAATTAGCGTTTGGGAGAGGACAGTACAACTCACAGCGACATTTCTTCTTACAGGCAGCTTTTTCCCCTTCTTTTGGCACAAGTTGTTGCCTTAGGAAGTGATAACACTGGAGGTGCTTATCTGAGCCCAGCAGCCCTGCAGCAGGAATGCTGATGAGCGCTGGGGGGGTGTTTGCTGGCAGGAATCGGGTGGAATTATTAACGCTTACATTGGAACCTTCTCCCCCTGTTTTTAAACTCCTCGACAAAACTCTGGAGGTTTGGTGGCTTCTTCCAAACCTCATTAAAATCAATAAAAAGCCTGTTGCAGATTTTGTGAAGGTTTGTTTTTTTTTTTTTCTCTTCTCTTGGACCTAAACCACAGAAAATCAGTCCAGCTCCTGCGACTCGAAATGTGTGTCTTGCCTTTTGAAAAGCAAATACGTGGCCAGAAAACTGTCTCTGAAGAGTCGTTTTGGAGTTGTGTAGTTTGCCTCCAGAGCTCTTTTTTTTTTGGTGTTTAATAAACTTGCTCCATATTCCCCTCAAAGGTGACTTTGTACCAGCAGGCAGCTGTGAAGTTGAACTTGTCGCACGATCAAGTTGGTACCTCAAAGTAAAACTGTGTCCATTCCCCTTTGGGGGCTGGGGTTGATTATTGACCCAGAAAAGTTACTGGAATTGGTGTTTGGCTTGTTGGTCGAGAGGGATTTTTAAAAAAAATACAAACAAAGTTGAGCTCTGTTGCAGGTAACCAAATGTTGCTTTTAGAAACTGTTTTATAAAATGGTAAATTGAAGTTTAGCTGAGGGTTTGGACAGTTGGCATCGACACAGACCCTTTCTGTTAAAGCACAGCATCCTCAGGTCACTGTTTGTGTAAATACTGGCTAAATGCAGACCCATGAGATTCCCCAGAGTGGGAACACCGTGTGCAATGGTAGAATTTCTTTTGGTGCACCTGAGATCTAAGCTTTAGATCTTTCTTATATTGTGGTGCCCCAAACTGCCCCCAGGACTTGAGATGAGGCTGCACCAGGGAAGAGCAGAGCAGAACAATCCCCTCCCTCACCCAGCAATGCTGGGCCAGAGGCACAACTACTTTAAATGCACAATTTTTAATGCACAACCTCTTAAACTATTTCTTTCTACTGCGTCAGTCCTAAAATTGTCTTCTCTTTTTATTTCTTATTTTCTCTGTCACAAACCATAAACTAAAGGATGCAATGAATGCAAAACAGAAATTTATTTTATTTAATGGACCAGAAGGTGAAAATTATCAGTAGTTGTGGCACATCAAAGCACAGGCAAACTATTTCCAGCAGCAGGATTATATAGTGTAGAAGCTGGACCTTCCAGCCACATCCAGAGGCAGAGTGCTGTTGGGAGAGAGTCCAAGTCACTGGGAAGAGCAAATCTGTCCCATCAGTTTGGCTGCTTGTGTGCTTTAGGAACGGTTGGGTTCAGTCTGGGACTTGAATTGCAGGGTTTGGGTGTTTTAGTGTGAAACTTTGTGTCCCAGCAGTCATTCCAGAGCTGGAGGAGACATCTGGGAACACCTGCTGGAGGACTGGAGGAATGAAGCACTTCAGATCCTTTCTCCATGTATTTGTTTCGACAGATACATATTTGTGGCATATTTATATTTACTTTTGAGGCAATGACTGTTTGTGCAGCACTTGGGAAGTCCAAAAGATAGGGCTTGGGAAGAGGGGTCTCAGGAGCATTGCTGTTCCCCTTGGATTTCACACCATTGGCCTAAAGCAACAACCCCTCTTTGGGGTCTTCATCTGCTTTCTTGGGGGGAAAAATGCTTATTTCAGTGTGAAATTAAAAACCACTTTTGAAGATCAATATAAACCCACTTGGACCTTCTGTAAAAGTGCTTTCCTGTAGCTCGTGTTTCTGAATAATTTTAATTTTTGTCCACTAGTTAAAAAAAACAAAAAATCTGAATGGCTTTGTGGCCAGGATTTTGGAACTGCTCCTTACCAGAACAGAGGCCTCATCCAGCACACGTGTATCCGTTGGAATCCGGTCATGGAATTCCCTCTTTGGGCATGTTAAGTTGTAGTTACAACTTACACAGCAGTTAAACTTTTTCCTTTTCTTTAATTAAGCCAAACCCAATGGAGGAGTCTCCTGTCTCAGCTGCTGTTTCAGAAGTGGTTTTTTCAAATAAAGGTTCATATTTTAAAGTATTGTCTTTTCATTTGCAGCTGCCAATGTGAAGTACCAGGAGAGAATAGTTGGAACTTTCCAGGACAAGAGAGGACTGGTTTATTCTCTCGTTCTTCGGTAAGAATTGCATTTTTTTGGTAAGATCAGTTGCCTGTTGAAGGTGGATTCTCTGGTTATCATTGATTACTCTCTTAATTAAATGAAGTGTTTTCCAAGACCTTAGACAAAAATCAATATTTTACTGAGTTGGAGGTTGCAACCTTTCATTATTAAAAAAAAGACTCTGACTCTCAGTTGTG
The DNA here is from genome assembly GCF_025592945.1 of Manacus candei. NCBI lineage: Eukaryota > Metazoa > Chordata > Aves > Passeriformes > Pipridae > Manacus > Manacus candei. Next base: position 401,943 of record NW_026138215.1, on the reverse strand, counting down.
CACAGTCTTCCAGCAGAATTCTTTGTCCTGCTCCTATTCCTGAACAATGTGCCATAAGTTGTCAGCTGCTTCCCCAGTAAATATTATCCAGTTACTTCTGCCTGTGGCGCCAGGAAAGAGGAGAAACCCAGGGGTTGAAATGAGGGAAGCAGAGTGTTTATCCTTATCTCAGAAATTTCCTTCCACCTGCCAAAGGGGAGGAAGAGTTTTCACTTTACAACAGAAGCATCTTTTGCCCAAGGTAGGTCACATTCCTGAATGTTTAATTCTCAGATTTTCTGATGGTCCCTTGCCAAAACCTTTGGATTCCAGTCTCAGACTTAGAGGGCAACTGTGCCACAGAGTGTAAATAGCTCAGGGGCAACTCAGTTTGATTCTGATATTAAAATAAAAGGAGTTCAGAATCTGGATGTGGAACAAAGTTAAACTCCTGGGTACTTCCTTTTTCCTTTTTTCCCCTCCAGTTTTTCTTTTTTCTTACTATAAGTCCAGCTACATCTAAATATATGTCAATCTAAATGATCCTTTATTTATATAATCTTTTTTGTTTAGAATCACTGGCAAACAGATGGTTATTGCTAGTCTTAATTATGCACATAATTTAGGCCAGAAGGCACATCTGAAACAAAAGGTAATTAAGATGTTCCCATAGAGTCTGAGCAGAGTCTGAGGTTACAACCTTTGCTCATCATTTATCCTTTCAAGCAGAATGTGGGGATGCAGAATTAACAAGACCAACCTCTTTTTTGCTGTAATTTAATACACATGAAATTGCAGGTGCAATGGCAACCCAGTAAATTGATAATATCACCTTTTTTGGCCTCAGTGCTGGCCAAAACCAACATTATTTCTACCAATAACAGCAAATTTCCCTGCACTGTGTATAAGCTGTCTGCTATTTCTGTATGATCCTATTGATAAGGAGGAGCCTGAATTTGATGGAGCTTTCCTGACAACGTTTTCCTGGTCAGTTGTTTTCTGAGCTGCATTCCACCCTTTCCATTTTAATTCTGGGAAATGGGTTTAACTGTCAGGGAAGAGCTGATTATTTGCCAACTGCAGTGAAACAAAACGAGAATTCTCATTCCATTCTGCAACTAACCCCCAAAAAGGGGATGGGTCAGCTTGGGAAGGGGTTTCTTCAGCCAGCTGGGGCTGGTCTGGCTCTGTCCTCAGAGCAGGATGGTGGGGAATTCCCGTGGGGAGAATTTGGGAGTGCTTGGTGGAGTTGGTGATGGGAAGAATGTTTCTGTTCTCACTTCTAAAGTCAGGATCTCCTTACGAGGTGTCCACAGACATTGATCCTCCTTCTCTCCCCGTGGCTGGCCTGGAGCAGTCTGCTGCCCTGGGAAGGGGCTGGAGGCTCTGGGATGGTCGGGAGTGGAGATCCCTGTGGATCAGAGCTCCTGGGGCTGCCCCTGAGCACTGTGTGGTCCATCCCTTTCCCTGGGGCTCAGCCCGGTGACCATGAGCTCATGGAGTGGGATCAGCCTGTTGACATGGTGGGAAAGGCATTATTGCTTTCAGCATGTTCAGTGCCCATCAGATCAGGGAGTTCATTGTACCAGCTCAGCCTTTCTTGCTGTTCCTGTCAGCGCTTTTCAGGACTCCTTTGTGCGGCGGCAGCGGCGCCGCTGGAGCGTTTCACCGGTCCCCAGACCCTGCAGTGTTTGCTTTAGAACCAGTCCTGGACCTCCTGTACCATTTATCTTGGCAGCATCGCCCTTTGTGTCTGATAATCCTGATTAAAACTGAAACAGGCAGATTTTTTTTCCACGCAGCTTTCCCAAAATTCCCCTTAAAAAGGAAGATTCTAACATTCATGGAAAAAGCCACACTGTTGTGATAAAAGCTGTTTTGCAGCTCAGTGCACAAGTTAGACTGAAAGTTGGGTAGTAATTTGGGTAGTCTCTGCTGGTGGTGTGTGCTGGATTTTAGGAGCACAGCTGTAAGATATTTTAGAAGACTTAATTTTTTTTTAAGCTAATACTGATTTTATTAATATGTAGGTGGTTATATAATAAACTTTAAATATATCTAATCAATCTGAAGCACAAAAGAACAATTTTGTCCAGTGCAGTTCCTAATAGATTAAATCTTTTCCTCAAATGTGTAATAAAGACCATCTTTTTAATTAGGTTGGCGTTTCTTTGATAATTGTGTGTGAAGCTGAAAAAAGTTCTTAAATAGAAAGGTATTTTTTATATCATAGAATCATGGAATGGTTTGGGTTGGAAGGGACCTTAAAGCTCATCTCATCCCACCCCCTGCCACGGGCAGGGACACCTTCCACCAGCCCAGGTTGCTCCAAGCCCCGTCCAACCTGGCCTTGGACACTTCCAGGGATCCAGGGGCAGCCACAGCTTCTCTGGGCAACCTGGGCCAGGGCCTCCCCACCCTCACAGCCAGGAATTCCTTCCCAATATCCCATCTCTCCCTGCCCTCTGGCAGTGGGAAGCCATTCCCTGTGTCCTGTCCCTCCATCCCTTGTCCCCAGTCCCTCTCCAGCTCTCCTGGAGCCCCTTTAGGCCCTGCAAGGGGCTCTCAGCTCTCCCTGGAGCCTTCTCTTCTCCAGGTGAACCCCCCCAGCTCTCCCAGCCTGGCTCCAGAGCAGAGGGGCTCTGGGATGTTTGGGGTTCAGGACTGTCCTGGCAGAGCAGGCCTGCACTGGTGGGGGTGGGGGTACAGAAGGCAGTGGTGCCTCCAGCAGCCTGTGGAACCCACCCCAGATGTTCACCCAAGAGTTCCAACAGAAAAGTTCACAAACATACCCCCCATCTCCACCACTGTGGGCTGTAGGTGTGAGAGCTCAGCGTGATTGTAGGGCTGAAAAAGGAGGTTTGTGTAAACTCTGCAGTTTTTAAAGCCATACTCTCTGGAATCATTACCCTTCATTATATCAGGACATGCTGCAGAGTTAGTCCAGGCTCTGCCTTCCCTGAGGATGAGCTGGACGATGGAGGGTGACTGGGCAGTCAGACTGTTGCTCAGCCATCTCCCTAAATTTAATTGAGCAGGAGGCTCATTTTTAAATCTTGGAGAGGGAGGAGAATGGGAATCGTGGAATGTGAAAAACCCACCGTGAAAACCAAGGGTTGGAAGCAGGAACCAGATGGATTTGGGGGCACTGCTGAACCCTGGCTTGTTTGGGAGCTGCAGGCCAGGGCCAGACGTGGGTCTGGGAGAGAAATCCCTGAACACAACGTCCCTAAAGTGCCAAGTCATGCTGGAATCACCACCAGCTCTGCTTTTCAGTACAAGGGCTGGGATTTTATGGTCTCTGAAACATTAAAGATCAAACCTGATGAATTTATGGGCTTTTAAGCTTTAGTCATTGTGCTCCTTGGATGTTCTCATCAGTCACAGCATGGGTTATCACACATGATCCGTTCTTCTTCCCTGCTTCTTTTGAACAAAAATGTTAAATAATCCTGCCTTTTCGAGACTGAAATGTTAAGTAGCCCTGCCTTAAACCAATATTAGCAATGTTACTGTCTTATTGTGCTGTTGGTAGACAACATTTCTACATTTCCTTAGTTTCTGATAACTCAAAAGAATGTTCCTCCTCTCCATTGCTACAGGCATGGAAGTTTCTGGGCTGTTTTGTATTATTTTTCCTTATCAATTTCCCTAGTTAATAGATCCAGTCTTCTATCAACTCTCCTAGCTTTTATTTTTCTTAATTTTTTGAAGTTAGGATTTTATATCCACTTCTTGCATTAATTTTAGTGAATTAATGGCAGTTTCAGCTCGATTCTGCTCATAATTTCCTCCTTTTATTTATATATACAAACACACATCTGTGCCCATCCTTTGTGTGCATCTGCTGCTCCTTTTCCCTCTGTCAATGTTCCATACAATGTGCAGGATGTGTTTAGGGCTCCCTGCAGTGCTGCTGTGCCGAGCTCGTGGATTGAAGGGCATTGAAATGGTTTTCTCTGATAATCTGAAATGTATTTATTAGTGACATATGAACTGAGAACTGACTGGACTCGAGTTTATCATTTGTATCTTTAATGTGCCACTGTCTGCAAGTCCCATAAAATACCTGGATGAATCCTGGTTTAGTAAAAAAAGGGAAGAACCTACTGGATTTAGCAAGCTGAGTGTGAGATCAGTCTCCAAATCAAATTGTAACTCTTGTGTTCAGTCATTAAGTTCCCAATTGGGTGATTTGCAGGAAGGCCCCTGTCAGTAATTCCAGACACTGCAGCTGATCAAGGATTGGGAATTGTTGGGTGGGGGAGGGAGCAGGTCCCTGGTGCTCAGTGATCTGGGGCTCTGGGAAAGGGCAGTGCAGGGAAATGGATGTTCTGATGCATCCATGGATATTAAAAATGAACCATAACTGTAAAATGAGCGTTTTGATATGAGTAGGAATTCCAGTTCACTGGCCACAGTTGAACCAAGATTGTCCCAGGAGGATCCAACATCCCGTGTTTCACATCAGAGCAGACAAAGTGATCCCAACAATCCCTTTGGATTTATAACCCACAGATTTGTGATTCACCATCTGCAAATGACTTGGGAGAAAATTCCAGGGGACCTAGAAAAATGAATGTGATTTAATTGCCATCCTGTAAACCCTGGTCTAATTGCTGCCTTCAGACAGGTGTTCTCCCAGCAGCACCTCCAAGGGTGATTTTTCAGGAGGAACAGAAGGAGCCAGACACAATTTGAAACAATTTTGGCTCTCGGGAGAGTGAGCTTGTATGGGTTTCATCTTTTCATAATTACTGTTTGCTCCCAGTTTTCTAACACCTACATTCTCAGTCTTTAAAAGTTAATTTGTATTTATTTGCTGAAAGAAAATGACTGTAACTTCATCGTTATGCTCTTCTGGTTTTCTAGATTTTAGTAAGACAAGAGCCTCGAAGTACTGGGAGTAAAGACGAGGATTTCTCCTCCCATCCAGGGCCTGTCATGGTAAGCAAGAGGGGTTTGTAGGGTCTCTCTCAGAGCAGAAGAGTTTAAAATCTGAAAAACTTTAGGGAATTAACGTTTACATGGGTGGTTGTTGAGTTTCAAGCACAGTGCTAGTCTAGGCTAATGTTTTTTTCCTAATGCTGCTATAAATCTTTCTGTATTTTTAATGACTTTATTAATCAGGCTGCAGAAGGAAACCTGTTCCCAATATCACATTCAGTTGTCTGAGTGCCTGTCTGTGAAAGTTCAGCAACTTCCTAAAGTTGCTGCTCCCTGAATTCCCTGAACTCTGCATCCCGTGTGAGCTTTTTCCCTGGTTGTTTACAGCTCCTGTGAGTGACATCTGAGGGTAACTAACACTTTGTTCCTCAGGATGAAGAGACTCAGCACAGCCTTGAATGCATCCAGGCTAATCAGATTTTTCCCAGGAAGCAGCTGATCCGAGAGGATGAGAACCTTCAGGTAATCACCACCCTGCTCCTGGCCAGGCAGGATCACAAGATCTCCAGCTGACCTGTGGATTCTCGGGCCTCTCCTGCAGCATTTGAATTCACAATTAGCACAGGAGTAGCAGAAGCTCATTTTCTCCTTAAATCCTCCAGTACTGTTGGTAGAACAGAGAACTCAGCATTACAGTACAAGAGGTTCCTCAGAGTGTCAAAAAATATCGTTATTTGTACTAATGTCAAGTGCCAGGTTTTATTCCAGAGTTTAGAACTCTGTGTTTCTTATAAAAAACAAACACTAAGCTAATTAAACACTGCCACTGCATGTGGTTACTGGGAAGCCAGAAGCCTTATGTTGCACAAAAAATGGATATTTTTTGATTTGTTGATTTTCCAAAGTTCCTTTTGAAATCAGTTTAGTTCAAATCATTTGCCACAGAATCCTGGAAGTATTTGAGTTGCTTAAAGCATATTCCAGTCCCACCCCTGCCATGAGCAGGGACACCTCCCACCAGCCCAGGTTGCTCCAAGCCCATCCAACCTGGCCTTGGACACTTCCAGGGATCCAGGGGCAGCCACAGCTTCTCTGAGCAACCTGGGCCAGGGCCTCCCCACCCTCACAGCCAGGAATTCCTTCCCAATCTCCCATCTCTCCCTGCCCTCTGGCAGTGGGAAGCCATTCCCTGTGTCCTGTCCCTCCACCCCTTGTCCCCAGTCCCTCTCCAGCTCTCCTGGAGCCCCTTTAGGCCCTGCCAGGGGCTCTCAGCTCTCCCTGGAGCCTTCTCTTCTGCAGGTGAACCCCCCCAGCTCTCCCAGCCTGGCTCTTATATCAACTGAAGATGTGGTTTCTTTCATTGTAATATAAAATATTTCTACTTGATCTAAGCTAAGTTGGTGTAAAACCAGATTATTTTGAAGTTGAGCATTTACACTTTTCACTCAGCTCAGCTAAACTGGGCTTAAGTCCCATTTGTAATTAAATGTGCAGTGTGATGTCACTGCAGGTTTTCTAACTTCATAAAGCAGCAGCATGTTGGGCATTTTCATATTTGCAGTGAGAAATATGAAGCAGAAGGTAGGATTTGTCCAGCTGACTTGAGCTGTGATGCATTGGGGGATCCAGTCTTGGCTGGTTACCTGAGCTTACGTGGTGAATATTGGGGAAATAGCAGAGGAGATTATTCATCTTGGATGTTTTGCCTACTTTAGGATGGATTTAATGACATTATGGAAATGCCACTCTCCATTAAGTAAGGAGTGTGAGAGCATAATTCAAGGGCTTGGCCAGCCTACTTGCCAAAATATGAGCATATTTGTCATAAAAATTCATTGCTTTCCCCGAGCAAGCACTTCCCACTCAGGAAAAGGAACCGAAAATGAGGGACCACTTAAGAAAAAGCTACAATTAACCTCTGAGCTGGCCTTAGCAGGGTTCCAGTGTGATCTGAGGGTGTTGCTGAAAGGTTTCTCCTTGTGCAGGTGCCGTTCATCGAACTCCACGGGGAGAGCACGGAGTACGTGGGGAGAGCAGAGGATGCCATCATAGCACTGTCCAACTACAGGCTGCACATCAAGTTCAAGGAGTCTGTTGTGAATGTAAGTGCTGCTCACCCTCTGGGCTCATCTCCATCACCAAACCAGAGTTTAGGATGAGAGCTCGGTGATCCTGCCTTTTAAGGGTGGTGGTAAGGAAAAAATCTCTTTATAGTGTTCAAATCCCATTTCTCAGGGAGAAGAGATATGTAGATTTTGGTGTACATAGATACACCAAAATCAAATCCCATTTCTCAGGGAGAGCAAAGAGTTATTAAGGCACCAAAAGGTGACTCAGCACCTCTGAAAATGGAGTTTCCTGAGGAAATGTCACATCACTCAAGTTGATGTTCACTTTACAGCTCTGTCAGCCATGGCTTCTCCCCAGGCTCTGAATGGGAGAAATAAAACCTCTTCCAAAGGGCTTTTGGAGCATCAAAGCTTGATTATGCCTTGCTTGGAGCTTAAAAGGGTGGAAGTGGGTCCAGCTGCTGCAGTGATGTGCAGACATTGGGTGGTGTGAGTACAGTCACTGACAGAAGAGATCTAGAGCTGGACCTCACCTTCAACTGCACTGCTTTAAAGAGCTTTTTGCCAAGTGTCCATTCTTTAAAATTGTTGCTTATCCACCTCCTCATGGCCACAGGCACAAATTAACTGGGTGTTGGATGCTCCTGTGCAGGGGGGTGACGCTGACACAGACCAGTTGTAACACCAGTTGTGGATTATGTAGAGTTTGACAGGACATTACACATGGCACGGATTTATTTTTGTGGGAATTTATAATAAAACCAGTAAAATAAAATCCAAAGACTCAAAGCATTTTTTTTTCTCCTGATGAGAAAAGTCTCCTCATTCCAACCCAAGTCTCCTTATTTTTACCAGTCTCCTTATTGCAACCCAATTCCTGACCCTGGCTAATTCCCAACTGCCAGTGTCAGTCACACTCTGCAGGGGTGAGTTAAGTGTCAGCCCCCAAACTGTGTGTTATTCCAGAGCTGGGAGAAGCAAGGGAAGCAAAATATAGGAGTTGACAAGTGTCCAACTCATACATGACAGACACACATGACCCAGTGATGTGAGACACCACAGAGTCATGGAATGCTTTGGGTTGGAAGGGACCTCAGAGCTCATCCAGTGCCACCCCTGCCATGGGCAGGGACACCTCCCACTAGCCCAGGTTGCTTCAAACCCCCTCCAACCTGGCCTTGGACACTTCCAGGGATCCAGGGGCAGCCACAGCTTCTCTGGGCAACCTGTGCCAGGGCCTCCCCACCCTCACAGGGAGGATTTTAATCAGCACCTGATTTAATTTTTGATGCCATGTCAATCTTAAATTTCAAGTTTTTGTTTGGTTTTGTGCCAGAACTGAATTATTAACTCTGTAAAGATGTTGGTTATGAACTGAAACTCAGTCTTCAGTGTTTAGTCATGTAGCTGTGTTACCTACAGGCTTTGGAGTGTGGCTGGGTCATGGTTATCACAAGTCACTGCATTGTAGTTCATGAACTGTCAATGTTTTAGGCTGAACAAGCACATCTGCTCCTGATGAACTTGTGTGTGCAGCATTACAGGGATAACCTTCATGAGCTGGGGGTTTTCAGCCAAGTAGGGTATTATTTCTGACTGTGGCAGTTGCTCAAAATGATGGCAAAAAAATGAGGACAAAAATGTAACTGGAAATGTGAGGGCTGTTGTTTCCCACTGCTGACCATCCAGAGCAGGTGGTACAATGTGTGCACGTTTAGGGGGAGCATCACTTGACTTTTCTCTTCTCTTACTCTGTAGTTAAACCTGAACTGGGACTCGAGACTTAACTCTGAAGCTGTAGGTGCCCCTGGGGCGGTGGTGAGGGCTCTGTGGGGTGTGGGGTACCTGGGGAGCTCCAGCCAGGGGAGGCAGGGGTTTTATAGGATTCCTCTGCTGCTCTGGGATACAAACCTCAATTCCAGGGTTGCAATCTGTTATGTAAATCTATAGTGTGTTCCTTCCTGCTGGATTTTGTGAGTCAGAGTCTCATTGTATGGAATTGGCAACTGGAATTGCCAAAGGGAAGGATAGAATGTTGGACAACAAGGAGCTGAGATGTGGGAAACAGGAGTGACCTTGGAAATCAGGAGTGTGTCCTCAGGAATGCCAGGGAATGATGGATTTGCTTTATTAGGGAAGCCACTAGTGCATGGACTGCACTTCCTGTCACAGCTGTCCTCAGGATAATTGGGGTCATTAATTTTTAGGAATTTTCAGTTCAGTATTTTTGGGCAGTAGCAGGAATTGATGCTTTATCAAACCATGTTCTTTGTTTGTGTTCAGGAAAGATTCCATAAAAGTTTGTCAGTTTTACCACGTCAGTTTTGCTTCCCTGACTTTCATATCCAGTGTTCTGCCCTCTCGCTCTCTGTGATACCTCATTATCATCAGCATCATTAACCAGAAATAATCAATTAGTGTATGAGGTAGAGCAGAATATAAATCACTCTTTGAAGCCATATATGACCATCACTAATAATGTGCTGTGAACTCGACTGGAATCCAGGGCAGAGAGGGCTTGGAGTGTCTTTAAGGATAAAACATTCCTGCAGTAGTTAAGGACCATATTTAAATTGTTAAATTTGGGGGCAATAATCCCTTTGGTTATTATTGATCAAAATTATTGATCAGATGCTGATTTTCTAAATTAAATCTTCACTGAGTAATTTTTCATTGAGTTCATTTGATTCTTTCCTGCTGGTTTTCCAGCACTAGAGCTGTTCAGAAAACACCCATAAGAAGATATTTTTAAAAATGCATAAATGTTTTCTAATGTTAGGAATTGGGGTTTTTTATTACTTGGAATGATTTTCATAAGAATCCCTGTCCTGAGGGCAGCCACACTGAAGACTTGTCACCTCAGTGAACACAAGTATTTCTGTGTAAGAAAGAGGATTCCCAGCAAACATCTGTGTAATAGAACCTGTGAAACAAGTCGATTCCCCGTGTGTGGATGTGCAGCAGTTCTGGGCTGGAACCTCCTCTGGAAGGAGGTGGGATATTCCCATGGTACCACCTACTAAAGGCACTGCATGAAGGGACAGGAATCCAGTTACAAATGGATTCCTGGCCTTTGTTTTTACCTCTCTGTGCTCTTTTTTGGTCACAACTCACAAAAACGGTGCCTGTGCCACCCCAGTGTTCCTCCCAGAGCTCCCCAGCAGCTCCTGCACCTGCTGGGAAAGAAACACCGTGAAAAAGTTGCTCCTGGTCCCATCCAGCAGTGCAGAAATGGCTGTGTGTGGGAATCACTCCCATGGATCATTTCCTAGATCACAGTGCTAATGGGAACACGGTGTTTCAAATGCAAAAACAAAACATCCTGCAGACCATGAATAAATCAGGGGGATTATGACATTCAAAAGTGTTGACTTACATTTATCCAGGGGATTGAAGTGCAGACTCAACAGGGATCTCAGGGGCACATGGGAGGTTTGGTTCCCAGGCCCATCCCTATTGATTCCTTAAGAAAATGTCCAGCTTTGCAGCTGGGAGTGTTTCTGTGTTTTCTCCCTGTAAGCTGATGGCATTGATGGGAGAATTAACATTTCAGTGCAGTTCAGGAAAGCATGGATTGCATGGGGCCTCTTTCCAGTGGTGCATTTTGGACACACTGCAGAAAAAAAAAAGTCATGATGGGAGAGATTTTCAGTCTTGGTGATGAGGTGAGTTTTAGTGTGAGCTTTCCCTTGCTTGGCCTTTACTGGAAAAATGGTTGGATTGGGATATTCCTTATGTCCATCCCTGCTGGAGAGGAGCTCAGCCCTTGTCTTGTCCTGCCACTCAAGTTGTTCACACTCAGAGCACGATGACTGTGAGAGCAGAGAGGGCTCAGTGATGGCCTTCAAGACGAAACCCAAGTGTCATCAGTTGTAATGAAAAGCAAAATTTGCTTCAGATGCTCCTTGTAGGTTCTGTGGACCCGGGTGGGAATGAGGTCCCTGCACCTCGGAGCCCTCGGTGCCTCCCTGTGTCACATCATCCCACGCTTCAGGACACCCAGCCTTGCCCAAGTGCTTGTTAAAGTCACCAGCCTGGAACATCACCTTGACATTATTCCAGCTCTGAGCTGGGAAAACAAGGAAATACAAGGAATTACAGCCCATGGCCTGGGTGCCACGGGATGTCCTGGAGGGACTGGGGCCAAATGGTGCACAGGGAAGGTCTGCAGCAGAGTTACTTGTGCCTACTGCAGCCTGGCAGTGGTCCACTGCATCCCACTGGGAACTGTGGGCATGGATTGAGCCATGGGCTGGTTGTTTCAGCAGTGAAATGCAACTTGTGCTTTCTCTAACTACAGAGAACTACATTCTCTAGGTATGTCTTGTACTGGTGTAAGATAACAGACAGTTCCAGTCATCAAAATCATTAAAAAAACACCCTCAAAAATAAAAAGTTTGAGTTGTAGAATGTTGCTGTTATTTAAAATGAGATAATTTTGGAGAAGAGGCAATCAGGAGAGAGATACAGCAAGAGCAGGATGCTCCAGTAGTCCCTGTAATGGGATGTAATTGGGCTCAGATAACAATGCATGTTTATTCTTATAAAAGCAGAAATGATTGCTTCTCCCTGCTTGGTTTCAGTGCCATTATCAGAGGGAAGTGCCTGCAGATGGAATTGATGTCTCTCCCAAGAACAGGCTCTGGGTGTCTGACTGGCATCAGCCTGAAAGATGGGCAGGGAAGGTTATCAGGGCAGGGAGGGAGCGGCAGCAGATAATTCTACAGAGCTTTCCTGGGGGAAGAATAATGGCCAGGAAGGAGATTGAAAACACAAGAGGAGCGGAGGACAGGTTTTTATGACTGGGAAAGAAAATTAAAAAGATTAATAGGAAGGTTGTCCTGAAGAAAAACGTGCAGATTGTGAGGAAATGGCTGCGCGTGGGCTGTCAGGGGAGAAAGGATGGCTGGGGAGCACAGGGAGAGGGAGGGAACAAAGAGGGACTTTGAAAGAAGGAAATTAAAACAATGCAGGAGGAGAATTAGTATGTCATTCCAGTGCAGACAGAGGAAGAGGAGCCAGGGGGAGGGAGCAAGGTGGAGAACTGCTTGAATGAAGATGGACATGGGGGAAAAAAGGCAATAGAAGAGGGTGTGGGGAAAAAAGATATTAAAAGACAAAGCAACATTGGAGTAAAAAAGCAAGTCTGGAGTCTGACCTTAGTTAGGGAGAGGTACCTTACTTTCCATGCTGGTGCCATTTAACTCAGTGGTAGATTTAAATAACTTATTAGAGAGTAATGGAATCATTTAGTTTGGAAGAGACCTCCAAGATTGTCAGGTCCACCCTGTGCCCCATCCTCACCCTGTCCCCCAGCCCAGGGCACTGAGTGCCACCTTCAGTCCTTCCTTGGACACCTCCAGGGGTGGGGACTCCACCACCTCCCTGAGCAGCCCCTTCCAAGGCCTGACCACCCTTTCCATGAAGAAATCCTTCCTGAGAATTATTGTTAGGTGCATATGAGGCTGTCCAGTCAGGAAGAAAGACTGGAAGATTCTCCAGTCAGGATCCATTCCAGTCCATTTATCAGACAACACTGTCACAATCTGCCTGCCTTGCAGACTAGAAGCAATCAGGAGAAGGTATGGAAGCAATGAGCAGGTCAAATACAAGGATTAGCCTATGGAAAGGACACCTGTGGTCTGTGATGCACTTCAGTCTCCTGCTGCCTTGGCAGAGTCACCTGCACTCAGGTTGAGCTTAGGGCTGGCAAAGAGGGGCCTGTCTCCCAGGAGAGATTCCAGTCACCACTTCTGTCAGTTGTATTAGACTGTCACGAGTCTCAACCAGAGATAATACTGAAAACAGACCAAAAGTCAAAATTATTTGAATATCCAAACTACTGGACCGTAGGGTCAGGCACCTTCTTGCCCAGTCTCCTTGTGCCTGGATTGTCTGTCATTTAACATCCAGCTACAACCAAAGGAGCAGGATAACCCCCCTGGCCCAGCAGGCTGGTCCCTCTCCAGCTCTGGACAGCCCAGTGCTGCCTCTGGGTTCTGCTCTGAGCTGAGCTTTAAGCAATCCCTGCCTGTTGTAGTCTGGGGCTGTGAGCTCTGGCAGTGATTTGGGGTTTGCACTCAGAGGAGGACTCTGGGCTTCCCAGAGACAGCAGAGTTCTCCTCCCTCTCCCGGGCACAGGAGTTTGCTGCAGGCATCTTCCTGCTCGGAGCAAGTTTTCCTCTGGTTTGTATTTCTGGGATATCTCTTCCCCTTGTCTACTGTTTTTAGTTCCATTTCCTTGAGTCCAGTCCTTTTTAAGCTTTGTGGTGTCTGTCTGGATTCCTTATCCCAGATCCTTGACTGGAGGTGACCTTCAAGGACTTGCCCAACTGTCTGGAAAGGCCCTGGCAGGGCAGGCTCTGACAGCCACATCTTGTACCCCAAGCCAGACCTTAAACTGCCTCCTCACAGTCCTCTGATGGCAAAAGACAGTATTGGAATGTTACTGAACAATCCCCATGGCAGAGGGTTTGTTGCCTTGGGCAATGTTCAATACAATAAACAATTCAAACAGTTTTGTACTTTGTGTTTATTGTAGGTATTGGCTAAATTTAGACATTTATTAATTTTATTTGTTTAAGACAATAATGTACATTTGCCCCTCTCAGGTAAAGGTCCAAAACTGTTACTGAAAACTAATTCATTTTCATCTTGTGGTTTCTTCCTGTCTTTAAAGGTAATTTCAGCTGCTTTCATGTTCTCCTGATCAAGCTTCTGCTGGTTACACATGCCATAAAAATAAAAGCATATAACTGCACTCAAATATGAAAGATTCAGCATTATTACTCTAAAGAGGGCTGCTTCAATCACAGTGTTGATCTGAACAGGCCAAATGGTTTTTCCCTGAAGAGGAAGTACAGGATATTTCCATAGAAAAGCATCCAGACTGCAGCAGTCTCAGATCTTGCTTAGCAGCTCCCTTTGGACACCAACAGTTAAAATTATATTAAGATTCCTAAATTTGGATCTATAAGAGAGAAAAATACTTCCATGAGAGAGGAGCTTGGATATGTGCTGCCTTTCCTGAAGGATTCTCAGCTGTTTCCATGGGATCCCTTAAGGTTTTGGGCTGTGGAGCTGACACATGAATACATGTTACCAAACTTCAGAGCTGCTGAAGTAGTTTGAATTTCTTTGTTTTCCTCCCTCTTACCATATGGTCCTACAATAAATCCTCATGAGATATGCACAGAAATGACTGTTGAAATGAAATAATGACTGTTTTTAATTGCAGGTTCCACTGCAGCTCATCGAAAGCGTGGAGTGCCGGGATATATTTCAGCTTCATTTGACCTGCAAGGACTGCAAGGTGATAAGGTATGAGCAGGCTTGGCTTTCCACGTGCTCTGGGCAGCTGGGATGTTCGAAGGAAAGGCTTTTTCTTACTTACAGGACTTGATTTCCCTCAAAAGATTTTTTTTAAAGTCTGATTTTTACGGCATTTGGGCATTTTTGTGACGGGAGTGGGAGCAGGATGGGCTGTGTGTGCTGTGGTGCAGGACAGCAGCAAACCTTGGGCTGAGCCCCAGGTTTTGCTCTGAAATCAGTTTTAGTCTCACTGTGTTTTCCTGGCATTACAATCAGTTGTAGTATATTGCTTCAATAAATCACAGATATATCAATATCTACATATCAACAGACAGAGAAGTGGGTAAAAGCACCGACACACACAGCGCTTGGGGAAGTGTTTAATTGGGATTTGGGGTTTGGAGGGTTAAACTGTGGCCTTGGGGAGCTCTGTACCTTCAGCCACCCTGCATTTTCAGCACCTGTGAGGGTACAGTCACTGTCCTAAAGGCATAGTAACCTACTGGGAAAAAAAGGGGGGAATAAGGTAAAAGAAAGTGAGGGAATGAGGAAATCCAGGTCTGCACCCAGCAGAGCAGGTGGATCATGGAGAGGAGCAGTCACTGCTCTGTCCTTCAGCAGCCTCCAGAGCCCAAGCCAGGACTCTCTGAGCCACCAAGCCTCAACTACAGCTATTTTATTTTATTTTTTACTTTTCTACTGCAGAAATTAATTTTGATCTATGAACTTTAATTAAGGAGAAAGGAACATTTCTTTTTGATTAAATGTTTGCAGGCAGTACCTTTTGTATAATGAAATGAGCCCCAGTCATCTCTGAGCACTCAGAATCTTTAACAGGTCAGCTGCTTCCTGAAATGCTCTTTTTCTCACCAGGACTGATTTTACTTTAGAAGTAATATTTAGTTTAATTTGAATCCAATATTTAACTTCCTCTTCCCTTGTAGCCCTTGACATTTAAGAAAGTCACCCTTCCTCTCCACATTAATTTGTTTTTTTCTCTTCAATAGTAGAATGACTACAAATTATTTGTATTTATGCCCTTCCTTACGAATTTCTCTTCAAAATTGCATCTCCAAGACTGAGGACTTGGTGGGACTGTTGGCAGATGGTGAAATGTGGGGCTGAGACAGCAGATTTCAAACATTTTCATGTTCTTTTTCATGAGCAAAGTTTGTATTTTGAGTACTAGAGTTCAAGTGAAGATAGTACCAATTATTTGCACCACTAACTTCAAAGGAATTTAGAGAACTGAGGGTGAGATGTATCTTGTCTGAGTATGGATATTTAATAGAGTATTATCCAGTCCAAGCAAGGAGTCTGGGCTTGCTTTATACTCAGTGATGGGAAATAAATAAACACCTCAGGCTGCAGTTCCTCACAGCTCTGCAGAGATGTTGGATGTGTCTTTCCCTTCCACTGCCTGGCCCTGAGCTCTCTGCAGGTGGGGGAATAAATGTGCCCCCAGGGAATGCAGGTGCCATCCTTACCCAGGAGCACTGCAGGACTCAGACTGAGCCTGGAAATACTCAGGGAACGTTTAATAACTGTGAAATCGGGAGGAAATCTGTCAGAGCAAAATAAAGCACTGGTTTATTCCCACCCTCTACAGTAAAAGGGTCCAGGAATCCCCTTTGAAAAGACAAGCTAATGCAATTTTACTGCACTGCTTTGAAGATTAGTTTCTCCTGTACAGGGAATATTCTCACCAGTTGTTGTTAGTCTGTAATGTTGGGCAAAGCTCAGTTTGAAACACGTGGTTTGTGCTTCTCACCAAGGCCAGAAGGAGAAGGCTTTGGAAGGGACCTTAAAGCTCATCCAGTGCCACCCCTGCCATGGGCAGGGACACCTTCCACCAGCCCAGGTTGCTCCAAGCCCCGTCCAACCTGGCCTTGGACACTTCCAGGGATCCAGGGGCAGCCACAGCTTCTCTGGGCAACCTGGGCCAGGGCCTCCCCACCCTCACAGCCAGGAATTCCTTCCCAATCTCCCATCTCTCCCTGCCCTCTGGCAGTGGGAAGCCATTCCCTGTGTCCTGTCCCTCCATCCTTGTCCCCAGTCCCTCTCCAGCTCTCCTGGAGCCCCTTTAGGCCCTGCAAGGGGCTCTCAGCTCTCCCTGGAGCCTTCTCTTCTCCAGATGAACCCTCCCAGCTCTCCCAGCCTGTTCTTGTTTACAGGACTGTGATTATGGTTACAATATATAGATTAGAGTGTATGTGGTAGTTTTCTGAGTTTCCACCTGACTCCTGCAGTCAGAAGTCTCTGGAACACGTTCCTGTCTCTGATCTGCTCCTTTGTTTCGTAGTTAACACGTGCACAAACATCTCCCTTGTTCCTGGCAGGGCACAGCCCTGGTTACTCACAGCCACAGGACGTTGCTGCTCATGGTTAATCCTGACTCCCTAAGTGTGTTTCTTCTCTAATATCCACAGGTTTCCTTTTTACTGTCCATTGGAATGTACACGGAAGCAGAACTAAGTTGTCCCTAAGATATTTATTCTCACTCCCCGCTTTCAGAGAGGTTTCCATGCTCAGCCTGTCATTCCCAGCCTGCCATCTGTCCCTGCAAACTCACCAGGGGCTGTTTGTTTGTGGCACAGGTGTCAGTTCTCCACCTTTGAGCAGTGCCAGGACTGGCTGAAGCGGCTCAACAATGCCATCCGCCCGCCCGCCAAGATCGAGGACCTGTTCTCCTTCGCCTACCACGCCTGGTGCATGGAGGTCTACGCCAGTGAGAAGGAGCAGCACGGGGACCTGTGTCGGCCAGGTACGTGGGAACAGCCCAGGGGTCAGCCCAGGGGTCAGCCCAGGGCAAAGCAGCTCCTCCATATCTCCTGGAATTATTGTGGTGGGTGTGATTCCACAGAGTCACAGGATGTGCTGAGTTGGAAGGGACCCACAAGGATCATCGAATCCAACCCCTGGCCCTGCACAGGCCCAGCCCCAAGAGTCACCCCCTGTGCCCCAGAGCATCATCCCAACCCTCCTGGAGCTCTGGCAGCCTTGGGGCTGTGCCCACTGCCCTGGGGAGCCTGGGCAGTGCCCAACCAGCCTCTGGGGGAAGAACCTTTGCCTGAGATCCAACCTGAGCCTGCCCTGACACAGCTCCAGCCATTCCCTGGCTGCTGTCCCTGGTCCCCCCAGAGCAGAGCTCAGTCCCTGCCCCTCCTCTGCCCCTGCCCAGGCAGCTGGAACTGCACTGTCTCCCCTCAGTCTCCTCTGCTCCAGCTGAACACACCAAGTGCCCTCAGCTGCTCCTCATTCCTCTATGTTCACCACAGCAGCAACTTTGAGTCTAAACCATGTGGTGTTGGCTGTGCCATGTTTTTTGTAACTGCCTGGAACAGTGGTTTCCAGCATGGATGTTGAGGAGCAGGAGGTGAAGGAGATGGGAGGCCCTGAACTGCTCCTGAGCTTCATTCCCAGCCACAGCACTGTGATGTATTTTAGTGCAGTACCATCCTTGCTGGAGGGGTTTTGAGGCCCACAAGTAAATAAAAGCTAAAAATTGGGATGCCGGTGATTGTAGCACTTGTTTGAATATAAGAAATTTGATTTCCAGGCCTCTGCAGTCTCTTGTCACTCACAATTCACTGCCTGAGGGAAGTGTCCCAGCTGTCAGGCTGAGTGATGTTCCTGGGATTCTGTCCTTGTTCCTGAGGTTTCTCTGGACCTGGGCACAGATTATCATGCCTTTGGTGCCTGAGGAAGAGCAGTGAACAGGGAGCACACAGGTGAAGGAGGAGCTCCTTGGCTCCTGTTCCTGCACATCACACACTTCCTCAGCAGCTGCTGGAAAATGGCAAAAAAAATCCTCAGGGCAGAATTTCATACCTAGGGCTTCTCCCTCCTCACTGAATTCAGGAAGTGAGAGATAGCAGACATGTGGAAGCATTGCTGGGTCTCCTTGTAGCCCTTTTCCTCACTGAAACAGGTGGGCTTCAGCCTAAGGCTGGGTTAGGATAATCAGGGAATCATGGAATGGTTTGGATTTGAAGGAACCTTAAAGCCCATCTCGTTCCATCCCTGCCATGGGCAGGGACACCTCCCACCAGCCCAGGATGCTCCAAGCCCTGCCCTGCCTGGCCTTGGACAATGCCAGAGAGAAGGAGCATTTATGTTTTTATTTAAAAACTTCTACCCATCAATTTTTTTCTTTTCTTCAACATAACTTTATCTTCCTGTAGCTGCCTCTTCCTGGGGGTGGATATTCTCCTTCACAGAGCTGAGTTATAGTTGAGATAAGTCAGTGTGAATGTTGGTGGAGAAGTTAATCCCAAGACATTGTAATTTCTCTTTCACGTCCAGGCAGCCCATTATTTGGCAGATATGTACAGAAAGACTAAATTGCTTCAAAATCCATCTGAGTATCAACTTCAGGGGAAAAAATATGTTAACAATGTATGTAACAGAGAACTGAGCTGTGGCTCAGGATCAGCTCTTATGGCCAGGAGGTGTAAGTCCATAAAATGTCCAGCTTGTTTTTCCTGTGATTTTGAGAGTGGATTGGGATGCTTCTAAATATTATCCATCTTGACTCAAAGTGCCTCTTAAAATGCCAGCATTTCAGGAGGGATGGACAGGATGTTAAGGCTGGGCTTTCGTTTCTTGGAGGAAAACCCGGGATTTCCCAGGAGCTAAAAATTAAGAGGGGGAAATCAAACAGAATATTTCATTTTCATGGAGTTTTATGTGTTTCTCTTAAAACCCTCCAGGGCTATGCAGCATTGATTGGGGATATTTCCAGTATTCTCATTTGCTATCCAAAAAACCCTCCTTAAGGATGGATCACAGGTTTTAAAGACCATTCCTCAGAGCATGTGATGGTGAAGCCCATCCTCAGTGCTGCAGGAGCATCTGCTGCTCCAGTCAAAGGGTTTGTGGGATTTTTAAATAAAACAGTCTCTAAGGACACCTTCCACCAGCCCAGGTTGCTCCAAGCCCATCCAGCCTGGCCTTAGGCACTTCCAGGGATCCAGGGGCAGCCACAGCTTCTCTGGGCAGCCTGTGCCAGGGCCTCCCCACCCTCACAGGGCACAATTCCCTCCCAGTGTCCGTCCTCTGTGTTTATCTCTAATTGTTCTGTGATGCCACATGAAAAAATCATTTCAGACATGTGCATTTACATCTTTGAGCTAAATGTGTATCTACGGATATCGGGGGGATTGAAAGACTTTAAGGGTTTTCTGAAATATTTAATGGAAAGATGTAATACTTAAAGCATTAATTTTGCAGCAGACTTCTGGCCCCTGTTGGGTGCTGCTCTGCCTCAGGATTTAATGATACAGTAATTTAAAGAGACAGGCAATGCATAGACTTTCAGAATCACTTGATTTAGTGTTGCTCTCAGGCTCATTAAATTTAGCACATTTCTTGGCTCTGGAAACCTGGAAATTTTGTCTAATTCTCTAGAATTTAATAACTATCAGAATAGTTATTCTTTACTGCCATTGTATATTTTTGCAATTGTTTTTTGATAGTTTTTAGAAAAGTCTCTAGGAAATAAATTGGGTTCATTCCACTTCTTTTAATGTATTAATACAGGAATTTATGAGGATTTTGTGACCGATATTTATGCATTTTACCTTCCTATCTCCATATGACTCATGGAGGAATAATATCCAATTTGTGGACAGAAAACTGAGGTGCAGGATAAGTGACAGGACTTGCCTCCAGCCATAGAGGAAACCTGGGGCTGGAATTGCATATTCCATGTTGATTGCCCACATTCCAGAGCACATTCCAGGTCTCAGCCCCTCACCAGCTTCACATTCTTCTCATTGATACAAAATTCTTCTGAACTTCACAAAATAAGAACTCCTATTTTTTTTTTTCCCGCTGGAACTCCTGATGTATCTTAATTCCTTCTGCTGATGTGCTTGGGTCTGGTTTGCAGTGTTACTGTTTTACATGGATTTCCCAAAATTGGTGATTTCAGGAAATTACCGTGTTGGACTTTGGCATTCCTGGAGAGTTGGCCATGGAGAGCCATCAGTGCAGTTGTCAGAATTAGGCTGTGAAATGCAGCTGGCTTTGCACTGACTGATGTGCTGGTTTTCTCCTGGGTATTTTGTGAAGTGGGAATCTTAATTTCTTCTTTCCCGTTCATTTTCTCCCTCTGCTCTTGCTCCCCAGGAGAACACGTAACTTCCAGGTTCAAGAACGAAGTGGAGCGGATGGGGTTTGATATGAACAATGCCTGGAGGATTTCCAACATCAATGAGAAGTACAAGTGAGTACTTGGCAGATTCACAGCCAAATGGCAGCTCAAAACACTGATTTTTTTATGGCAGATTAGTGTAACTTTTTTCAAGTTCTACAGTTCTTAATACAGGCCAATCAGAATTATGATTTTTTGTTGTTTTATAGAAAATATGCTTTTAATTATTGAATATTTTATTAGCTGATATGAATTTTTCAGCTTAGAAATCCCAGATTTTGGTGTGCTTGCTGGAGGACATCTCAGAGAATTCTAAGGGAAGAAAAGGGGATCTTAAAGGAGCAAAGAGTGGAGTTTGAACTTTTATAAACCATTTTTATTGTGTCTTGTTCTCTAACTTATTACAAAGACATGTATTAAAGAAAAAACAGGTTTGAAGGAGTTAAGTTTGCAAATGCTGAAAATAAGAGAAAACACCTTCTGAGGTCCTGAAAGCCCAGACAAAAGTCCTCTGTGGGCTCTGGAGCAGAGGAAGGTGCTCCTGGATTCTCCTGTGGTGGGATGGGGTGCTGTGGCTGCTCCCTGCTCCAGCTCAGAGCTAAACCAGCTGGAACTCTGCATGATGGAACACCTTTCCTTGCTCTGCCTCTGCAGGGTAATGCCTTGCAGCTGGTGCAGGAAGAATCCCTGCCTTGGCCTCCAAAAATCCCGGGAAGGAAGAATAGCCATTCCTTACACACTTAACGCTGGAGAAGGAGGAATTTATTGACAGGCAGTGAAACAAATCAGCAAAAGGGGCTGCCCAGTGTCAGTTCTTCCACTGCCAAGGGTGCAGCTGCTCTGTGTCACTGATGTCCAACCCTGTGCACCCCTTTTCCCCCAGGCTGTGTGGCAGTTACCCCCAGGAAATCATAGTTCCTGCCTGGATCACGGATAAGGAGCTGGAGAGCGTGGCAAGCTTCCGCTCCTGGAAGCGCATCCCTGCCGTGGTGTACAGGTGAGGCCCCTGCAGGTGCTTGGAAATGGGGGGTTCTGGCAAATAAAAGCTGAAATAAGCTGTAAGTGGGAATTTGGGCTGGTAATAAAAGATGTTCAGGCTCCCCCGGGTGAGGCAGAACCTGCTACATGTTCACTCTGAGAGGGAATAATGGTTTATATTTTGAATTCCAAACACATACTGCAGGAGCACTCGGCATTTGCATCTCCTGCAAATCATTCTGGGGGCAGTCACCCCAGTTAAGATTGATTTTTAAGTTTTTTTGATATGAAAATGAAAAAATGTGAGATGAAGACCTCGGTGATAAATGTCCTCCCTGACTGGGTGTGCCTTTGGCTTCTCTCTGACTCTGACCTGGCTAATTCTCAGACTGCAGCATAAAGAAGGACAAATACCAAAATTACTTGAAGGAGATATAACACTCAAATTAAAAATTAGTACATGGTTTAGATCTATCTATATATTTTAGATATTTTTCACTAGACAGCCTCTTGCTTAGATTGAGTCCAGAAACTCTCCATATAAAATTGCTTTTCTGAAATACTGGGCTTTGACAGCTTCTTTAGGAAGAAATATATTTCAGCATCTGTTTTTTCAAATATTCTGGATTATGTGGATATTCTGTGGCTGTCCAATCCCTGGAAGTGCTCGAGGCAACGTTGGACGGGGCTTGGAGTAACCTGGGCTAGTGGAAGGTGTCCCTTTCCATGGCAGGGGGTGGAATGGGTCCCTTCCAACCCAAACCATTCTGTGATTCTATAAACCTGTCCTTTAACACCCTGGCCCCTTCCCTGGTGTGATTATCCTCCCATAAATCTTTAAAATCTCTTTAAAAAATCAGATGACAAAGGGATCAAAAAGATAATGAGTACTGTTGATGCCCTAAGCCTGCCTTGCCACCCATTCCTTGGGATCAACTGCAGGCTGACTGTGGAGAGCAGAAAACTTGGCAAATCCATAATCCTGGGTGGGAGCAGTGAGAGCAGAGAGCTCTGGGCTACAAAACACTGTTTACCCAGCTGAAGGTTCTTGTCTTGAGAAAGGAGAACAAATTGGCTCGTGGCAGCAAACCATTATCTTTAAGTCCTCCTGTCTTCTCTCCCTTACCTTCCAAGCAGCACAGGGGTTTAGAGTGGTTTCTTTTGGAATGGTGAGGAGTCGTTCCATCCTCTGCTCAGCTCTGGGAGGGGGAAAAAATGCCTTCCAGCATATGCTGACTTTTAAAAATGTAGATATTTTGTTATTATGGTGCTATATATAATATATATGTATAAAAGAGAACAGTGTGATTTCTCTGTGGGTTGGGGTCAGCTTTGCACGCTGCATTTCAGGCCACTTTGGGCCTTTTCTGCAGTTGTCACATAATTCAGGGACACCTCACCTGCAAACACAGGGCAGCTTCCCTCCTCCTGTCACCCCTGCACACAGGGAAAGCACTTTGTTCTCATTCCTGGGAGCAGCCTGCATTCCAGGGATTTATGGGAGAACAATTTAAAAGTCAAAAGACCACAGAGACTGAAATTGTCCTGTCCCTGCCTCCAGTTCTGTGCAGTTCTGCTGAGGCTCTCTGTGGTAAATCACAGCTGCCTTTTCATTGCCAGTCTTCAAATCAGGGAGAGAAAAGTGTTTCTATTATTTTGACTTCTTTTTTTTTTTTATTTGACATTTAGTAATAGATTTTTCAAGACATCCAGTTCATCATTCTGGGCTCTAATTGAGCTCACAGCAGGGAGTGGATGATGATCCATAGGATTTCAAGGCCAGGTTGGACAGGGCTTAGAACAACCTGGGCTAGTGGAAGGTGTCCCTGCCCATGGCAGGGGGTGGAACTGGATGGGCTTTAAATCCCTTCCAACCCAAACCATTCTGTGATTGGAATTCCCTGTATATATATATATATCTATATATATATATATATCTCCATAAAAACAGCTTTTTCTTACTCTTGGAGGAGTAAGAAACAAAACCTTATTCAGCGTTTTTTATCCATTAAAGATGATTTGGGGACTTAATGATTTTAGTTTCATTACTGATGACAGTAATAAATCTCTTTTTGATTTACTTCAGGGGGAAAAAGAGTAATAGTGATTTTTAAAAAAATTAGTCCAATGACTTGTCTCAGATGCTGAACAGTGGGACAGAGAGAGACCAGAGACAGACCCTGACAACCACAAATTCCCTGTCCTTGTAAAGCAGTCAGGGCTGAAAAGCAGAACAAACAGGGCTGAATTCAGAGACAAACATCAGGAATACTCCTGGAGATTGGACTGTCAGGAGTGTTGCTTCTATTCTCTGATCAGATTTCTACAGAAATCTCACACCCACTCTCTGCAGTTTTGCTCAGTGTTTACAATTTTTTAAACCTCTTCACACATTTTATGAGGTCACAGAATACCAGACTGCTTTGGGTGGGAAGGGACCTTAAAGCTCATCCAGTTCCATCCCATGGACAGGGACACCTTCCACTAGCCCAGGCTGCTCCAAGTCCTTTCCAGCCTGGCCTTGGACACTTCCAGGGATCCAGGGGCAGCCTCACCTCTCTGGGCAACAACAGTTTATGTGGATAAATCTGGCCCGTGACATGGATTTTGCAGCTTCCTTGTTTTGGCCACAGAAAATCAGTTTTAGAGAGAAGGCTCTTGGGATTTTGTGAAAAGACAATAGAGAGGATTTCCTACCTTCTGGAAAGGGCATCCTAAGCTCGGAGAACCTCTCTGGATGTTGGCTGTGTGGAAGGTGTCCTTTTGCCTTGCCCACTGCTGAAGGGGAGCACCCAGCCAGGCAGGTCCTGCTGGCACAGGGAAGGAAGGCACGTGCAGAGCTGCCCTGTTCCCTCCTTGCTGAGTTCTGTCCCTGAATTGCTGCCGTGGGTTTTCCATTCCGAGTGCTGGGAGTTCAGCAATGCAGTGCAGGGAGCGACTCAACCCTCCTTAGTCCTCCTGCTCTGTAGTTACCAGGACTTGGGGGATTTATTGTTGTGCTCAAAGGTGGTTTGATCACGGGGGGGTTAAGCCTGTGCAGGGGTGTACGTACATCCTACAGCCATACAACAGCTTGTAAAGGGCTTTAGAGCTGCCCAATGGGGGGTTACTCCTTGGTTTCTGCAGGGGGGCTGCGTGTTGATGTGTCTCTAGTGAGGGAGTTCGCAGGGGAGGTTTTGCTTTAAGTTTTTTAAATTGTTTTTTTGGTTCCTGAGCTCTGAGTGACACCATCCTATCCCCAGGGACCTCAGAACCGCTGGCTGTCTTTTATCCCAGTGGCCAGTCCAGCTGGAATGAGTGTGATTCCTCAGACCTCCCATGCCCCTAAATAGAATTGTTTGCTGATTTCTGCTGGTACATCTGAACGTGGCATATTTTGTGTGGGATGGGAGCGTTTGGGCTTCACAGCCACCAACGAGCTCAATGTCTGGCCTAGTGATTCTTTATTATTTGGAGTATAATGTGAGGCAAGAACCTGGAGATGAAAACCTAACTGTTTATGAACCTGTGAAAATGGATCTGCAGCAGGTAGTAATGAAATCTGGGAGAACATATGGAAAAATAAATGAGCTGCTCTGTTCAGAATAGATTTCTTACACGTATAATGATGTTTTATTTTCTTTTATTATTTGCGCAAGCATAGCGGGGAACAGGGTGGCCTTTCAGCGATTGGCACGGATTTTTTGCTGAACTAATTTGCTGTGGGTAGAGCTGTTTCTGAAAGGCTATTAATTCCAGCAGAAATCCATTTCCCTGTGCCTGCAGTCGGCTGGCACCTGGTGCAAGTGCCGTGGCTCCGCATCGCCTTCCCTCCGCTTCAGCTAACGCGGCGTGGCAGCTCCTTCCCCTCACCGAGGGGGTTTTACGTGAAACAATTATACCAGACCCGTGGAAAATACTTAAAATACCATCTCAGAGCCTGTTTTGTGACGGGAGGGCCCTGCCCAGCGGAGCTGTGTCCCGCTGCATGGGGAGCAGGAGGCGGCGGCGCCCACGGTGCCCGCGGGGACACTGCGGAGGAGGTGCTGCACAGCCCCCGGGGTGACAGCTCTGACAGCACATCACACACCAGCCTGTCACACCCACGGACAGCCTCAGAGTGCTCACAGGGAGAAGGGGAAGATGGAAAGCTTTGGGGGGTTGTCTTCTTGTGCAGGGCTGGCGGAGTCGGCTGTTCAGATTTGCTGAAGGGTTGTGCTGAGCGTCACTGCTCTGGTGTTCCTTGATTAGAGGGAATCAAACAACTCCTGTTGCCCTGAGGCTGAGATGGGCAGTTTGTTTGCAAGAAGGCTCTAAAATCCTTTGCTGCATCGTAACCTGTAGGAGCTGGAATTGGCATGTGTGTGCTTTGGAAATGGGGGGTTGTGCTGGGACTCCTGAGTAAGAACAGCAGTGCCCAGAGGCACCTCTGCTGGAAGGGATGTGTTCCCAGAAATCCACTGCTGTCCTGGGCTGATCCCCCAGCGTGGGCAGCAGGGCAGGGGGATTCTGCCCCTCTGCCCCTCAGCTGAGACCCCCCTGCAGAGCTGCCTCCAGCCCTGGGGAACAGCACAAGGAGGACGTGGAGCTGCTGGAGAGAGTCCAGAGGAGGCCCCGGAGATGCTGCCAGGGCTGGAGCCCCTCTGCTCTGGAGCCAGGCTGGGAGAGCTGGGGGGGTTCCCCTGGAGAAGAGAAGGCTCCAGGGAGAGCTGAGAGCCCCTTGCAGGGCCTAAAGGGGCTCCAGGAGAGCTGGAGAGGGACTGGGAACAAGGCATGGAGGGACAGGACACAGGGAATGGCTTCCCACTGCCAGAGGGCAGGGAGAGATGGGAGATTGGGAAGGAATCCTTCCCTGTGAGGGTGGGGAGGCCCTGGCCCAGGTTGCCCAGAGAAGCTGTGGCTGCCCCTGGATCCCTGGAAGTGTCCAAGGCCAGGTTGGACGGGGCTTGGAGCAACCTGGGCTAGTGGGAGGTGTCCCTGCCCATGGCAGGGGGTGGAATGGAATGAGCTTTAAAGTCCCTTCACATCCAAACCATTCCAGGATCCTGTGATCTGCAGGCCATTTAAAGGGAGAAGCACAGTGTGTGGATGGGTGGGGGGATGTTTCAGCTGGGACATGAGGCAGGGAGTGAACATCTCTGGGTGTCCTGCTCTCAGCATTGTTGCCTCACTGTGTGGCCTCAGAGAAGTTGTGTCTCTGCTGCTCTGGCTGCTCCCTCTGGACCCATAGATGGGCTTCCTTGGTCCAGGGCTGAGCTCCCTGAACTCAGGGGCTGCTGGGCAAGGTCAAGGAGAAGGTTGTTACTCCCAGCTACAAACGTTTCAGTGAATGGGGAATCTCAGAGCTGGTGGCAGCAGTGGGATGTGCCAGCACAGAGGCAGCAAGTGGAATTAGTGATCAGATGTTTCAGTCCTCTTTTTATAATAGATTGTAGAGCAGAGTTTTTAAATCTTTTTCAGGTCACGCTTGCAGTGGTTCGATGAGTTTTAATTATTTCAGATCTGTTCTTTACGTGTAGTACAAGAAGCTGGGTCTTTAAGGAAATAACTTTTCAGACATGTAAAAAAATGTGATTTTTTTAATGTCACTCCCCAGGAGGTGAGAGCCATGTTCAGGTTGGGGTGTTCCTCATTTATCTGCCATCCAGCAGGTGTTGAATTCCTCTGGAATGCCTCACCTGCTGTTCCAAAACACTCCCCAGCCTTCACTGACCAACAGGCCACAATATTGAGCAAGAAGATGCTTTGTTTTCTCTTCCTGACCTTGCTTTGACTTTCCCCTTTGAGTGACTGTGTTCTCAGTCAACATTTGGAAGGGAAGCACCTGGAATACGCTGCCACTGACTCCCAGGTTGGACAGTGGCAAGGTCCCCAGTGGGAATTAAGATACCGCGGCACACCAGTGAAGTTTTTGTGCCCTCTGGATCCTTTTCATCCTAATCCTTCAATTTATGCACTGTTGGTTTTGTTCTTCCTTCCTTTTCCAGGCACCAGAGCAATGGGGCAGTGATCTCCCGCTGTGGGCAGCCCGAGGTCAGCTGGTGGGGCTGGAGGAACGCCGACGACGAGCACCTCGTCCAGTCCGTGGCCAAGGCCTGCGCCTCGGACTCGAGGTCCAACAGCAACAAATTGATGAATGGGAATTGTTCCAGAGATTTCTCCAATGGAGGGGACCTCTCTGATGTGGAGTTTGGTAAGTCTGTCCCTGTTGCTTTTCTGTGAGAGGCAGAGCTTTATGTAAAAGCTTAATCTCCCGTGCTGGAACAGGCTGTATCCATTGTGTTCAGTCAGGCATTCTCCAGTTACTGTGTGCATGTGCACTGTGGGACTGAGTGAATCGTGTTGTGACCAAGGTCAGAAGTATCCTTTGAGTTCCTCACCAGTTGCATCTCCTCCCTGCCAGACTCCTCCATCTCCAATGCCTCGGGAGCAGAGAGTTTGGCAATTCAGCCCCAGAAGCTTTTGATCTTGGACGCGCGATCGTACGCGGCAGCCGTGGCCAACAGAGCCAAGGGGGGAGGCTGTGAGTGCCCAGGTGAGCAGCACTTCTTCTGCTTTCCATTCAGTTAATCAAAAGGGTGTGCTCCAATGGAATTGCACTGATCCCCTTCAGGACTGCCTGTTTAACTGACCGTGGGGATGGGGGGCTGTTCATCTGTCTGAATGTTCTGGATCGTAGCAGCCACCACCAGCCCTTCCAAAGGGCAGGTTTAGCTGTTAATTAAGGCTGTTCCCAGAGCATAAACCCAGCTGGTGACAGAGCTCAGTAAATGCTGAACTGTGTGGAACATGCTGATGAGCTCTCCCTTGCTGAGTCAAATATATAAACTAGAGAGAGACAAAGGTGTCCAGTGTGCTCATGGCTAAAAGCCCTGAACTTGTAAAACCCACTGACTGCAGAGAATAATAATACTCTAGAATGGTAGTGCAAAATACAGCTTTTCAGCAATTTTTCTAAAGCTGAAACATTTTTCAGCATTTATATCATAACCAACTGCAATCCTGCTTCACCTTGCATGTGTAATACATTTGCAACACCACTTCGTGTTCTTTGGCACTTGTGCATTGGTGCTTTTATAAACAAGGTGTTATTTATGGTCACTACTGGGTATGAATGCAGCCTGTTAAAATTCCATGGGTGGAGAGTCTGGAAAAAAATGCCAGACAGAAAAACTAGAGATAAGATAACAAAATCTCTTTTGACCGTGTGTTCTTGTTTTGGTCTTTGCTGCAGTAGCTGCACTTTATGCAGCCACCAGTAAGGAAAGATGAAGTTTCCATTTAAAACCTCAAAATTACTAAATAATTCTTTATGAGAGAGTAAAATTTCGAACCAGAAAAGCAGAGTCTACAGGAAGTTTGATTTTATTGTATGTTGGTTCTTGAATTCTGTGTAGAAGATTTTCAAACAGCTTGTCATCTTCAATAAATACTTGTATTGCTTTCTACTGCTAAGTTTTCTGCAGGTATTGCCAAGTTTGCTTCATTCTCTGTATAAAAATAGCTCATTTATGCTGTGCTTTATTTTAGATATAACATAACTCAGTGAAAAGACCAAAAAATGCTGAAATTGTCTTGTGCAATCTGTGGCTGTAGTTACAGAGTCCATTGCTAACAGGATGTTCTCTTCGGGTCTGCAGCTGTTGGGCTGATAAAGAGTTGGGAAATCAAATGATACAAAACATGCTCAGACTCCTGCATTTCCCTGTGCAAGCACTCAGTATCCCAGATTCTGCATCCTGATTATTTTTCTCCTGTAGAAACAGTCATTTTAGCTATTGTGTCACCATTTTTGTGCAGACAGAAACATCAAAACTAAATCTGGAAAAACCATGGAACTGGTGTTTTTCTGGCTCTCCTTGGGTGCCCCCCTGAGCTGTGACCCTGTCTGCACATGAGCACATCCCATAGCAACATCCAAAGTAATTCCATAGATCTTCTGTTTTCCTGAACTTCCAGTATTTCTCACACATGTGATGCTTCCTCATAAAATTCCCCTCAGAAGAAAGCAGTGGATGGAGTGACCTTTCAGCCTTTCCGAGTGCTTAGGAAAAGCCATCTATGACTGACATCCATAAATTACCAGTTAAATATTATTTATGCTCCGCATCTGATGATATTTCTCAGTCTTTACAGACACTCTGGGACCTGGAGCACAGGAATGTCCCTATTCCCATAGGTTTGCACTCTGCTTTTTGTAACCTGGAGTGAAACATTGCGAGTAAATGCAGCAGGACTTTGGTAAATGCTTCCTGTTTTGCTGGGCTGTGGTGTCATGCCTGGAATACCCACCAAGCTCCAAGGGCTGCTGTGTCCTTACAGAATAGCCACAAACAGATTATTTCATCTGTCCACAGCAACAGGGGCTTGTTTTGATGAAAAAAAGCTTCTTTTAGAAATGCAGTTGTTTAGTTTCTTCCCTCTTTCTTGCCCTCTCCCTGCAGAGTATTACCCCAACTGTGAGGTGGTGTTCATGGGGATGGCAAACATCCATTCCATCCGGAAGAGCTTTCAGTCCCTGCGTCTGCTCTGCACACAAATGCCAGATCCAGGAAAGTAAGTGGATGTTTGGGCCTTGGGTGACAGTGTTTCTGCAGCCACGTTCTGCTGCTGCTGGTTTGGAAACTGCAATTCCGTGGGGTTTCCCCAGTGACTGTCCTGGGTGATAATGCTCAGCTGTGTATTTTCATTGCCATGGAGGTCGTTGGTTTACTGTGATTGAAGTGACCCTAGAGAATTAGTTGTGAAATGATAGTGTAATTTTGGATGTTGATACCAGTGTTGCTACTTCTGGTGGGCTTCTAAGCACTCACACTTAGGTTGATATGCTATTCCCAGCTCTTTAATATTCACATCTTGTCTCTCCTTTGGAAAATTCTGGCTATGTTCCATGTTCCCCTCATTTATAGTGTTATTTCAAGAGAATATTTCATACCCCTCCAGTGCTATGGGGTACCTACCCTGTAATAGCCCATCAAATCCGAAGCTTCTGAGCTTGGGTCTTCACTAGGACACTGGAGTTGTTAATTAAGGCTGTTCCCAGAGCATAAACCTGGCTGGTGACAGTGCTCAGGGAATGCTGAACTGTGTGGAACGTGCTGATGAGCTTTCCCTTGCTGAGTCAAACATATAAACTCCCACTTACCTGTTTGGAAATCACTGCTAAAGCCTTCCGTGGTCTCAAAGTGGATCCAGACCTTCAGCTCATCCCAGAGTGGCAGTTCCTCGGGCAGACGTGGGGCTTTGTTGCTCCACCCCGGGAGAGCATTAACGAGACATAAATGAAAACTGCTCCCGGGTGCCACTCACAGCTTATTGAAACAGCAGCTTCGCCGGGATAGATTCAGAGATCCAAACCTGAAAGCATTTTAAAAGAGCAAAAACTGTCTTCCCTTGTTTTCCTCTAGTTGGCTGTCAGCTCTGGAGAGCACCAAGTGGCTGCAGCACTTGTCGGTGCTCCTGAAGTCGGCGCTGCTGGTGGTTCACGCCGTGGACCGGGACCAGCGGCCGGTGCTGGTGCACTGCTCCGACGGCTGGGACCGCACCCCCCAGATCGTGGCGCTGGCCAAGCTGCTGCTGGACCCCTACTACAGGACCACAGAGGTGGGTGAGCCCTCTGGGAGGGCACTGGGGAGCTCAGGGCCTTGGCTGAGCAAACCTGGCTATAAATTACTGCAGTTCTTTCCGCTAACGAAGGCACTAAAGCTGGCAGGAGTTAACCAGCCACAGCCTGGACGAACAGTCTGGAATTCACACATTATATTCCCTTTGCTGTAACTGCACAGTCATGGCCTGTGCTTCCCCAGATTTACCTCAGGAATATGGAGTACAAAGTGCTGCAACTGCAGTTTCCATTGCCCCACTGCAGGTTCTCAGCCAAGCACTCAGACAAAGCCTTTCTCTTTGCTGGATTTCCCAAGTGCATAGCTTTCCAGTTTCACATTTTCCCTGTCCTCTGTCAGTTATATTTCTCCTGTTTTTTCAGCCTGAATTTTTTCCCCCATCACTCTGCAGCACTGTGGGACATGTTCTGGCTGGGTTCCATCTGCCAGCCCACGGGCAAGATGCCTTTGTTGTCCAGAACACTGTGTCTGAACACTGCTGTGAGCTGCTGCTTAAAGCCTCACTCACACAGGGACCAGAGGCTTGAGCTGCAGCAAAGCCTTTTGGATGGAAGTGTGGAAACTTCTTGGATCCTTTTTCACATGAGTTCTACAAGCTGGCATCCACCAGGGCAAAACATGCTGCTCTGGCCTGGGCACAGAGCCTCCTCCTGGTGCTCCAAGGAGTGCTGTCCCTCCTGTTCAGGGTGCAGAGTTCTGCTCTGCACACCCTGTGCTTTCCTTGTCATCCAGAGGAAACCATAAACTGCAGCTGTCTATGCCAGGATCAGAAATGTTGAGGAAAATGAGTCTTCAGCGTTGCCACGTCTCACATTTCTCAGCTGTCAGCCATTATTTTGGCTCTGATCACAGCCTTTGACTCAATAAAGATTCTCTACAATTTTTCTTTCCTCCAAGAACTGAAACCTTCCTGCCCTGTGATGGATTTCAGGTCCTGTAAGACAAGGTGTCACATTCAGCTGCTCATCCAGGCACTGTTTGGGAATGTCTTTGCCCTTTTCATTTTCATGAGAAATCACTCAAGTGAACCTTTAATCAGCCTTGTGACTGGTGTACACCAGACAAACACCTGCTCTCCCTGAGCTTGGATGTCCTGTTGTGGATTGTTTCCTTTCCTAACAGGCAGATCTGCCCATCATTTTCAGGGGAAAGCTTTCAAATGTCCTGTCCAAATGCTGGGTACCATGATCCAGATGGGTTTGATCAAGATGAAGTTCCTGCTCGCCCCTGCCTGGAGAGATAGGGCTCATATCAGGATCCTCCCTGCCAGTCACTGAGGACTTAATCTGCCTTATTCCCTTTCCTGTTCATGTAGTTTGGGAATCCATACCTGTCCCAATTTCATTTCAGAGCACAGAGGCACTAAAGCAGCAAAGAGAAGTAATGAGCCCAGTGCTGAAGGGAAATAAGAGAGTGAGAGCACATCAATAAAGTGATTCCCATGAGTCTCAGACCATCTTAGAAAACTGAGCCAAAGGAAAACAGGAATTCTTCATCTGTCCTCTCATTCCTGCAGGGTTTCCAGGTGCTGGTGGAGACAGAGTGGCTGGATTTTGGCCACAAGTTTGCAGATCGCTGTGGCCATGGGGAGAACTCGGATGACCTGAACGAGCGCTGCCCGGTGTTTCTGCAGTGGCTGGACTGTGTCCATCAGCTCCAGAGGCAGTTCCCTTGCTCTTTCGAGTTTAACGAAGCATTCCTTGTGAGTTGAGAGTTTTATAGACTCTTCTAAACCGGTGCTGGCGTCCACAGAGCCTGGGGGGCTGCTTTTCCCACCTGTCTGTGACATTCTGGAAGTGTCCAAGGCCAGGTTGGACAGGGCTTGGAGCAACCTGGGCTAGTGGAAGGTGTCCCTGCCCATGGCAGAGGATGGAATGAGATGAGCTTTAAAGTCCCTTCCAACCCAAACTATTTCTAAGCATGATAAAGGTAATGTCAAAGCTGCCCAGATACAGCAAACAAAATTATTTGTCTATTCCATGGGGTCTATTCACTCTTAAAACAGAAGCAGGACCCTTAAGGGTCCTTTTAGACTTAAAACAAAGAAATTATATCAATTAAATATTCCCACCTAAGAGATATAAAACATCCACACAGCATGAAAAAAATCATTCTTACTGGCAATACAAACCTCTCCCTGCTTTGATCATGTTTTGACTTGAAAACTCCTCCTCTAAAAACAACCTGCTCCATTCATTTTTTTTCAGTTTCTTTGCTGAAAATGAAAATGAAATTTTTCAGTCTCTGTGCTGAAAGGATAGGAGCTGTGTTTATCTTCTCTGGAAGCAGACAGCTCTCCCATTAGGAATTCACCCAGGATGGTCAAAGTCAGTCCCCGGGTGTCTGGGGAAGTGGCAGTCACGGGCTGCAGGAGCAGTAATCTGAGAAGTAAAAGTTTTTATGAAGTGTCTGATCCACTGAGAGATTTAAGGCACATTCCTGTGATTGTGGCTGACTTGAATTACCACTTGCCAGCTCAGCCATGTAACCGAGTCCGTGGACGGCCCTGGCGTAACTCGGTTGTGAAATGAGATACAACAGGTAGTAACTGGCTTCACTTCACACTGCTGATCTCCAGGGGCTGGCAGAGAACATACCCGTGCTGTTCTGGCCTTTTTAGAGTAACCCCCTAATTTTTCGGAGTATTGAACTACTTGTCTTCATTTGAACATCTGAATAATCCTAAGGAAGTCATTTATATGCCCAAAGTTAAACTCACACTAAGCCATTTTGTTAGGCTGGACCCACAGCACTGAGGGATTAATGACCAGCGTTTCTGGGGTGCATTAATGTTTTGTAGCACAGGAATCATGGTTCTCTGCTTTGCCTGTCCTGCAGGGCAGTGAGTTTGAATCAATGTGACCTTTATACTTGCTTATGAACAAATATTTTGTCTTTCTAGGTTATATTTTTTCCTGAATTTTTTTAGTTATGATTTTCAAAGATTCCACTCCACTTGCATTCCTTTGTAAGGAGGTATGCAAAAAATGCTGTGTATCGTGTGCCAGCCCTGGGAAGGGGGTTTGGCCGTGCAGAGGGAGGGTGAAGCTGCTCTCTTGTGCCACCTGACACGTCTGAATTGCTCTGTGCAGGTGAAATTGGTGCAGCACACCTACTCCTGCCTCTTTGGAACATTCCTGTGCAACAATGCGAAAGAGAGAGGAGAGAAACACACTCAGGAACGGACCTGCTCCGTCTGGTCTTTGCTGCGGGCAGCAAACAAAGCCTTCAAAAACCTGCTCTACTCCTCCCAGTCGGAGTCTGTATGTATCCCCTCCCCCTGCAGGGAGAGCCCTGGGGGCTCCCAGCTACAGTCCCCTGAAGGAGGGGGGTGCCCTGAGAAAACACCCCAACAGTGGGACACGAGGAACGGGGGTTCAGCCACAACTGAGGCGGTGGCAGCCCCATCCCTGGAAGGGTTCAGAGCCAGGATGGGGCTTGGAGCAACCTGGTCTTGTGGAAGGTGTCCCTGCCCATGGCAGGGGATAGAATTGGATGATCTTTAAGTTCCCTTCCCACCCAAACCACTCTGGGATTCTCTGAACTGTCACCATGAACAGAGGGGTGTTTCCAGACCAGTGAGCTCAGCTCTCCCCACTGACATTCACCTTGGAACACTCAGCTCAGGCTGATGTTTCAAGTCTTGTGTTAATTTTGCTGATATTTGAGGAATGTCAAATGCCACCTCGGAAATTTCTTCGTGCTGGAAATGTGTTTTCTGTAACTAAATATTTTACTGTATTTTTTGTAGCAGAAAACATTTCAGTGTTTGATAAATAGACCTCTCTAGAGAACTAAACTGTGTCAGAGGAGTGACAGAAAATTGCCTGCAAACCTAGACACTGTGTCTAAATTCATCCCAAAGCTAAACAGAAGAAGTAGCTCAGATTATTTGGTGTATCTTTGTCTCAGTACCTTCACGTTTTCAGTCTGGCTGCTCCATGGTAAGAACTCACTGAATGTTCTGGGGAGGGGCTCACAGTTCCCTCAGTGTGTGCCTGATACAAGGTTGTGTGAGGCACTGAGGGGTGCAGAGCATGGCCAGGGGAACACACAGTCACCAAGTGACATCATGGCTAGGACTGCAAAGAACTTGTATAAATATTTAAGCCCTTTTTATTTATGAAAGTGTGAGATGTCATAAAGGGAGCTGTAAGGACTGTGCAGAGGGTTTGCATGTGATAGATGTGGCTTTTATTTGTTTCTTAGAGTCAAATTAAGGAGTAGGGAAGAGTTTTATGCCCACGTTGGTTCTGAGAAGATGAGTTTTCCATTGCCTGAGCCCTCCTGGCTGTGTGTGCTGTGCTGTGGCCCTGCACAGCTCTGGGCTGTCACTGCACCGAGCCCTCTGAGCCTTCCCTCCTGATATGGCATCCTGGGAGTGCTGAGGCAGAGCAGGCAGACACAGCCTGGGGGGATGTTTGAAGCTATGGATGCATCTAAATTTCCCTGAAAATGCCAGCAGGTGTGCCCAGCAGGAGTGTAGAGGGCTCTTGCAGGAGGAGTGGACAGGGCTGTCCTTGGGCTGCCCTCGGGGACTTGGCCCCTGTTCTCAGGGAAGACAACACTGTCTGTGCAAACAAGGAGACTCTTTCAGTGTGGGGGAGTTTTGGTATTTTCCTGTCTTGGGTTCATCTTTCTGTGGTTTTGCTTTGGGCTTTAAAAGGTGCCTCTGGTGCAGCCACATCTGTTACAAAGCCAAAGTTTCAGAGCAGCAGCCACCCCACAGCCCTTCCCCTGCTCAGTGCCAGGGAAACCTGACTGCTCCTAGAATCACAGCATCTTCTGAGTGGGAAGGGACCCACAAGGATCATGGAATCCAACCCCTGGCCCTGCACAGACACCCCAACAATCCCACCCTGTCCGTGACAGTGTTGTCCAAACCGTCCTGGAGCTCTGGCAGCCTTGGGGCTGTGCCCACTGCCCTGGGGAGCCTGGGCAGTGCCCAACCAGCCTCTGGAGGGGCAGACTGTTCCTCTATCATTGCCTGCTTTTCCACAGGGAGTCTGCTTGGAGAAGAGTGGAATTGCTAGCGTGAGCCCAGGTGTTTTTATCAGAATCATAAAGCATATTCCACAGTCAAGGAATCCCTTTTAACAGCAAGGTGTCTCTTCCAAGTGTTTCTGCATGTACTGAATTTGTACATGTGAGTGCCTCCTTTAGAGCCAGGATGGGCTGGGCTGGATTGGGGCCTCTGGAAGCGAGTTCAGCTCCCTCTGAACTGGCACAGTGCAACACAACACACGAGGAAACCTCGGCACTGACAGTGGGCCATTGAATTCCACAGCAGTTCAGATTGCTCAGGAGCTTTGTGAAGGTGTAGGTTCACAGAGAGCACATTGCAGGAGTTCAGTCAGGACGAGCTGAAGGCCATCAGTGTTCTGCCTCTGCCTCTGACAGAAAAGATCATTCTAGACCCAAGTGTGGCTGATTAAACACCATCACTGCTCACTGGCACCCTCAGGGCTGAACTCCTCTGCCTGCTGGGAGCCAGCAGTCGACCCTTTCCCGTGTTGTCCCTCTCAGGTGCTGTACCCAGTGTGCCATGTGCGGAACTTAATGCTCTGGAGCGCTGTTTACCTGCCCTGCTCGTCCCCCTCCACGCCCGCCGATGACTCCTGTGCCCCGTACCCCGTGCCAGGCTCCAGCCCTGAAGAGCAGCCTCTGGGCAGGTGAGCCTAGAGCCCAGAAATCCCTCCTGTAAAGTAAGATCAACAGGGAATATTGTGGGATATAAAAGGAGAGTGTTTGTGGCGGGAGGGCGGGATTTCTCCTAGGTGGATTTGCAGGAATGTGGGACTGATTTGCCCCAGTGCAGTCTGTCGGTGTTTTGGGTTTGGAAGCTGTCACATTTCGGGGGTGATAATGTGGCAAAGAGAAGCTTGGCAAACAGAATTAAGCTTTGGGGGTCACAGAGCCACATAAAATTCCTTATATCCTTGTAGAATATAAGCTTTCCTTCAGTTATCTTGAATTGGAGTTCTTTTTTTGGCATTGCATAACTATTTCTTTGCTTTTCTGTACAATGGCTCCCAGCACATGTTCATTAGGAGGTGAGACCAGGCTGGAAGCATTTGGGCTTGGTGGTAAAGGGATTATTCTGGGAATGTTTGAAGTCTGGTTGAGCATATTTTCCTGATGGCAAACAAAGGAAGTCCTGAAGCAGCTCTGCACTACAGATGGGCAGAACGTGCTCCTGGATAATGCTTCCCACAAGCCCATTAGTGAACAGATTGTTACTGTCCTAATTGAGGGGGGAGCTTTTAAACCACAGTAGCTAAATGTTTGAAAAAGCATCCCCTGACTGTGGATTGGGATTGTCTGTGCCTTTGCAGGCTACCAAAGACGAGATCCTTCGACAATCTGCCGACAGCCTGTGACAGCAGCGTGCCTACAGCCGCCCGCCGGAGCAGCGACCCCAGCCTCAACGAGAAGTGGCAGGAGCACCGCCGCTCCCTGGAGCTCAGCAGCCTCGGCCCCCCCGGGGACGAGCCCTTCGAGGGGGACACCCTGGGCTGGCAGGGCAGGGCCCCCCTGGGCGCCGAGCTCTCCGTCGCAGCCGGGGTGGCAGAGGGACAGATGGAGAACATCCTGCAGGAGGCCACGAAAGATGACGTTGGGCTGGAGGAGCACTTAAGGGGTGGCCCGGAGGCAGCAGGGAAAGGGGCTGAGGTGGCCCTGGATAAGGAGAAGAGAGCTGACAATCTGCGGGGGTATGTCAGTGACCTCGGGGGAAAGGCCGAGGCGGACACAGGTATCGTAACGAACAATCCCACACCCGCCCCACACCCGCTTTCACAAGGTGCTTCTGAGCCCAGAGGACAACAGGACGAGCACGGTGATCCCGGCAGCGCTCTCCAGAAGGTACCTCAGGTGAGGGGGCTGCAGGCTGTTCCTTTGGAGGGCTCCACTCAGAACAACACGGAGGAAGAAGGCGTTGGGAAACACGAAGAAGCAGAGAGCCCGTACGGCACAGCACAGGCCGGCCTTCCCTTCCCTCTGCCACCCCCGCCCGAGGCAAGGACATCCAACATCGAAAGTTCCACAGAAACCTTAACGGAGACTGAAGCAAAGCCTGAGTTCCTGCCTAAGGGCCCGTGCCACAGAGCTCACCCCTTCGACAACAGCGCCGACGAGCTGTCCCGAACTCTGGAGAACAGGCCGGAGGGGGAGTGCATGATAGAGCTCCAAAAACTGGGAACAAGAGTGCACAGGACTTCTGGTAGCAGCACCACGCACCTCCCGATGCCTTCCCCTTGTGCCTTGCCCTTCGCGGAGCGGAAAGACGAGGTCGTGTGTAACGGGGAGCCGGAGCCCGAGAACAAGCTGGCGGAGAAGCCCGCGGGGCTCGTCCCCCCGAAATTCCCCGCCAGCAACGGACACTGCGTGAACGGGGAGGACGGGCGGCTCAAGGCCTCGCTCAGCAGGCAGGTGTCGGCGGCCAGCTGCGGCTCCGCCCAGCTGCACCTGAGGAACTTGCACCACAAGTGGGTGCTCAGCCAGCTGGGGAAGCCGGCGGGCAGCCCTGACCAGCCCGCCCGCAGCCACCTGGACGACGACGGCATGCCCGTCTACAGCGACGTCATCCAGCAGCGCCTGCGCCAGATCGAGACGGGGCACCAGCAGGAGGTGGAGACCCTCAAGAAGCAGGTGCAGGAGCTCAAGAGCCGCTTGGAGAGCCAGTTCCTCAACAGCTCCCTGCGGCTCAACGGGGACTACGGAGACGAAGTGGTGAGTGAGCGGTACCTGCGCCGCGTCTGGAGCTCACCGGGCGCTCGGGGGCATTTCTGGGCTGTGCAGGCTTTTACAGAACTCTCCAGGTCATTCTGAAGAGGGCAAACACTTGATAAATGGCAGTTAATGACTAATATTTTCACCCAACTTCAGTTTGACTATGAGTGGACCCAAGGTTTATTTCGAGGTGGGTGTTTGGCAGCAGCTCACACGTAGGTGGACATACCCAAACACCCTCACTGGCCTTAATAAAACACCCAACACCCTCACTGGCCTTAATAAAACACCCAAACACCCTCATTGGCCATAATAAAACACCCAAACACCATCACTGGCCTTATTAAAAAACCCAAACACCTTCAGTGACCTTATTAAAAACCCAAACACCTTCAGTGGCCTTACTAAAAGACCCAAACACCTCTTTTACTGTTGTTTTCATGTAGAGCAAAGACGTTTTCCTGAGGCTGTATCTGTGCCATTTTTGGGACAGTAGCATGGAATGATCCCTTGGTGCTTTGCAAGTTCAGGTGGTACTTTGAGAGCTCAAACCCATCAGGTTCACACTATCCCTTTCAGATGGCCAGGATGCTCCAGGCTCAGTAACTGGAATAAATTTCTGGAATTCTGAACTTAACTGGCATAAATTAACCGAGCTTTCCTGCAGCCTTATGTCAACAAGAGTTTTTTTCTCAACAAATTAAGGGAGCTTTTAATCTATTTGTGCTTTTACTTGGAAGTGTTTAAAGTTGTAAAAGTTGGGACTTTTGTAGAGAATTGTACCTTCCTGTGGGTTTGAGCACTTGCCTGTAATTCCTGGGGCTGACGCAACACCCATCAGAAATTTCCTTTTCCCACGTGGTTTATATGCCTGCAACAATGAAAAAAATAAATATTTATAGGAGGTTTGTGGAATTCGTTGTTGTTTAGGAGTGACAGAGGTGCTGGATAGTCCCAGGTACGTTTGTTGTGAAAAACCCTCCGAGCCCTCTTGGCTCTTCCCCTTGGAGACGCAGCACGACGTGCTCCGTCGGGCCCAGCGTCGCTGCAAAAAGCTTGGATTCCCTGGAGAAATCGGCTGCTTTGGCTTGATTGATTCTGCTCCCATTTTTAAGGGCCTTCAGAAGCTGCAGCGTAGGGCTGGCAGTGCCTCCAGAAAATTCCCTGTTTTTAAGAACCTGATCTCTACCTTCTGTTTGTGCCTCAGCTTGGGAGTTGCAGGTTTTCTTCTGGAGCTGCAGAAATGCCTGTTCCTCAGGCACAAAAGACATTAACTCAAGATTTCTTGCTATTTTACTGTATTTTAGGGGCTGGCTGAATTTTAAATCTGTTAAAATCCACCTCTACCTGGATAGACTATATTAAGGAAGCATTATTCCCCAAAACCTATATATAGAATATATATATCTCAGATTCTGAGTTTCCCATATGCAATTTGGCTTGTATTTTCCAGAATCTTTGTCAACAAAAGGATATATGCATTACTAATTTTACTTTTGAAAGTGAAACAACCTTGGAAAGGAAACAGGACCCTGGAATTGGAGCCCCAGAGAGCAGGTTTTGGTTAAATCACCCAAAGCTTTGCCAGAACTTTGCGCTAACGCAGCAGAAACTGGATTTTAAATCCACTCTGCCTCACATCCTCCTGTCACCAGAGGGGCAGCCCCTGACCTGTGGGGGATTCCGGGTGTTATTTGGTTGGAAGCAGGGATATGGGAAGGTTCTGTTCAGCTGTGTTTGTTTGCCAACAGACGTCTATCCCCGACTCGGAAAGCAATCTGGATCAGAACTGCTTGTCTCGCTGCAGCACAGAGATTTTCTCTGAAGCCAGCTGGGAGCAGGTGGATAAACAGGACACAGAGGTACAGACTAAATCCCTGTGAATCACTCCTTTTGGGATATTGATATTCAAATTATCCTCTGGCCTTTGGTCATGTGCCACTTCTTGGGAACTCTCTTCCTTGCGTTCCGCTTGTCTCACCTGACATACCAGTACCTGTGCCTATGAGCCCTCTGCTTCACAGACTGGGAGCTGGGGAAGGGGGCAGTAGGAAAGGAGCCTCAGGTGGACACGTGCTTGGGGAATGTCCACCTTTAGCTGAAGGGAATTAGACTTTCTGGCTTGATTTCTGCCTGTCTGAGGGAATCCAGCGTCTCTGTTCTCACAGCTCTGTGCATCTGCTCCCGTTGCCAGCCCTGACCTTGTGCTCTTACAGCAGAACAAGCACCTTCCTCGGGGTGCTTGGCTTTGCTTTTGGGAGCACAAACAGGACGGGTGTGCTTCCACTGCCCCTCCCTGAGCCCCGGCTGTTGTTGCAGGTGACGCGGTGGCTCCCGGACCACCTGGCCGCTCACTGCTACGGCTGCGACAGCGCCTTCTGGCTGGCCAGCAGGAAACACCACTGCAGGTACCGGGCACAGGGGGGAGGGACACGCTGCTCTGCTCCCCTCACACCTGCCAGGCCCTTCCTTTGGGCACACGGGGCCTCTCCCAGGGAGCGGTGTCAGAGCAGAAGCTTGGAACAGAACAGTTCCTCCTGCTCAGCTCCACTTGAGGCACAGGAGATATTTAAAAGCCACGTTTGGTATCTGTTCCACCCCAGCCAAAACAGATCCCACCTTTTTCCCTCAGACTGGATTTGGAGGCAGCTGGCTGTTTAGATTTATAAGAAATATAGCTTTGTCATCTTAGCATTCAGTAATTCAATATATGAGTTACATGAAATATAGGATTAGCATCTTCTTCCCACTGCTGGTTGTAAACCTGCTTCTT
Source organism: Manacus candei (assembly GCF_025592945.1). Classification (NCBI taxonomy): domain Eukaryota; kingdom Metazoa; phylum Chordata; class Aves; order Passeriformes; family Pipridae; genus Manacus; species Manacus candei. The sequence continues at coordinate 360,456 of NW_026138215.1, read as the reverse complement.
TCCTTCTCTAACCATTCTCCACTCTTCATTAGCTTGCTCCTAGAGAATCTGAAAAGAACACCTATGTGAGATCAGTTTTCTGGATTATTCTTTGCCAGACGTTGCCACAGAGGCTGCAGCAGCTCAGGCAGCAGCAGGGCCTTAATGAAGAGCAGGAGGCAGAGGCCACGTGGTCAAAGCCAGAAAATCTCCAGTTTCTAAGTTCTATTTCAAATAAATTCCTATTCCTGGTTTCTGGACATGCAAAAACTATTACAGGAACCAGCATTTAAATAAATGGCAGTTACCACATTCTGCTGCTCTGTTGCTTTTTGAAGTTAGAGTTATGAACATCATTTTTGGTTCGTGTCTGGTTTATATTTTGCTCCAATTAGTCTTGTAAAGCTGATCAAACCCAGGGAAGAACAAATAGAATTGGAATGATTTTTTTTTTTCCATGTCCACTGTGCTTGTGCAAATTTCTATCATGAGGCTGTTCCCTAGGCCTGGGCTCGGGAGAATTCCCAGAGCCTGGATACACACAGGTCACCCCAACAGCACGAGGAGTTAAAATGGCCTCAGGGTTTCACATGGCTGCACATGTCCCTGGAGTGTCTTTGTGTGTTCAGCTTTGCCATGTCCAGTGAGCAGAGACCCACACCACGAGTGTCTCCCCAGCAAACATCCACAACCCCTTCCCTGGGGGTGGAAAGGAGCTGAACCACAGTGTAAGGCCTTGAGCAGGATAAAACCTTCCAGCTTCCTTGGTTGCCACTGTTTGCTCCCTCTGCCTGTTCCCTGAGCTCTCTCTCCCCCTGCAGGGACCCTGACCGAGTTGATCAGCTCTGGTGAGCATTTCCAGCAGCCTCTGCCCCTTGTCTGTCTGCCTTTCCTGGGTGACTTCTCCCAACTAACTCGGGCTGTTCCCCCTCTTTGTTTCTCACTTGCCTACGAATCACCAGAACTAAGGTTGGGGGTGTTTGGATCCGTGTGAACAGGCCTCTCTCCTCACAAAGAGGCTTTTAGGACTTGGCTTTTGGGAGCTTAAACGGGATGTGTCTCACACTAACACTCACTGTCAGCCCGTGTGTGTGACAGAGAATGCTGTGCTGCTCACTGGGAGGACACTGCCCTGCAAGTTTTATCCATTTATTTTTGATCCTTCCCTTTTTTGCCATATTTCTGGGAGAGATCCATGTGTTATCAAACAATTCCAACATTGCTCTGCATGCTGTTGACAAAAACCTGCCACTTGTTTTAGAAAGACTGAAAATCCTGTAGCAGGAGCAGGTCCAGGGCTGGTTGAGGGTCAGGATCACCAAACTGGGTGAACAGCTGTGATTTGGCATTTTGGGGAGTGTGATTTTCAGTCCCCCTTTCTCTAACGAGCAAGATCCCTTTTCCAGCCTGTTTTTTAACATCTCATTCTAATCCCTGAAGTGAAGCAGGGGACCACCAGGATGGAAGGATGAGCTGTCCAGAACTTTCCAAAGCTCAGGAGAGCAGCTACAGAGCACCATTATCTGGGATAAAACAACAAAACCCCCAGCATATGTTAGGAAGCTGTTGAGCTCCAACAAAGAGATACTTGTTTTAATCCCTGTGGTTCTCTTTTCCTTCATCCATCAGCAGTGAGCTGCTGCAGGATAATCGTTCCTTGGGCAGTGAGCTGGGGCTGTGGGAGCTGCTTCTCCACAGGGTGTTGCTGTGTGACACCTCAGGGGCTGTTCCCACTCCCATGGGTGTTTCTGACAGGGGTTTCTAACAGGATCCTCTGGACTCCAGAGCCTGTGCAGAGGCTGGTCCCTGTGCTGGAGTTCCCACTCCAAGCCTCAGAGCCGCTGTGCAGAACTGAGGAAATGAGTCCACTGAAGTGGGAAATGGGATTTCTCTGCTCCCTCTCTCCCCATCAGTGACCAGCAGCTGGAAATCTCCTCTCTTGGAAAGGAAGGATTAGTTGGAGCTGCTGGGTGTCAGCAGAATTCCCTGGCAGTCTCTTGGCAGCAGCAAATCTCCAGCACAGAACAAGGAGGGCACCAAATCCTGATGCCAAGGAGTTAATGGGAAGGGCAGCTGCGAAATGCAGGTCCCTGGAGTGCTGCTCCCAGCTCCTTGTAGGAGTCAATGAGTTTGGAGGACAGGGCTCACAGGCTGTGAGGGGTGCAGGAGGAGGGAGTTGCCTGAGCTGTGCCCATCCCCAGTGAGGTGCATGTGCCAGCTCCCGGGAATGCCGTGGGTGCTGCCCCGCATGGAACGCCTGCCCGCCCGCCCCGGGCTTTGCATGGTCCCTGTTGGCTCAGTGGCCTGGATGCAGGAGTGTGGGACTGCTGGAGCTGCTGTGGGGGCAGTGGGGGGGTTGCACTGACTGAAGTGAGGTTTGGTGTTCCCATCTGTCCCAGCTTGGAGCAGAGTCCTGACTCCTTCCAGCACGGCCACATCCGCCCCGCTGTGACCCCGGGCTGGATCCGGGCTGAGCAGGGCCACAGCCCCACAGCCCCCACATCCTCCTGCAGGAGGGGCCTGTTGTGGCTCCAGCTCAGCCCCTCTCAGCCCTGTGCTGCAGGGTGGTGGTGGCACCATCCCTGAGCTCCTCTGCAGCACATCCAGCCTGGAAGTGTTCCAGGCCAGGTTGGACAGGGCTTGGAGCAACCTGGGCTAGTGGAAGGTGTTCCTGCCCATGGCAGGGGGTGGGAGGAGAAGGGCTTTGAGGTCCTTCCCACCCAAACGATTCCATGATGACATGGCAGAGAGCTGACCCATCACTGCAGAGGGGTTTGATGAGCTACAATCCCACACTGTCCCTACCTCTGAGCTCCTTCCTGTGTCCATTCCTGGATGTCTGCTCCGACTGGAGAAGGGATCAGTGCAGATGTTGGAGCTGTCCCTGCCCATGCCCTGGTCCAGAGTGTCTCCAGGGCCAACCCCATCACAGCACTGGGAATATCTCATTTTACAACTTTATCAAACTGCTTCTAATCCTCCCTTTTCCATTTCTCCTCTGTTCCCGACACAAGGAATTGCGGGAACGTGTTCTGCTCCAGTTGCTGTAACCAGAAGGTGCCCGTTCCCAGCCAGCAGCTCTTCGAGCCCAGCAGGGTCTGCAAGTCCTGCTACAGCAGCCTCCACCCCGGCAGCTCCAGCCTGGACCTCGAACTGGACAAGCCCATCACTGCCACGTCCAACTGAATTCCCGGGCTGGGAGCGGCGGGGGAGCAGCCGAGCCGGCCCCTCCCCAGGACAGGCGGATCCCGGAGGGCCGAGGCTGGGAGGCTGCGGGAGCGCTGTGGAGGTCGGGCTGGGCGGGGCTGGGCGGGACGGACGTCGAGGATGCGCCGCTGGATTGTGGGAGTCTCCTTTTCCAGCTCTTCCCCCTTCCCTGCCTGTCCTGTCCGTGTGTCCGTGTGTGTGTGTATATATAATAATATATATATGTTTGTTTGTTTGCGGGAGGGTGTGGAGGTGGGAAGGGGCTGGGCCAGAGCCAGGATCCCGGGGGTGTTCCTGTCCCGCTCGGAGGGTTTGGGAGCAGGGAGCAGAGGGAACCGGGCCAGCCAAGCTGCAGAGCCTCGAGAGCTGGAGCCTCCAGGGCTTTCAATCACTCCTGTAATTCCAAACCAGAAACTGCTGTTTGGGAACCTGTTGCTGCTACAAGAGGTGGGAATGTCCTTCCCAGGAGAGCCCTCTCCCTCTCTGTTCTCACAGTGGCTGCCCCAGGGGATCCCCTGCACACACAATCCCTGAGCTTTGAGCCGTTGGAGCGGGATCACCTGGACTGTTGGCTCAGGAATGTTGGGGGGGCGTGAGATGGTGTCACACCAGGCCTCTCCAAAGGCCTGTCCATGCAATCCATGATTCAAATCCCAGTGGGACAGGGGCAGATCTTTGCCTTGTCCTTGCCCCCTCTGTGGGAGGTTCCCTGTGGGAGCAGAGCTTTGCCAAGGTCAGGCCCAGGCCCTGGTGGGTCAGACTTGCACTTTACTGAGACTCCAAACCGATGGAAGGCACCGGGACCCGCTGGAGTCTCCGGGCTCAGTCCATGGGGAGTGCACTGGTGCTTGGCATCCTCCTGGGATGTTCCTCCTTTCCCAGGCTGTGTTCAGTGTACCCCAGATAGGAAAAACCTGCCTGAGGATCTTACAACAATCCAAAATACATCATGGATCCCCCTTCTTCCTTCTGCCCCAATCCCAGTCACTGAAGTGTGAATCTCCCGAGTATCTGTTTGTAACTCAGCAGTAGGTGCTCATCCCCTTCCCATAGATCCCATAAATCCTGCTTAGTGCAATCTGGCAGAGGAAGCGTAGATCCTGCTCACAGTGTATTCTTTAGGCAAAGTCCCAACTGCTCTGTGATATTCCCAACAATCCTGCTGGAGTATTTGAGAGCTCTAGATACAACAGCTCAAAATCTAAGAAACCTCGGGAAAGGAGCGTTTCCCTTCCCTGGAATGTCACAATCACATCCAAAGGAGGGTCACACAGATAAACTGTCTGAGCTCGGTGGGTCTGAGGGGAGAGGCCCAGGGGGTCTGACTGTGTCCTCCCCACCCCACGAGGATCCGGCAGGAACGAATGTCCAGGAAGGAGGAGGCTGCGTCCTTTTGGGGAGGGGCTCTGGGAACGGACGGAGCATCTTGGGATCTCCCTGGCACGGGTTTAGAAGAAGCTACAAGGAGGGAAAGGCGAGGCTGAGGTGGGTTCTCCAGCCGAGGGGTGTCCAGGAGTTGTTCCTGACCCAGCAGTGGGTGCTGGAACGGAGGCTCAGGCGTCGGAGCGGGAGGAGGGGAATGTCCGGCCCTTCCCGGGAACGGGGAGGGGCCGGGCCGGGGCTGGGGGTGTTACCCCAACCTCGTGCGGGGCAGGATGAGCCGGAGCCTCCGCAGCTCCTGGTGCCGGGAGGGCTGGGATGTACAGTGTGAATAAACGCTTGCGGCTCTTTAGGCTTTTTTGGATCGATGAAGCACTTTTTTTATTAATATTATTTTTCTTTGTATGTAAAGGAGGAAGCGTCTCTCTCTCCGTAGCTGTGTACAGAAATAACCCTTCTCTCCACAAGAGAGTAAAGTGCTCCTATATTTTTCATTTTTGTCAAAGCGAGAAGTAAATACTTTAGAATTGTTAAATATATAAATAAAAGTGAATAAAGTTTAGACTTTTGCATGGGAGCATTTGCTAACACACTTTCTAATTTTTTTATTTTGCTTCCCTGTCCCTCGGAGGGGACGTGGTGGAGGTTCAGCAGGAGCACCGAGGCCTTGGAAAAGGAGCAGCAGCTGCTGCCTCTGGCTTTGTGTTCCAGGCTGTGTCTTCACAAGGAACAACAAACTGTTGCTCCTAAACCCAGAAGAAAAAATAAATCTTACACTTGGTTTTCCTGGTCCCAGGGAGGGGGAAAGGCACAACCCACACCCCTCCCAGGTTCTGTTGGTACAGTCAGTGCTGTTTTCCAAGGATGGAGAACTGTTAGAGGTTGTTGGTGTTGGGAGTCTCAGCTCCCTCCATCCCACGTTTTTCTTTCTCCCCTTAACCCACCATGTGTTTCACTCTGATGATGTTGCCCAGCTGTAGGAGCAGCCCAGGTCTCCAGGGAATTCCCCTGCTTTCAGTGGGGTTGGTGGGGGAGGTCGGTGGGGGAGGTCGGAGTTGTCACTGTTACAGCTCCTGCCTTATCCCAGTGCTGGATGGTGGAGCTGCAGCTCTTCGGGAACAAACCAAACTCACTCAGGTTCAAGATCTTTTTTCCCAGAAGGTGGAAAACTCAACTGGTCTTTGTCCTGCACTAAAGCCCAGTTATTCCCAGTTTCCTGTGACTGCTGCTCATCCCAGATGTGCTCCCATCCCTCAGCTCACCCACCAAAGGCTGTTTCTTCTCTTGGAGGATTTGCCCTGAATTCCCAGGGGTCTGAGCAGCTCCTTGAGCAGCTGTGAGTGATGTTGGGCCAGACCTGTCCCATCCCAGGACCTCGTACTCAGTTGTTCCGTGATCTGATGGTGATTATTTAATCAAATCAAAGCAGGTCAGGGCAGAGCTGTGCTCACACTGGGGGGATCTGCAGCTGCAGGAGCCAGAAAGCAGCACAGAGATCCCGTTTGGCACAGTTAAGGACACACAAAGGAGCAGGGTTTCAGTTACACCTCACAGTTTGATTTCCTAGAGCTCCTTTCACACTCGAGTTACCTGGGAGTGCTTTGCCGGGAGCTCGTTGCCCTGCAGGTGTTGTGTGCACACCGGTGCCCTCGGGCACTGCCCTGCCGGCCGTTCCCCTCCTTGGGAACGCCGGGGGTGGGTCTGCTCTGCTCTCAGGGAAGGCTTTAACTCCCACGGGCTGTGAAGCCCTCGGTGCAGAAACTCCTGTCAGGGGCAGCAGTGCCCTGGCAGCTCTGCCAGAGGAGGACACGGCTGACGAAGCCCATTCCCCAGTGATCCGTTCTTCCTAAGGAACTTCCTTCCCCCTTTCCTTAGTCCCCGCTCTCGGCAGCCCGGCAGCCTGTCAGGACAGCAGTGCTGCTGTCACAAGAGCTGAGGGGCTGCGGAACAACCTCCGTGGGCAGAGGGGATTTGGGGAGTCACAAAGAGCGGCTGCAGAACGGAAATCTTTGGGAGCTGAAGGGCTCCATCCCAGGTGGGACAGCGGCGGGGCCACCCCTCCCTGACAGGGGAGGTGACACCAGAGTCACTCAAGAGCAGTGATCTCACCCCCGGGCAGTGCTCGGTGATCACACCTGAGCAGTGCAGGTGAGTGCTGGGGGCAGCTGTAGTGTGGAAAACCTGCTGCTCTTTGGTGGGGAAGGGGAAGGAGGTGTTGGGAACAGCTCTGCTGCGCTGGGAGGGCTGTCGGGGTGGGACAGAGCCCACCCTGGGACAGGTTCTGAGGGGCTGGGGGGCTGCAAAGGGCAGTAGCCACGTGCAGGAGGCTGAGCAGGCTCAGAGCCTGTTGGACGGGGGGGTGTTACAGTCAGTCTGTAACTGCCCCTCGAATCCACCTGGAATTACCCAGGATGAGGGCTGGAGTCAGAAGATGGTGTTTTGCTGGGCTGTGCTGGCAGGGGGGCTTGGCCAGCACTGAGCCAGTTCTGCCAGGTAAGGGTTGGACCAGGTGTCACACAGTCCTTAGGGCTGCCCATCGCTGGCATCGCTCGGAACTGGCTCCTGAGCTCCTCGGAATTACGGTTTTCAGTTAAAAAGACAAAGCAACGATTTAGGCTCTTTTTTTGAGTGGTGAGAAAGGACAGAATGGCGATTCCTGATGGAGCTCAGAGCCCTTGGGGACAGCTCTGCCCTCAGGGACAGTTTGGTGTCTCGGTCAGTTCAGGCATCAGAGCTCCAGTTGTTGCATTTTGGCATTTCAGGTCACCATATCCTTTGGACTTGGACATTTTTCAAATGCTACTAAAGTTTGACCTTATTATTTAACAAATCTGGGTTTTAAACTGATTTCCTGTAGTCCTGCCACAAAATGATTTTTATACCTTGCAGTGGTGATGAGTTTGATTGTACCTTTTTTTTTTGGTGGGATTTGTACTAAAATGACATCTGAAATCTCGATTAACTACTTGAAGCACATGAAATGTTTGAAATCATGCAAAGCTCTGAGGGCAGAGCTGTTCAGCAGCAGTGGGACATGTCAGACCCTCGTGCTCACCTGTGTGTAACAGCAGTTCTTCAGCCTCAGAGTGAATGTTTAGCTCTTAATAAATTTCTCATTTTCCTGCACAGTGATGATTTCACAGTCCCTTGTTCTCTGTGTCGGGGCATCTGCAGAGCTCCCAGTTTGTGGGGCTTATTTTTAGGCAAATTATAGCTCATATATGAGGAGCAACCTGGGCTAGTGGGAGGTGTCCCTGCCCATGGCAGGGAGTGGAATGAGATGGGCTTTAAAGTCCCTTCCCACCCAAACCATTCCATGGTTCTACACTGTTGGGGGCTTTTCAAGCCCAAATACTCTTTGTCCCTTCAATGCACATACAAAGGAAGCCTTTTGGTGCTGGGAGTGGTTAATGGGATTTGTGTGGTTTCAGGGAAGCTCTGCCTGGCTCAGCCTGGGATCCCCGTGCCAGGACACAGAGAGCCCACGGAGCCTCCCTTGCTGCATCCCACTGGAACTGCTCCCCTCTGCTCCTCCCTGGAGGCAGCGTTTGTCACTTGTGTCCTGGATCTGCCGGTCTGGCCTCAGGGAAATGCTGGACAGCTCCATGCTCAGCAAACAGCTCCTTCCCCCTCTTCCCACTCAGTCTCCTGGCTGCTGTAGCACTTCCCAGCTATAAGTTCCAGCTGTCTTTGGCCTACTAGTGCTTTTCTTCTGTTATTAGCAACCTTTTAATTAAAAATTTGTAGTCATCAGGGCAATCCCAAGCAGGTCAACTGGCAGGCTGAGGGAGGAGAAGCACACAGTCAGCATTTAGGTGGAGAGTTACTGGATTTCAATCCACAGCTTAATGTAGAATTTATGTCAGGATGGATTGCAGCATCACTGGGACACGTGCACAGGGAATAAATCAACTTTCTGGAGGCCACAGAGAATTAAAATCTCTCTTTTCTTCAGAAAGCAGCAGTTCCTGAGGAGGTCAAGGTCGGAAGGGCTGTCTGACCCTTGGAGTCACGGTGGGTGACCTGGGAGCAAACCCCACCCTGGGCAGGTGCCAGGGTGGAAGCCCATGGTTAGTTAGCCCTGGAAAGCAAGAAGGTGAACAGGGAAAAATGGTGGTTTTCTGTGTTTAATAAGCTTCAGATAGTTTTGAGTTTGGTTTTGGTTGGTTTTCTTCAAAAAGAACACCATTGGCACTTGAAGAGCTGCTGCTTCCAGTCATTGTCTGCATTTGATCACTTGGGCTTTGACTAAACCATGGTGAGAACATTCCAGCATCTTGGAGCGACTCCCAGGGCTGTGTCTGCATTAGGAAATGGCCCAAAGCCGGGGATTTCAGCCTGGGGCGGGCAGGGGTCACTCCTGAAGGGTTTGGTTTGGCCCTTAGTGGAACGTCCCCACCACGCCTGGAATTTGCAGCTACCTGAGGATTTTGGGAGGGATTTTTTGATTTCAGCTCACCTTCTGTGTGTGGTGGGGCTGTGGGGCCTCACAGCCGGCTGCCCCCATGCCCCAGGGCGCTGTCCCCGTGCCCCAGGGCACTGTCCCCATACACCAGGGCACTGTCCCCATGCCCCAGGGCACTGTCCCCATACACCAGGGCACTGTCCCCGTGCCCCAGGGCACTGTCCCCGTGCCCCAGGGCACTGTCCCCATACACCAGGGCACTGTCCCCATACACCAGGGCACTGTCCTGCAGTGCTGCCCCGGCCCTGTAACTGCCGGACCCCGACTCCGCAGCCACCGGACACAGGTCCTGGTTGCACCACCTGCATGGAGAGAGGGAACAGTCTGTGCCAGCCCTGGGACACACACAGGGCTCACACAGGGCTGGTGTCACCCTGAGCTGTGCCCAGGTCAGATCCCATCACTGCAAGAATGGAGATATCCCATGGCAGGGAAGAGCCCCAGGGCTGAGGGCCCAGCCCAGAGTGCTGCTTGTCTCCACCTGGGAATTGTGTGTGGCCATGGCTGGGGGTGGGATCACTCCAGGAGGCAGAGCAAAGCCTCCCACATGGCTCATGGAATCACCCTGGACAGTCAGGGCCGGGCAGGGCTGTGCCTACCTGAGGGCAGCGCAGGTGTCTGTGGAGGAGGCACCAGGCCGGGCTGCGTGTTCCATCAGAAGAGCTCCTGTGGAAGAGCAGGACATGTCAGCATTCCCAGGATCCTGCCAGAACTGCCCAGGACTTGGGAAAAGCAACTGGTGGTTATTTCTTAGGCTGAGCTTCTTCAGTAGGAAAGGTGAGGACCGAGCTTTAAAGCTCCACCCTTGACCCAGGTGTGACCCAGCTGTCTAGGACTGACTCCCAGACCTTTCCTGGTCTGAAATCCATCAGCACAAGAAAGATGTGGAGCTGCTGGAGAGAGTCCAGAGGAGGCCCCGGAGATGCTGCCAGGGCTGGAGCCCCTCTGCTCTGGAGCCAGGCTGGGAGAGCTGGGGGGGTTCACCTGGAGAAGAGAAGGCTCCAGGGAGAGCTGAGAGCCCCTTGCAAGGCCTAAAGGGGCTCCAGGAGAGCTGGAGAGGGACTGGGGACAAGGGACGGAGGGACAGGACACAGGAAATAGCTTTAAATTGAAGGAGGGTATATTTATACCAGATATTGGGAAGGAATTCCTGGCTGTGAGGGTGGGGAGGCCCTGGCCCAGGTTGCCCAGAGAAGCTGTGGCTGCCCCTGGATCCCTGGAAGTGTCCAAGGCCAGGCTGGATAAACTTGGAGCAACCTGGGCTAGTGGAAGGTGCAACAAGATGAGCTTTAAGATCCCTTCCAGTCCAAACTTTCCCCTGATTCTGTGGTTCCTGCCTTGCCCCACCTGTGTAGATCCGTGCCAGGCTGTAGGAGAAGTCTCTGGCTGCCAGCTCCATGGTCAGGGCGGGCTCTGGTCCCGCGTTCTCCAGGAACTGTGCGAGGCTGCCCAGGGCCCCCCGCAGCCGCTGCCCGGCCGGGGCCAGCTCAGCAGTGCCCGACACCAGCTCCAGCTTTTCCTGCAAACAACCACCACAGGGAAAATTGCAGCGCATTGGCCTCCTGCGAGGGAAGGGGCTGGTGGGAGCCTGCACACGCCCAGCACTGACAGCGAGCTCAGAGCCCGGTGCTGCCACTGGCACTGCCCGGGGGGAGCAGCAGCAGGGAAGGGGATGTGTCCAAGAGGAAGCTCCCTTGCCGTGGGAATGGGGAATTCCTGTGGCCAGCCCCAGGATGTTGCTGTTTCCATGCTGGCTTTTCCAGCTGCACGTGGGGACCAGCTCAGAGCACCCCACAGTTGGGTGTCTGAGCAGCACAGTGCTGGTCACTATTTGGCTTCACCAATAACTTGCAAACGAGACTAAAGGCGGTAAAATCTGAACCCAACTGGTGAGAATCAGTTACACAGAAAGAATTATTGATGTTTCTGAGGTGTCGGTGCTGGGGTGAGCACACAGCTCCTCTCACTGGAATCCAGCTGGGCTGGGCTGCACAGGCTGAGCCTGGCTGTGTTCTGTGCCCCAGCTCCTCCCTCTCCGTGTCCTCCAACTGCTCAGCCCAGAATCCCACATCCCCAGTGCTGCTGTTCTGGGTTCCAGGGGCACAACCCCCCCCCAGCATGTGCTGGACAAATACAAACACAGCCCCAGTGCCGAGAGAAAGCCCAAAGAATTCCAAGCCCAGGGAATGATAATGAGGTGTTTTAAAGGAGATGGTTGCTGACAAGGATCAAAGACCTCAAAGGCATCAGCATATTCCCAGCAGGTTGTGTGGAAGCCAGAACAGAGACAACACGTGCTCCTGTCAGCACCTCCTGCTGTGGCTGGGGCACCACCACACTGCTGGGAAGTTTGCACCCCTGGAAACACAGAGCAGGAACCCAAAAGCATCATTATAACCTTAGGGGAACAAAAAGACCTGGTATTGTCTTTGTCCTCCAATTTTACACTTTTACTTTTGTTCAGACTGAACTTATTCCTTTCCTAACCAAAAGCTCCTTCTGGAAGATCACACTGGGTTTTTCCGTGTCCTCCCTGCATTTGGGAGTGAGAGGCTGGGAGTTGCTCCAGGGGTGATGCTCGAGGCAGGAGCAGCTCCTGCTCTCTCTCCTGCATGTTGCTCTGCTCCAGCTCCAGGGTGTAACTGGGGGGAGGCACAGACATCACTGCCCTGCCTGCACTGCTCTTTTCTGTCTGAAATCATCAGCAAAAGAGCTTCAGAGCTCCAACGTTTGTGATTCCTTCTGTTTTCACTGAGGAATTTTAAGATGCTGCTCATTTGTTTTCTCTCCATCAAGCAACGTGGTCAGAATGGTTTTTACTTACAAGGCTAATCATGAGTATCTAAAAATACAGCGACAGGAAGAACATCCCCAGCAGGGCTGAAAGCACCATCTCATGTTGATGCTTTAGGCAAACACACAGCCCAGCCTCAGTAACCTCCTTTTGTTTCCTGCTGCCTGAAAATTGGGGTTGTGCTCTGAAAAGGACCTGCAAACACCACCACGTGTCTCAGATTGTATGGTTGATTTCCAGCCTGAGTTACAGCCCTGCACAGACACTCTGGAGGCAGGAGTTGACTCTGAGCCCTGCACGATGCACAGAGGGCTGGAGTTCAGACACTGCCCTGGGATATGCCCAAATTTCACCTGAAGTGACTCAAATGCAATAATCAGCAAACTGCCCAGAGCTACTTTAGAGGCACTTTTCAGATTATAATTGAATTCTAAAGTACACCCAAGGCTCTGGCTCAAAATTCCAGCTGATAAAATTTTAGTACAACATGAAATGACTGGGCTTGTGCAGCATCCACCTGAAACTGCCCCCTTGGTGGAACTGGAATCCAGGACATGTCCTGGGCTGATCCCCCAGCGTGGGCAGCAGGGCAGGGGGGATTCTGCCCCTCTGCCCCCTCGGGTGAGACCCCCCTGCAGAGCTGCCTCCAGCCCTGGGGAACAGCACAGGGAGGACGTGGAGCTGCTGGAGAGAGTCCAGAGGAGGCCCCGGAGATGCTGCCAGGGCTGGAGCCCCTCTGCTCTGGAGCCAGGCTGGGAGAGCTGGGGGGGTTCACCTGGAGAAGAGAAGGCTCCAGGGAGAGCTGAGAGCCCCTTGCAGGGCCTAAAGGGGCTCCAGGAGAGCTGGAGAGGGACTGGGGACAAGGCATGGAGGGACAGGACACAGGGAATGGCTTCCCACTGCCAGAGGGCAGGGAGAGATGGGAGATTGATTGGGAAGGAATTCCTGGCTGTGAGGGTGGTGAGGCCCTGGCCCAGGTTGCCCAGAGAAGCTGTGGCTGCCCCTGGATCCCTGGAAGTGTCTAAGGCCAGGTTGGACGGGGCTTGGAGCAACCTGGGCTAGTGGAAGGTGTCCCTGCCCATGGCAGGGGATGCAATGAGATGGTCCCTTTATGGTCCCTTCCAACCCAAACCATTCCAGGATTCCATCCCTGTCTCTCACAATCACTCTTCATGCCCTGTGTTCTCCTTAGACTTTCCAGCCTAATAACCTCTGGATAAAGTGGTTTGTCACAAACTCACCTGTGTATTAAAAACACCAAAAAAATCAGCTTTTCACAATCTCATTGCACAAGAATGAGGAAGTCCTGTGTATTTACTGAGGGTAACTACAACAGTGGATTCCTGCTCCTGGTCACAACACCAGCAGCACTGGGCATCCCACCATCAGTAGAGGCAACTGTCCCAGGATAAAAGCAAAAACGGGTGGCAGAGGGGCCAGGGGGGATGTCAACCTTGATCCAACCTTCAGAGAAACAAGTGCTGTGGGAAGTACTAATGCTGCTCTCTGCAAAGCAGTCTGACATTGGGCACAAATCCTGCATGCTGAGAGCCTTGATGGACAAACATAAAGTACATTGTACTTGGTTTGTGTGCATCAATAAAAAGGAAATGGATTGGGGCAGTTAAAATCCCTTTATGACGGGCTAAATTATTTCCTCGCTAGACAGGAATGGGAGGGACGTTTCAAACGGAGCCAGACTCCCAGAGACTGAAAAAATTTGGACACTTGGAGCTCAAAATAGAGGTTGTTTATCACCTGTAAGTGAAACCCTGATTCTGGGGTAGAAACTTAGCATATTCCTGCAGGCAGAAATCCCTCTCAGGCTGTGGTTCCACTGCCTGGCTGCCCGAGGCATAAGGGAAAAGCTTGAACTGGCCACGTCTGATCTGTTCTATCCAGGAGCACCCCCAGTGCTGTCCCAGCTGAGCCCGACCCAGCCCCTCTCCCTGGAAATGCAGCAGCCTCAGAGTGACGTGCACAGCAAATGCAGTGGCACTTACTGGAATTTAAGGACCTTGAAGTCAGAGCTCACTGCCCTCCAGCCCCACACACGGTGATTGGTGGGAGCACAGTAATGAGCTCGTTAATTAATGAATCTCAGAACTCGGTCGCTGCTGTGAAGGTCCTTGCTCTGCATCAGGGCCCTCCCCGGGCTCCCCTGATTATCCAGCCGGGCCCTCCCACTGCAGCAGGGAGGTGCTCTGGGGATCAGCACGGCACCTGGGTGGGGGGTTTGTTTGGACTGGTGTTAAATGGGAGGCTGTGGAGGCTGCTTCTGTCCAAATGATTCTTGGAGCCAGATCCTTTCCTTCTCTGCTCCACCACCTGCAGTGTCAGCCTAAGCTGCTGTTTGCCAGCACCTGGACCATTTGCCATTAGCAGTTGTGCTCAGTCCTGCTTGTGAGGAGATTTGGCTTCTTGTTTGGTCATCAAATTGAGGTACTTCTCCTTTCTCAAAAGGTGTCTGAGAGGTTGGCAAGGAGACCCTCATCCCCCGAGGTCAGAGGGGTGCTGTGCACAGAGCACAGCTGAGCTGGGGTTTGAAATGGGAAGAATTTGCAGCCACTGGGAGAATTACTCAGGATCTTGAAAGCCCTATCTAGCTGTCGGTGCTGCAGGAGCACAGTGTCCCAGACTTTTCCCTTCCCACAGGGTGTGGATGGAAAAGTGAAGGCTACACACAGCCCAGTCCAGAACTCCAGGTGCCCAGGATTGTTGTACATCTGGATTGCTGTGTCTGGATTAATAATGTCACCTCTGGGAGAACACCCTCTGCTCCACTGATCCTGGCTCCCAGGCTGGTTTCTGTCTCCCTTTTTGAGACACAATGAAACAGTGATGCTCATTTACCTTCATGAAAACCTGAGCTGCTTCGGGCCTGTCACCTGAGCAGCTTTAAAGGCAAAGGCAGAGAATGGCAAATCTACAGAGACAGCAATGGCATTCCTCTGGCTCTTCCCATCTTTTCAGTGGGAATAAAAATAGACAGTCATAATGCAGTAGGTAGCTCTAGTGAGGTTCAATATTCAGCAGTCTTGTGGTGATTTTCCAGTTAAGGAACAAACCCACAAAATTATTTTGGATTCAGGAGGGTGACTCACATTAAAAATGTACTTATTTTGGTGCCTGTCATGAGGGACTCTGACAATGCCAAACTCTTCACTGCTGAGCTGAAAGTATCTGCACACAAGGATCCCAGGACAAGCACTACCTGCATCCTGCTATTTAAGGAGCAGAATTGTAAGCCACCTTTGGAATACTAGTCTAAAACTTTCAATTTGGGCATATTCCCTGCCAATCTCATTCAGGAGCATGAACCCCAAACAAGGCTCTGCCAAGGTGGGCAAATGAGGCTGAGCAGGGCTTCTGGAGTGGGCTCACCTGCACTGTGGACAGGAACACGGCCATCACCCGTCCTTGGCTCTTGGCAAGGGACCGCAGGACATCGAGGGACAGGATGTTGGTTGTTCCCTCCCATATGGACAGAACCTGTGGGGAAGAGGAGGCTGGGCAAGAGCAGGAAGGAGCCTTTGGAGTGACTGCAACAAAGATAGGGGAATGTGAGGAAACAAAGACATGGAGCAGAGCTAAGGGATACTAAGGAAATCTCCAGAAATGTCTGGCCTCATCAGGGGAAAGGAGGGAGCTCAGCTCCATGGCTGTGCTGGGGAACAACCCCAGCACCAGGAACACATCCTGTCCCCTCCCTGGGAATGGTTGGGCTCAGCAGGAAGGCAGTGAGGGAAGAGCTGCCACACCTGGAGCGAGTCTGGGAGGATGTGTTCCCCCTGGAGCAGGTCTTCAGCAGGGAAGCAGAGTGCTGTGCAGGGCACTAGGGCACACACAGGAGCTTCTCTTACCAGAGTATCCCGGAGGATGACTGGCACGCCCGTGTCCTCCATGTAACCTTGGCCCCCAAAGCTCTCCATGGCCTCCACAGCCACAGCAGTAGCCTGCAAAAGGCAGAGCTGGCATGATCCACAGTGCATGAGGGGAAACAACAAACCTCCCACAGCAGTTCCTACTGGGATGGGCTGACTGGGCCCTGCTGACTTCCTGAGGCAGTTTCCTCACTACATACAGGAGGAGAAGCTGGGGAATGAAGACTGAGAGAGGACCTGCAGGAGCAGCCAGACCTTGGGAGAAGATCCCAGGAGAGTCTATCTCCACACAGTCCTTCCTAGGCAAGGTACCTGTGGTGTGCTTGGTACATGGGAGCGTGTTTCTCTGGTCCAGGAGAGCCCTAACCTTCAGCTTCTGTATATGTAAGCTGAGGGCCATGAGCAGAGGACAGACCCCTGAAGTTAAGGCTAATGTTAAGCTCTTAACATCTACTCTTCTCTTTATTCACAGTGAATGATATTCTCTGTGGCTGTGTCCTCCTTGGACATAGGAGGACAGCATTCCTGTGGCACATGGAGCACTTCTCGGCAGTGCTGGCTGTCTCTGTCCCCATCAGATGGCTCAGGTGAGAGCAAAGGGACAAGGCTCCTACCCACAAAGTCCAGTCTCCAGAGCAGTACCTGCTGCAGGTCCTGCTGGTGTTGCCCCCTCTCCCTGCCCTTCATGTTGGCTGTGTTACTCAGCCCTCTTTCCAGCTCTGTGGTTGTCCATGTGCCACACAGCCCCTTCCCAGGCTAATCAAACTGCCTGTTCCATACCTGCTTCCCCGTGTACAGTTTGGCCACAGGGACCAGCAGTCTCAGGAGCAGCTGGTCCTGCTCACTGGCCAGGTTGGTTTCTGCCAGGCCGAGCAGGCGAGCGACCTCCATGAGCAGCAGAAACGCCCCTCGCGCCTGCACCTGTGAGCAGAGAACAAGGGGTGTCACTGGCAGGGATCTGGGACTAGGGCTGATTCCATGATTCCATGCTGAGGTGCCACGGGACTGCCTCGAGGGGAAAATACCACCCCTGCCTGCACAGACCCACAGCTTCAGAGACAGAGACCTCCTGCCAGGCAAGGCACAAAGCACAGAATATCAAAGGTGCTCTGGAGCTGCTGCTCTTGGACACTGTGATCTGAGGAAAGGGGCAATGCCACTTCATCAGGGCTGCTTGAGCCTCAGCAAAGCTCCTACCAGTCATCCAGGCCACAAATCCACATCCTTTCCAAGGGTAAGAGATGTGAGACCACACATATGATGGTCAGTCTCTGAGCACCAGGAGCTGCAAGGTCTGTGACAGATTTCTTGCTGAGCAACTTACTTCCCTGGCAAGCTGTGATTTGGGAAGCATCAGGATATGGAGCTCTGTAGCTCCTCTGTGTAAAGATGTGCTGTGGGACTGTATAGGATCTGCCCTTTCTTTCAGAGGTGGAGTTCTGGCCACAGGCTAGGAGAAGCTGGAGCTTGAAGTTATGTTTGACAGATGTTGACACTTTCCCTCTCCCTCAGCTCTCAAGAGAATTTTTAAATGCTGTTTACAGCCCATCTCCTGGTGCATGAGCTACCAAGGAAATTGGGTGAGTCTGTACCACCCCTGGACAGGAGGCTGGTGACTGCAGTTCAGGTGACTGTGGAGTCAGGCCTGGACTCTGATGCCAAGACCCAGTTTCAGAGATCATGGCTCATCACAGCAGGGGCACCCATGAACTTTGGTGTTCCACTCAAGAGAGTTCCCAGGTAATTGCTTAGGATAACCTCAAGTCCATCAGAGAAGCTAGGTCTATCATCAGATCAAATCCCACTAGAATGTGGCAACTCCCTTGCTGCATACACTTTTTTGTAGCAGGAAGAGCCTCCTACATCTGACTGCTGCACACAGCAGGCTGGCTGTGCTCATTACCAGCAGAGGAGCTCTGCCCTCTTTCTTTCCCAGCAGGTTCAGCTTGGCTCCCAACAGCCTCACCTCCATCCGGGCTATGGTCTGCATGTGTAGGGGATGGTCCTTGAGGAGCTTCCCAAAGGCGACCCTCCTGCGGGCGTACTCCCTGCTCAGACTGATCATCCTGCAGGGAACACAGACAGAACACAGTCAGACCTTCCACTTCTGAGCATTCCCTTCCAGCCACCCCCACCAGAAGAACCCTGCTCAGCTGTACCCCCCAGCCTGGGTCACCCCCAACCTCCTCCAGCACTGCTGCCTTCCAGACCTGTCCCACAAAGGCATTAGATGTCACTCAGCACAACGCCGAGCATTGCCAAGTCCCCTTGTCCTGACAAGCTGCTCCTTCAGCTCTGGGGGGATCCAGGCTGCCTTCACCTTCTCATGGAAGCTACTGCACCAATGACATTGTGGATTCGAGTGATGTTCAGCATGTTGGAGATGGAGGCCACTCCACGACCCTCTGCAGAGATCTGGAACAGCGAGGAACAAAGGCTGCTGTGAGCCTTTCACACTGCCCTGAGTGGGGAGGGGATGGATATGGAAGTGAAAGTGGTGCCAACAGACAGATGGGCACGGGCTCCACTCCATTCCTGTCTGACCTCAGGCACCTCAGTGCTTTAAAATATGGCTATCCCATGTTAATCAAGTCTATGGCACAGTGTGGCTGCTCCATCCCTGGAAATGTTCAAGGCCAGGTTGGATAGAGCCCTGAGCAACCTGGTCTAGTGGAAGGTGACCCTGCCCCCATGGCAGGGAGTGGAATGAGATGAGCTTTAAGGTCCCTCCCAAGCCAAACCATCCTGTGATTCTATGATTCCATGACCAGAGAGGTGGCATGATCAGTTCTGGTCCCTGTTGCTTGCTCTACCTGCACATTACACAAACTGTACCTCAGCTGGCTCAGTGCATCTGGATTAGGGAAATGACCAGCCTAAAATGACTTTCTTTTTTTTCTTCCCTCACATCTTTTCCTGAGCTCTTCTCAGCCATGCTCCACACAGACCCACTGCTGAACAGCCAGACAACAAGCTGGAAGGGGGGGAGCTTTTCCAGTTGGGATCACTGCTGAAACCCCCAGGAGTGTGTGCTGTGCCAGGCCAGCCCAGTGCCCAGGGGAGGGTGAACCCCTTCTCACCAGCTCTGCTCTGGCTCCCTGCAGCCACAGCTCTGCCGTTGCCATTTGTCTGGTGCCCAGCTTGTCTTTGAGCCGCTGCACCTGGATGTTGTTCAGCTTCCCTTCCTCGTCTCGAACCCTCAGGAAGAACAGGGACAGGCCCCTGGAACCCTGGGGACACTGAAAGGCACACAATGAGGATTTAATTATGATGAAACAAGGAAGAAAGAGAATGTCCCTGCTCCTTCACCTGGCTCTGCCATCCAACAGAACTGGTTTACCTGTCCTTCAGCATCTGCTATCCTGGCCAGGGTTAATGCCATATCAGAGTCAGCAGCTGATGTAAACCACTTAAATCCGTAGAGACAAAAGGAACCATCCGGCTGCCTCCTGGCCACGGTCTCGGTGCCGTTCGCTGAAACAGAGGGGAACATTTCTTCTTTCACAGAAGGCCTTATGAGACCTTCTGTGTCAATCAATGCTGCTTTTTCAGGTTAAGCAGCAGCTCTTTTAAGCTACCTCTTGCTATGAAGATGGAGCATGGGTGAGCTTTTAATCTCTTTCATTGACCCTTGATAAAAAATGCAGCGTGCATAATCCAGTGCCTCCGGTTCTTTAGGGGCTACCACAGCCGAGAACACTAAGGGCTCTACAGATCTGGGAGCCCTGCAGTGATGCACATCTTTCACTTCACAGCTGATCTTTTCACTACTTCAACCAGAAAACCAGCTGCAGCTTCCTCAGACTCCCCTTCCCCAGTTCTGCCTCTGCAGCAGAGTTCTGAGGTTCCATAGCCCATTATTAATGTTAGTAGGCAAATAACTAATGTTATTACTAACTAACATTAGTCAAATTGAAGGCCAAGGATGCTTTCTCAGTCCCAGCTGGGATGGACTTGACGGTGTGGCTCAATGTTTAGATTATAGAGCTAGAGATCTGTGTGTTACCTGTGCAAGGAGCACAGGTCTGTGCCTGCCTGTGTGTTCTGCTTGTGCCAGTGGACAGAAGCTGGGCATTTTCTTGGTTAAAAATCTGAGCTATGCAGAGGATTCCTAAACCAGCTCCCTGGCTTTGTAAGCTCCCCACACCCTTCATTTTCTCAGTTCTCACTGCCACATCTGTCTCCCACCTCAGGGCACGTACCAACATCCGAGCCGCCCCTGCGCTCCGTCATCCACTGGCCAGAGGTCCAGAACTTCTTGGGGTCACGGGATGTCAGACAGTCAAAAGCGCTTTTCAGAGACCTGGGAGTACCCAGCGACTGTTTGGGGGGAGGGAAAAGAAGCTGAGATGATCATAACACAGCAGATGAAATCAGACAGATGCTTTAACTGCCCCTGGTGTGTCCTGGGCTCAGACCAGCCGGTCTGGAAGCAGGTGGGGGTCCTGCACTGCGGAGCATCTGCAGGTGCTGCAGAGAGCCTGTGAGCCAGCCAGCTCCTGCCTGGCTGCTGCAGCACTGTGCACACAGAAGGTGTTCCCTGTGTTACAAAGGGAGTGCTGAGCATCCTTACCCTCCTCAGATTTTGGCACCGCTGGACATCTGGACAGAGAGCTCCCGACACGGCCCATGTGCCAGGTATCAGCATATGTTCATGTACACTGGATGTCACCAGCTGGGAAGAGGTAACTGCCTTGGGCTGGTTTGGTTTTTGTTGAATTAAAATGCCCAGTTAGATACCTAAAGGATATTTTCCTCTGAATCCTATGCAGCCACTGAGGGAGTGCAAAGGGTGTCACTAAGACGCAGAACCAAATATTCCAACTGGGAAAGTCTTAGTGGCTTGGTGAATTTACACCAGGTATGGATCTGGCTCAATATATCTAACTGCCACTCCACATAAGGAATAGGAAAACAAATATTCTTGTAGTAAAAACATCATAGGATCATGGAATGGTCTAGGTTGGAAGGGACCTTAAAGCCCATCTTGTTCTACCCTCTGCCATGGGCAGGGACACCTTCCACTAGACCAGGCTGCTCCAAGCCCCGTCCAGCCTGGCCTTGGACACTTTCACTTGGGACACATTTCCAACTCCCTGCAGTGTTGCAGGTGTCACATGCAGCAAAGGCCTGACTGTACACAGTGCTGTAAGTAAACATAAACCTGGCGTGGGCACAGAGACTTTGTCACTAACAGACAAAGGCAGTGGGGGACGGAGCTGAGTCACAGAGCAAGCAAGGGCCGTGCCCAGAGCCAGATGGTGGATCAGTGCTCCTCCATCCTTGGCCGGTGCTCCCATCTCTAACCAGAGCTACCAGGACGTGGGCTGTGCCCTCAGGGACCAGCTGAGCTCATACCTCAATGACTTTGGCTGCCCCATCAGTCATGGCCAGTGGACAGCTGAAACCTCCAGAGGAGGTTGAGAACAAGTACAGTTTGACAGCCTGGTACAGGCGGCTGAGAGAGAGAGAGAGAGAACAGACGTGTTACAGAGCAGTGCAACAGCGGGAGGATAAAACATCTCGACTGGGAGGAGAGGGAAAAATACAGCCAGAGCAGGTGAGGATCAGACCACTCATTTCTGAGAGGGCAAAAACTGCTCCAGCCAGGAGGAGAGAAGAGAAGCAGCAGAGTTTCTCAGTCTCAGTGGGACTGCCAGCACCAGGCCAGCTGGTGCAGTTTTTAACAATAAGAAATGTGGGTCTGTCTCCATGGACCAGAACACAATGAAACTGCAGGTGAAATATCAGATCTTTAGCTGCTTTAGCTGGAGCAGTGCAGGGAACTGCCAGGCCCCACAATCAGGAAGGTGACATCAAAGATTATTATGATCAAGTGTGGGCCTTAAATTCTGGCCTATCATTGTTGAAGTGGAACATTGCAGTGGACAGACAGTGCTGCTGGGGACAGCAGGAGCTGAGCTGGTGTCCGGGCAGCATCTGTTACCCGTTACACAACCAGCTGGATAAACCTTGCCAAGAATAACCAGGAAGGCTCTGAGTCACTCCCATTCTCCCCCAGTTACCTCCAGTTGGAGTATTTTCTCTCATAGGCCTCAGCAATCAGCCCCTCTTCTGCCGAGATCTCCTTCATCCTCCTCCAGGCCGAGCAGGTGTCGATGCGATCCACGCGCTGTCCCCAGGCGTCGAACTGCCGGAACACCGGGGGGTTCAACTCGCACTCCCATCCCAGGGGTTGGATCTTGGTTAGCAGGCGGTTTCCAAATCTCTCCAGGTCCTGATGCACCTTCTCCAGTACCTAGGGAGCAACAAGAAGAGCCCTTCAGCGCAACCCTGGAAGGCAGGAGCCTTGGTCCCAGCTGGAAAGGCAGAGCACTGCCCATGTTGTCCTGCAGTGCCAGTGGTCTCTTGCCACCTGGCCCTTCCGTGCATTTTGTAACATAGCACAACAGCTTCTCCCTCAGCCTCTGCTGGCACAGCTGTGCTCCATTGACACTTTTTCTCTTTTTGCCCTCAAAATCATTTTTTCAAGTTACTTTTGGCAGCATGTCTGGATTTCACAAAAGGCAGAAGTGCTTTAGTATCAGGGCTGAGAATGACACAGATGCACATGAGCAGAGGGGTTGGATGAGACGGTCTCCAGAGGTTCCTCAGCCACTCCATGATTTACTGCTGGAGAAGAATGCCAGGGGAAGGGCTGCCAAAACTGGAATGCCCTCCTCTGTACAGGAAAACTTTCACTGGGCTTAGCAGTCACCTGCCTGTCAGGTTAGGAAAGGAGGGATGGAGGAATCATTTCATCCTCAGCTTGGCAGGCAACGTGTCTTGATTCAAATTCCCACCCTGCATCCAGCTTCCTACAGGACCCTGGAGAAGAATTCATGTGCCCTTGTTTCCCCTGGGCTTGGCTGACCAGAACAGAGCAGTCTGTCCACAGTTAATGGAGGGAAACCAGCACCCACCACAGAGGAGTGACTCATTCCAACTCCCTCACATTCCTGTTTCAAGGTGACAGTAATTGCCTTCTGCAAGTGCTCTTCCCTCTCTGTGGAAAACATGAGTGAAGTTGCCCAGCCTTAAATAACCTGACTTAGAGAAGATTAAAATCAGGCCAACAGGACTCAACTTCCAGCACTGTTGGACCCTCATTAGCATAAACACATCCGAGGCTGTACTGGGGGTCAGGGAAGCACCTGATATGCTTCCATCAGAGGAGTATTGTTTGCTGTCCTCTGCCCCTCGAGAGACACTCATTCCCTCCTCAATAAAACAATGAAGGAGGTGAATACCATAGTTGCTGTACCTAAAACAGTGCAGTTATAAACCCCATTAATGTGCTGTTGATGAAATGCAAACACAGCTTCTTCCTTTCCTGCCCCCCCCCACATTGACTCTCCACTGAGCTCCGTCCCGTGTGATTGATTCCTTCAGCACTCTGCTGTTCTGCACAAGTCATGAGGACCCAACACACATGGAGCTGGTCCAGGTGCTGCTCTGGAAGTCTCCACCCTCAGACCAGCCACTTTTCCTTCAGGCGAATGGTGAAAGAGTGTTAAAAATCACAAAACAAGCCCAAACCATGCACAAGAGCCTGTCAGCTGGTCCAGCTCACACCGCAGCCCTGTTTGCTGTTGGAGCCCAGCTGGGATGGGTGTGCACCTCCAGTGCTAATCATTTGAAGGTTGTTTACAAGGCATAACCCCGGAAACCAGAGTTCATGGACTTTGCTGATCCCTGAAGCACAAGAACCTTTGAACTGCTTACCTGGTATTTTTTTGTGGGCAGAAGAGCATGAGCCTACCAGATAGATCTCTTGGTTTGAGTTCACACTACAGGGAGCTCGTCCATATTTCCTAAAAACCCTCATGCCCTGACCACACACAGCCTGACAAACCACTGACCTGCCCAATAAACAAATAAATGTGTTTATTCCCAAGGTGAAAGAACAAAATCAAAACTCCTGTGTTTGTGACTGCTGAGCATCACACACAGCAGCCTGAGTGCTCCAAAGAACAGACACTGGGATATGGACAGGACACTTGTAAACCATCAGGGTCAGGGCTGAGGCTGCTGGGTGATCTCCTTCACCCTAATCTGCCCCTTGATATTCCAGGCATGAATATATTGGAAATGTGCAAATTATTGCACATTAGGAGTGTGACCCTTTATAGTAAAGGACATATTTTCAGGCCAATCAACACCAGGTAGATCCTTCTTGACAACAATGCTCAGAAAAAGCAGGTGCTTCGTTCTGTGTTCTCCTGAAATCACCTTCAAACAAAGGAAGAAATCTTTTGTGCCATTCCAGGAAAACTTTTGTGTTCGCCACTGAATAGTACAACAGGAATAAACTTCCAACGTGGTGTCTGCTTCGGTGGGACACCCAGAGCTTCGGGGGTTGCTGCTCTCCTGGCCAGGAAGGTGTTCCCATGGAGAGCCGGCTCCCAGTGCTGCAGACAGCAGCCGGGGCTCTCCCTTCCAGCAGCGAGGCAACACTGCCCCGCGGGGACCGAGAGCAGAAATGAAAGGGAGATGCTGCTCTGGGAGATTTCACAGCCGCTGTTCTCTCTTTGGGGAAGGAGTGGAGGCAGCTCTCAGCCTCGCTGAAACACAGCATTGATCCTTTTATTTTCTGGGAGACCTGGACTGTGATTCTTCCAAAGGTGCAGATTAGGAGCAGGGTCTTCGCGGTTGCTCAAAGGCATCGTCCTTTCCCGTCTTCTCTTCCGGCAAGAAGGCCATGGTGGTGCTTAGGGAGGCCTCATTCCTGTCTTTAGGGATAGCTGTGACAAAAGCAAGCTCCCATTGCTCCCACCACACTCTTCTCACCCGGTGCCTGCGAGACATGGAGGGAAAGCAGAGGAGGGCAGAGCCTCACTGAAAGCCACGTTCTTCCCCTCTGCTCACCCAGTGGCTTTAGAGGTCATTGCAGCTTCTGCTGCGATAAATCATGGAGAGAGGTCACACACTGCTCCATGAGAACGGGTCCCTGAAAAGTGGGAAACCAACGTGGACCTTGGGGTGAGGAGAGCTGCCTCCTCCCAGGGGTTCCTCTGTGCTCAAAGCACAGAAACCCACAGTTCAGGGTATCACCACACCACCTGCACCCCTGAAACCTGTACAGGGTCTTTTCTGGCTGAAAACCAACCCGGAAATGCCACTGGCCTGTGCTGAGACAAAGCAGACCACAAGGGGCCTTTGTACCCGCTCGAGCACTCAGCTGAGAACAGCCCCATTCCTTAAGAATTTCCTTAAAAGCCCCTCTTCCCAGGGGAAGAGAGGTGGAAGAGCACAGCAGAGGTTGGAGGCACCTTAGTTTTTAACTTCTCTCTGAAATTCTGTTCTTCAGACAACCAGAAAACAAATACCCACACCGACAATCCCACAACAACATTGCAACACCCAACCCAGTCATGGGAGCCACTGAGCCACTTGCTGTTTATGTCGTGGCACTGTTCGTCACTCCTGCCCTCAAACATAATTAGTTTTAAAGAAAGCTGATAAATTCCCCCCAGTTAAATGCTCAAAGGTTCAGAGAAACATTCAATTCACAGGCTGAAACAGCAGCTGGGCGGAGCTGTGGTGGGTACACACGGAAACACAAACATGCACGCCAGACCTTGGGAGGAAGGTGAGTTTTCAAGTAACTCCGAAGCAAAGTATCCTCCAAGTACGGGTTCCCAGTCTTGGGCTGCTCTTGGAAGAGGGTCTCCGTTGATCTCCTCACAAGGGGCATTTCCAGATCTTCTAACACTTGTTTCTGCTGCGCGCTGACCGGCTGCTCCTGCCCCACGGTCGTGCTGATTCCTTTAACATTCGGTGTTTGGCACCTGTCCCTGGTGCGAGGCAGAAGGTGACCCGACTGCCAGGGCTGGATGGTGGCACTGGATCTCCACCAGGGCAGGCGACGGGCAAACATGATTCAGCAGAGCCCTGAGCGTGTCACGCCAACAGCTCTCACCTACAGACCGTTCCTCACCCGACAGCAGTACCAATCCTGGCTTGTGTGAGTGTTGTGAAACTGTTCTGTCTTCACTCCTCCCTCCGGAAGGAGTTTTCCTGCAGCTGTTGTCAACTGAACTAGGGAAAAGGTCTTTGGCAAGAGACCAGAAAATGGCCTAGAAAAACACAAGTACTCAGGAAATACAGTGTCCTCCCCTACTAGCTGGGCAAAGCATCATAACCGGTCAGACTGACATTTCCAGAGCTGGGGGAACTGAGAAGCGGGGGGTGAGGGATGTATTCTCACCTGAATTGCTTGGACTGATAATGGGGTAAAGATGAGGAGGAGGAAAATACATTTCTTTATCTAAAAGATAACAAAATGCCTGGAAATGGGAAGAATTCATTTAGGCAGGTTATTCTGTAAGTAAGATAGTGGGGAAATGGAGAACTCATCCTCCTTGCCTGGTCTGTGAAATAATCTGGTTCTTACAGAGTCCCTTTGAGTTGAGTTGGGACGATATTGTTTCCCTTTCCCTAGAGAAGTACCAGAATATTCTAAGAACGTGGCTTTAGTAGTTGAAAACCTGCACCTTCCTCGAGTGATATGCTGCAAATAAACCCAGTATTTGGCTATAAAGTGATTTTAAACATACATGATACCACACGACTGTCCCTGCCATGGCTGGCCCTGCCGCTATTTCTTCTGCAGGGTCACCTTGTGTCCTGGTTTTGGCGAACGACAGGGTTAATTTTTCGCAGTAGCCGTGAGGGGGCTAAATTGGGGAATACCATCCTAAAACAAGGACACCTCGTCCTGCCCGAGTTCCGGGTGCAGGGCAGCAGGGTCAGGGACAGCCACAGGGTGAGGGGCAGCGGCACACACAGACACAGGGTCGGGGGCAGACACAGGGGCAGGGGCAGCGGCACACACAGACACAGGGTCAGGGGCAGCGGCACACACAGACACAGGGTCAGGGGCAGCGGTACACACAGACACAGGGGCAGGGGCAGCGGCACACACAGACACAGGGGCAGGGTCAGGTCTCCGCCTCACGGCCGGGCCGCCCCACCCTGCCCGCCCCCAGCACCGCCCAGGCCCGAGCGTCCGGCGGCACCGCGGGAGGGGAGCCCGCGGAGCCGGGGAGGGCGGAGAAGGTACGGGAACCGCCCGGTCAGACCGGGGGAGGCGGAAAGCGCGCCTCAGGGGGACCCCCAGGGCCTCAGGGGGACCCCCAGCACCTCAAGGGTGCCTCAGTGCCTCAGGGGACTCCCCGCGCCTCAGGGGTTCGTCAGCACCTCAGGAGCTCCTGTGCTTCAGGGGAACCTCCCGCGCCTCAGGGGAACCTCCCGCGCCTCTGGGGGTCCCTCCGCTCCTCGCAGGGCTCCCCAGCGCCTCAGAGGGACCTCAGATGCCCCAAGGGAACACTCGTCTGCCTCTGGGCTTGCCCCGTGCCTCAGAGGAAGCCCCCGCACCTCAGGGGTCCCTCAGTGCCTCAGGGGGCCCTCGGGGTGCACCTCAGGGGAGTCCCAGCGTCTGAGGGGCTCCCACGCCTCGGGGCACACTCCCCTCGGCAGCTCAGGGGGTCCCTCCGCTCCTCACAGGGCTCCCCAGCACCTCAGGGGGACCCGAAGTGTCTCAGGGGGACCCTCCTTTGTCTCTGGGGTTTCCCCCGTGCCACGAGGGTCCCTCGGTGCCTCAGGGACAGCCCGCGCCTCAGCACGCGGCTCCTCCCGCCCCTCAGGGAGTCCCTCCGGAGCCATCCCTCCGCTCTTCACAGGGCTCCCCAGTGCCTCAGGGGAACCCCCCGCACCTCAGGGGGACCCCAAGTGCCTCTGGGGCTTCCCCCGCTCTTCAGAGGGATTCTGGCGCCTCAGGGGGTCACTGCCCTCCCACGCCTCAGGGGTCCCCCAGCACCTCAGGGGTCCCTCAGTGTCCCTGGGGTCCCTCGGTGTCTCAGGGGTCCCCCAGCGCCTCAGGGGTCCCTCAGTGTCTCCGGGCTCTCCTGCGCTTCAGCCCCACCGCCTCTTCCCTCCCCCCGTGCCTCAGGGGGACCCCCAGCCCCTCAGAGGTGCCTCAGCCCCCCGCGCCTCAGGGACCCCCAGTGCCTCATGGTGGCATCAGGCGCTGCCGTGTGAGGGGCAGGACCTGGCCCCAGATGGGGCCCAGCCACTCAAAAAAAACCCCAGAGATACCCCCAAAACAGACTTTTAACCCCATCTTTGGAGCCATGGCATCTTTTAGGGGCTGTGATGCCTCACATCTCCCACATCAGGCACGAGGGGCAGGGCTGGGGGGGTGCAGGGCTGAGGGGGCAAAGTCCCGCAAGGATGGGGTTTCCTGAGGGTGAGGGTTGGTTTTTCCCATTTAATATTAATTTCCTGATATTTGGTGATAAAGTCGCTGCCAAGTTGGTTGAGCATTGGAGTTCCAGGGTGCCTTCTGTCCCCTCCAGCCCAGGTAAGATACTGATGCTGAAGTCTTGTACCTGAACGGCCAGGCCGGAGTAAATCATCTCAGTCTAGGTGATGTTTCCTCTGCAGTAAATCAATATTAAGTGTGGTATGGTTTAGAAAACATGTTTTCTTATGTCTTTGTTTCACTTAAATCGGCTCTATTTAGCTAATAACCTCACATCGTAATAACACCTTTGTCTGCCTTGATTGCATTCCAGTCCTGCTCGCAGTGCCTGGGTAAAAAAAGCTACTTTGCTAAAATATTTAACACATTTAAATTTTGCAGGTGTGTATTTGTTTAAATATACTTTTATAGCTGTAATCTGTCCTCATTACTAATTGAAGTGCTAAATTTGGCATAAAAGCTGTCACCATGTTCCAATCAACATGTCTTAATGACTGCCAACAAATGGAAATGAGGCTTCCATGGGAAAAAAGCACAAAAGGTACAAATGCAGAACAGGGTTGGATCAGCTGAGTTAATAAAAGCCCGCTGCTGGCTGCATTAGGTCAGGATTTAAATCAACCCCCAGTGTTTGTGCTATTACTTTAATTGTTACTGGGAATATCGACTGGCTGTGGACTCTGGCTACCTGTTGGTGGTGTTTCCTGTCATTAACATCCCCTGTTAGTAACGAGATGTGGAGATCTCCCAGTGAGTCATTTTTCAAACCAGTAAACGTGTGCCTTGTTAATTCCAGCTAATGGAAGTTTTTAATCAGGGTGTCAGGTGGTGCTAAATCAAGCTCCTCACCCGAGTGCGAAATGTGGAATGTCCACATTATTGCCTGTATCAATCAGCTCCCCATTCCTGTAAAAAGAATATTTTCCTCTTCAATCCAAGCTTGTCTAACAGGCTTTCACTGGAACAATTTGGACTTCTCTCTTTTTTTTGTCCCCCTTTTTTTTCTCCTTTCAAGGTGTCCCAGAAGACTCATTCCTTTATTCCAGCCAACACTGATGTTAGTGCTTTTCCTGCTTAGCCTTGCTAAAATATTACCTACTATTGGCAGGCCTCCAGTTCTTTCACATTCCCCCTTCACAGTTTTTAATGGTTGTGGGAATTAACATTTGTGGTTTGGAATATGAGAAATGCATTTTGAAGTGACTGACACCAAGTGCATTCGAGGCCCTGAATTTCAAACACTATCGATCGTTGGCCGGTGAACGGGGAGTTTTCGTGCTCTGCAGACTCAGTGCCATGGAGTATCCTTGGCTTGCTTTGCTTTAGCTGTCCTGGCTGGCAGTAAGCTTTCAGACCTGAATAACCTGAAGAATCTCATTCTTAGTTTAAGAAATATGAGAAACAGCAAAAACTGTTTTTTTCCGGGTGTCTCATATCTTCTTTATTTTTCAGCGTTTAGTTACAAGGGGAAGGCAGGTCTTTGAAATACAGGATGGCTACTCAGCAGCTAGTCAGGCAAAAGAAGAAGTCCTCTAAGGTAAAACCTTTAATTATGATGGTAGTGACAACCTTAGCTCTCCGTTTGGGACCTGGCACGCCTGTGCCTGTGGAGGGAGGTGGGAACGCTTTCTGCTGTCTGCACTGTTCTTAGTTGGATTATTTCCAATTCAGTGAGAAACAGCGTGGGGCTCTGCCGTGGTTTGACTCAGTAAATGTAGGCTCATTAGGTGTGCACTGAGCTTTATTAGCAGGAAGAACAGCAATAAACTAATAAAAGAACTTAATTTAGTGTAGTGTCCGCTGCATTGTTCATGTTGGCATCACACAGTGTGCATTTACAGTAGCTCCAGGTGCAGCCATGTGCTGTTTACAGCCCGGAGTTAAAATCACTCTGAGACCTGGGGGTGTGCAGCGCTGGCAGCTCAGGCTGCTGTCGGAGCTCCCAGACAGCTGTGGCAGCAGCCTTTGGTACAGCAGTGAGTGCCACACCAGCCCTGGCACTTGGGTGACTCTGCAATTACAACTACACACTTTTTTCTGGGGGTGGTTGTCTGGTGAGTGCCAGCATCGGTGCAGTGGAAGGGGTGAGAATGTGATAAAGGGGAAGGTGTGTCCAGCCAGTGCAGTCTGCACCTGAACAATGATCTGTTGATCACTATCCTAAAAACATTTAATCCCACCCACCTTAGGCACGATTCTTCCCTGTGCAGCTTAAAAGACCAGAGAAATGTTAAAATTACATTTTTAAGTTACCCTCTCTCCACCTGCTGTGAGTTGTTTCTAACTATAGTCCCTGTTTTCACTACAATGGTGCTGTTTTGGCCTTGCCCCCCTCTTGCAGGAAGCAGTGCTGTTCCCGGATGCCATGGCCACGGAGCCGCAGTCTCTGGTGCTGGTGAAGAGGCTCCTGGCCATCTCCGTGTCCTGCATCACCTACATGAGGGGGCTGTTCCCAGAGAGCTCCTACGGAACCCGCTACTTAGATGGTAACACTGTTTGTGCTGCATTCTTATTTCTGCTCACTCTCTTTTACCTGTAATCTGCTTCATGTGTTGGCTTCTGGCTGCACATGTCTGAGTTCAGTTTGTTAGGGAGTTGGCCACAGGCCTTCTCAAGTCTGGGTGGAGACAGTGCTTCTGAGAGAGAGCACGGAAGACAGCCTAGAACTCCTGGCTTTTCTGTCAGTGTTTCACTTGGTTTGAAGTCATTCCTTGGCATTACCAACCCTATGAGTGAGTGACACAGGAAAGTGACTTAAAAATCAGAATTTTTAAAAAAATTAACTCTGATTATTGTGTTTTATTTTCCTTTGGATTTTTGAGCCCTCAAGGTTCACATTGAGATTCTCTTGTGAGATTGAAAGTGCATTTTCCACCTTGAATGCCTGGAAACACAGTAGAAGGAGCTGTGTGGAAAATCTTAACAGAAGTAGTTTATTCTGAGCACAGTCATTTACCTCATACGGATGTTGGTGGAGTCTGAATGCAGAAGGGAAGGTGTTGTTAGGGAATGGTGGGGTAGGATGGAGTGGAGAAGAGGAGGGAGGAGAGGATGAAGCTGCTGGTGTTTTGAAATTGAGCTGTAACTTCAGCTCTTCTTCTGGGAGAACCCTCAGAGCTGAGGAAAGCTCTGACATTTGCAAACGCAGCAATGAGCTTGTGTCAGCCCACCTGGGACTCAGTGGAAACCCAACATTTCCGCTCAGGAAGGACCTCCAGATAAAGCACTTTATCCAAAAAAGGGGGGGTGACTGGCTTAGTTTCAGTGTTTGCCCAGGAGCCGTGATAAGGATTATAACTACGTGCTAAATCTGGTTTTGCAGACCTGTGTCTAAAAATTCTCCGCGAAGATAAAAGCTGTCTGGGATCATTGCAGATAGTCAAGTGGTAAGTGAGTAACAGTGAAACCAAGACAAGATTGTGCTGAGCATTGAGACATCTGCCCCTGCATTCTTCTTCTTCCTGAACTGGAAAACATCGTGCCCGGCAGCGCTGCCGGTGCCAGGGGAGCTCCCACTGCTTTGGGGGGTGCTTGGCCCTGCGTAAGCAGGACAGAATTAGCTGACCCAGATCATGTGAGTTCAAGGTCTGTGGAAGTGTTGGCTGCAGTGAGGTCATGGTCAGGCCCCAGAGCACACGCAGCAGTGGAGGTACACAGAGAGGGTTAAGACAGTCATGAGGTCGATCCTGTTGTTGTTTAGTCTTTTCTGGTTTCACTTTGATAGGGATTCTTGCACTTGTTTTTCAGTATGTGCAGTACTTTTTTTCCTATAAGTACCCCCCATGTTTTCTTCAAGATGTGTTCAAGAGTTGGCACGTTCCCAGCAAGCAGAAAAACTGACTTTGATGTGCTAAGGAGATACCTCTCTGCACATCCTTTCACTCCAAGAGCAAATATCTGGATATTGCTACTTCAAATAATATTTACTGCTTTGAAAAATCCATTGCTGTAAACTATGCATCAGATAACAAAGATTTACAAGACCATACATGTTCAGATTCAGCCAAGCTCGGTACAAGGCTGATGGGAAAAGAGCCATCAGAGCTCTGGCTGGGGAGCTGGAACAGAGCACTGAGCAGGGAGCCACTTTGGCCTCCAATCCTTGTCTTTGTCAGGATTCAAGTGGGCTCTGGTCTGACAGGATAATACCCCAGAAGTATAAACAGTGCACAAATGCAGAAGGAAGGACAGTGCCTTCAGGGCTGACCTGAAAAGGACTGTGCAAGCCCCAAATGTTGTTAGTTGTGTTGTCCTAATCCCAGGAAAAAATGTCCTTTAACCCGTATCTAATGAGCGTGTGTTTACAGATCAGGAGATAAATACTGCTGGTTAGTATTAACATGTTTTTTCCCTGGCAGGATTCAAGGTTGTTTTGATGCTTTGGAGAAGCAGTATGTAAGTTTTTCTTCACATTTTTTACTGGAGTTTTCTATTTCTTCGTAAAGTATGGACAAAACTCTCTTTCCGTTTCTGCTGTATTTCTGTTACAGTCTCTCATGCACACAACAATCTTTATGGCCATGGGACAGGGGGGAGACCCTGCCCTGAGTATGAGATTTGGGATTTTATGCCTTGAGCCCAAATATTGACCACTGTTGCTGTCTAGGCTCATCTGTCCATGGTGTGGGAACTAATTTGCAGCTTGCAATGGATTTCCCTCAGTTCTGTGCTCTACATTTGTGTTCTCTGATGTCTGATAGAGGCACTGCCAGGCAGAGATGAGGTCTTGATCTCCTGCCCTGTTTTCTTGACAGAGGTTCTGTGCTTCTGCTTTCCTTCATCTCCTTTCTCCTTCTGCTCATCTTCTCTAACCCTCCTGGCTTTTTTCTTGGGTTCAGAATTTACTACTTTTTTTGGGAAAGTAATTCATCCAGTGAGGTGCGCAACTGGTTCCAGGACAAAACCAGTAGCAGGAAATCATGTTCCTTGCTGATTCTCACATAAAATCTGCTCTGCACAGGAAAAAGCACCAGCTGCTGTCATCTCTGTCAGCAGTGTTCATCAGCACAGCTCCTCCAGCTCGGATGGAGTGCTGGTGGTTGTGGCACTGATGATCTGATGGGCTCTCAGACGTCAGTACAACTGTCACAGGATAATTCACAACGTTGTGAATGCAGTGTAGTGCTTGCTGACAGCTCTAGGAGGTCCTTTGCTATCTATGAGACATAAATTAATTGTTGTTTGACAAGGATTAGGGAAAACCTGAGGTATTTAATGGGTATTTTCAGATTGTTTTCAAGAGCAGTCCCATGTACGTTTCCTTGCTGTAGCATAAATACCTTTGGAGAGCTTCACAGAGGAGAGCAAATATTAGTCTTCAGTGGGGATAGGTGCTCTTGCAAAAGGGTGTTACATCAGCACAGCCTTTGGGGATTTGTTTAAAAGGAGCCCCATGGGAGCAGGCCCCATGGAGCTGTTTTTTGGGGAACTGCAAGTAAAACCAGACAAACTGGCCACTAGGTGTTGCTGATGCCGTGCTGGGAAGAATCTGCAAAACGGGTTTTAGCTCCTCGTTCGTTGAGTGTATCTATTCCTTTGCCCTGTGTAGGCAGTTAGGTTTTGATAGGACTTGCTTTTCTTTGCCCGCTGAGGTTAGATTTTCATGATGTGTTTTGTTTTACTTTTCCCTCCCCAGCTACGCATCGCTGTCCTTGCAGTAAGTAGATGAATACAAAGTAGTTTTCTTTCCCCTCCCCTGCTTGAAAGAGATACAGAGTAAAGGTTGTGTCAAACCATTTGTGCCTTTTTTAAGGAGAAGCCAGAATGTGTATGATTTTTAATAGAGCTATGACCTTTATCAAATATGGTAAATGCGAAGTTCAAGGCTGCATGGGGATGTTTTTCTCAGCATGTCACACTCCTGACTGAGGCCTCACATGCATCCTTAGACTCTGAGAAGCACTTTCATGTGATTCCTATCATGGAAGCTCCTCTTTGTTTCCCCCTGCAGAAGTGTCCTTATTAATCTGATCCTGGACACACCACACACTGGTGGTTCCAAGACAGCCATTGGCCCTGGCCCTCTGTAAAGCTCCAGGAGCTTTGCTTTGCATCTACTCTGTGCATCATCTGAGCAGTTAAATCTCAGTCAGTAGTTCCCTGTGAGGGTTGGAATGGGAATTAGCCTCATTCCTCCACAATTGCACTTCAGTTGTCTTCTACCTGTCTTTGAAGTGGTAAGTATTGCCTGCTGATAGAGGAAAGCTGTTTCTCAGCCATTCCTTTCTCTGATCCCACGCTAAAGATAGTCCAGTCTCTGCTGTAAACTGAAAATATCATTGTTAGTCATTGGTTCAAGTTGTCCCGGGGAGAATGCCCTCACTGTGCTTTCTTGTAACAGATTTACACCAATCCCAAGGAACCGGAGGTAAGAAAGAGTCTTAATTAATCTTTGAGGCAACTGCAGCCACGGGTGAGTAGATCTGTATTCAGAGTGGAGTCGTGGGCTGAAGTTCCACCCTGACGTAGCTGCTCGGTGACCTCGTTTCTGTCCTTGTGCCTTCGCTCCAGAGTGCCAGCTCAGTGAGCTGGATGGGGATCAAACACCAGGCACCAGGCTGTGGGCCCACCAGGGCCTCAGGCAGGGGTGTCAGCAGGCAACTAATGGCCATGTTTGCCCTTTTGGTTTAGTTTCCCAAAGAGAAAAAATGAGAAGTTCAAAATAATTCATTTACGAACCAGCTTTTTAACAGCCCTGGTGAAAAGAGCCGTGTTGTCATGCAGAGAGGTGTAGGACAGAAGTCAGGAATCCCTTCAGACCTGGATGGATGTGCTGTGTACTGCCTGTCCTTGTCCTTTTGGTGTTCCCTGATGTGTTTCTGTTTTGTTACATCTGTCTGGGGCATAGAGACTGGGGGGTGTGATCCCTAGTGAGGGTCTGCATCCATGCTGGAGATTGGAGAACAGCTGTAACCTCTTTGCACCTGAACCTGGTTCCAGTTCTGCTGTGTGTCACCTCAGCATCTGGGGACAGAGCAGGAGTTTAGTTGTGCCAAGGCTGGGATTTGTAAGGAAGGCTCAGACTTAAAAGCACAGCTGAGCTCCTACTAATCAACCTCGTTGTCTCCGGAAAAAGTGAATTATAGGCATGGAATTGGTCTACAATAGATCCTTTCTCCTGGGGGGGAAGCTGTCTGTTCTTCCTAATTGTTTTATTCTTTAATCCTTTTAAATGGAAAATCATTTTGGTTTTTTGTCTCCCTCAAAAAAAACCTCTGAGACTGGTGAAATTCAGCAACTGTTTCCCATGCAATATTGTTTGAATTTCCTTATGGGAAGAGTCCTCCTCTCCACGGAGACCTTTGTGTCCCTGCAGAGCACTGGGCCAGGCTTCCTTATGACACTGATCACCCCTGCAGCTCCCAGTTTTCCTTAACAAGGAGGGTTGGCTGGTCCTGGAGCCTCACTAGAGACTGAGGCTGGGGAGTCAGGCCCACAGAGGAAGTGGAAGGAGGAAGCAGGAAGTTTGTAATTTTGTTGTGATTCTTTCAGTGCTAGGTGAGATGTGGTTGTTAAGAAAATTTGCCAAAGCCCGTGCAAGCAGTAATGGAGTTAAAGTTGTCATCATGTCATTAAGTTAATGCTGTGCCCTGGCAGAGAGTGTGAAAGGACTCTGTCGAGCTCAGGACACATCTTTACACTTGTTACTCAAAGTGACCCATTTTTGCTTTTCCCCTCTCTTGTTACCTCTCCAGGTAGTGACTGAACTGTACGAATTCAAATTCAAGTATAAAAAGAAGGTGCCACAGATGGACATCAGCAGGTAAAGGTTTGGGTTGGTTTCTCAGGGTTACACTGAAAACTGGTTATGAAGCATTAAAAAGCCACACTTTATGATTGCCAGGGAAGCTGTGGACTCCCCATCCCTGGAAGTGTCCAAGGCCAGGTTGGATAAACTTGGAGCAACCTGGTCTAGTGGAAGGTGTCCCTGCTAATGGCAGAGGGTGGGAGGAGCTGAGCTTTAAGGTCCCTTCCAACCCAAACCATCCTGTGGCTCTGTGGTTCGAGCATGTCCAAGTTGCTGAGCAGCTGTAAATACCCTCAGAGCTGAGGATATTCACCCTGCAGGATACGACCTGCTGGGAGGAGGAGTCGAAATGAGGTTATGTAGCATCATGAGGCCCTCCAAGGGCACCCGAGCTGAGCTCAGGACAGTTGGTAGCAGCGGTGCCTCATCAGGGGGGTGATGCAGAAACCAGCACAGTTCCTGAGCTTGCTACTGTCTCAACTGATTCTTCCATTTTTACCACACAACCTTGTGCTTTCAAAAGGTTTGATCCCTTTTTTTCCCCATGATCCTGCACCCAGGGTTTTTTCCCTTGGACATTTGCATACATGTCTTCTGCTTGAGCAGCCCTGCGTGGGTGACCCGAGAGAACTTTCGCTTATGATGCCTGAGTTTGATGGTGCAAAACGTGTGGCAGGAAGCAGCAGCTTTTTTGCCTCTTTTTGGCACTCTCTGTTAGATATTTAAAGCTGTGCTTAGTAGGCCACAATCCTGTGGAGTTTCAAATAAATACTGTCAAAGGCCGTTGGCTGCAACCAAAGCAAAAAAAAGAAAAAAATAATTGACCTGTTTTCAGTTTATTCTGCAGTTGCCATTGGTGAAATCTTTGGGCCTGGAAACCTGCCTGTACAGCAAGAGAGCTCTGTCTTGTGTGCTCCTCAGGAAGCTTCTCTGCTGCACTCCTGGAGCCTGCCTTTAGCTGCTCTCTCTCAAAACACATCCAAATAATTTCTAGTATAAGGCAAAATGATCTTCTATTGGCAGAATCTGAATTATCTCAGTGTGGAGTGTCCTGCTGGCTGTGCCCTGTTTCTGCTCTGAAGCTCCATTGTCCTCACTACACTGAGGGGAAGAGGAGATTTGGGATTTGAAAGATAATAGATGGCCTTTGAGTACTTTGGGTTTTAATCAGCCTTCCTCATTAGTCCCCAGAGATAAGGACAGTCCCCAAATGGAGCTTGCCATCCCTCGGAGTCCATCTTGCTGTCAGGCAATCTTGGTGTTATGTTTGTATGTGCTCTGAGGCTCCAGAGCCCAGGGCACCAGATTCCTGGGCTCTGCTGTGTTTCCTCAGGGACTGGCAGTGCCCTGGCAGGCTCCTGCCTGTCCCTGCAGTCCTTAGTAATCTGATGTTCTGGCACGGACCAGAGAATTGTGTCATCTTTGCTGTCAGCTCCTTGGGCTGATAACACTGCCTTTTACACCTGCAGTGCTTGTTGTCATGTGCAAACTTGGAGTTAATAATTCCAGGAGAGAGGTTTTGTGGGTTTGCATCATCACATCCGAGGGATAAGGGGAAATGTTCCCCTAAATGGTCTTTGCTTTATTTTATATGGATTTTAGAGGAATTCTTGCCATAGATCCCAGTCCTTCCAAGGTTCAGTTCCTTCTGCTTCTTGACACACTCCTGCATCAAATTCACAGTGTTATTCCTGTATTGAATCAGTCCTTGACCTGTTAATTCCTATGGAAGTCTCATTTCTTTTTTTCTTGTGATCTTTCCCCTTGCCATTTCTGATCTGCTAATCCCACAGCTTGTAAAGGTGATGGATATTCCACCTTAGGCACTGCCAGCATTTCCCTCTCACTTGCTGTACATTTCTGAACATACAGGATTTAATCTAAGACCACAGTGCACATCTAATACCTCAGAGTTTTGCTGTTGGCAATTCAGAGTCTGCCAAACCGTCCCCTGCATCTGTCAGCAGTTTGACTTGATGATCTTAGAGGTCTTTTCCAACCTAAATGATCCTATGATTCCATACTCTGGGAAGTCAAGCCACTATGTTTTCATGATGAGCCAAGAAACTTCAGCTGGAAGGGGGAATCTGTCTTAAAGAAACTGTTCTTTGCTGTGGTTCAGTCAGATTCAACCCTGGGACCCTCTGCTCTCTTGGGTCACTCCCTGCTTTTGAAGGGGTTTGGGGGGATTGCCTTAGGGACCATCCAACCTGTGTATGGGGCCACCCACCCATGTCAGGGGTCTTCCCAAAGACGTAGTGAAGGAACCACGTAGTTTTATGGCCCCTTCTCATTGAAAGTTAGGGAAGTTCAGGTCCCTTAGTCACATAGTGATTCATCTGGGCCACCTAAAGCTGGTTATCTCATCTACCTCTACAGTCAAGAGAAACAAACTCCTCCAGATTGCGATTCATCCCACTCGTGTCACCCGTGGGTCTCAGTCTAGACTGTTTGCTTAGCCCAGCCAGCTGACATTTGGATGGCTGAAGGAGGGGAGAGGAATGCCCCTTCGTCACTGCTGAAAAATGTGCTTCTGAGCTCGTTTTTCTTGCATGGAATTGAGGGAGAACATGCGATTCGCCTCTCTTCAAACTGCAAAATGGACTTGAAAATAGCCCCTGTGATGAATCGGCTTTAGATTGGATTCTCAGCTCATTCCTCTCATTCCTGAAATTGCTTAGGTGAAAGGCACTTGTTTTATGGGCCTTTGATCCAATTTAATCATGTTCAAACAAGTGACTCATGACATTTGTATAATGGGGTCTGTTGCCCCAGCTCCGAAGTCCGTTCAAATGTAAATGCCAAGCCTTTGAGTCCAGAGCGGGTGTTCTGAGGATGCCACCCCATCCCTGGAGCCTGTTTCACTTCCCTGTTTAGCTGGAAATGACATAAGGACATTGTAGCTTTGTCACTAGTGGTTTCAGACGAGTCAGTGGGTGCTCTGTATGTGTAATTGGATCGTGAATATTCATGACTGAGGATAACAAATCTGTTATTCTTCTTCTGGTTGTAGCAACCACAGGGAGTTTGTGACTGGGCTGTGCAGCGAGGACATCAAACAGGCCAGCAGGCTCCTGCTCCGTAAGCTCTACCTGCTCATGCAGAACCTGGGGCCACTGCCCAATGACATCACCCTCACCATGAAACTCCTCTACTACAACGATGGTAGGTGGGGCAAAATTCCCTTTCCATCAGTTTCTGTAAGAAACGAGCCTTGTAAAGTAATTGAAGCACAAAAAGTTGAGATGGGAGCTCTTGGCTGATAACAGTGAGAAATGGTGTAACACAGTAAGTCTTTCCGAGGCACAGGGATGGCAGATGCTTTTTGGGAAAGGTGTCCATGTAAGAGGTACAGCCATGCAGTGTGAAAGGAAGACATCCCTCTTCCCTGTTTTTTTTTTTGGGAGGTTGTTTTTTTAAGGAACAGGCGCTGTCAGGTTCTGCTCCAGAAACTGAGCACTTAAATGGTATCTCAGCATCCTAAAGTCAGTCTTTCTCTGAGCTCCCCGATAACATTTGCTCAGCTCATTTTTCCCTTTGCATTCTCTCCCTTCCTCCTGAAAAAAACCAGAATATTTTTAGTAGTTGATGTTACTCGAGGCTGGTTCACACTTGTTATTTCTGAATCAGATTTGGGAGAGCTGGAACGCAGTTTCTCTGACCCCAGTGGGTTCCCTCTCCCTGTGCAGTCACTCCCAAAGATTACCAGCCCCCCGGCTTTAAGGAAGATGCCAACCCTGGTGACCTGTTGTTTGGAGGGGATCCTGTCAACCTGAGAGTGGGCTCAGTCTCCACCGACTTCCACCTCATGAAAGTGAGAGTGATGACTGAGAAGAAGAGGGTGAGGAAGGCTCACAGCAAGCTGATCCAGAAGAGAAGCCCTACTGAGATCTCCCACCAAGGGTTAGACTGTGAGGAGGAGGAAGAGGAGGGGAGCACCAAGGTATAGAAATAGCTCTGTTCGGTTCTCACTGCAGGAACGGAGTTTATTTAGCAAAACCTTCCTTAAAAGAAACATTTTGGGGTTTATGGATTTACCACCTGGCCATATTTTTTAGACTATGCTATTAAAACAACACATCACTTGCTTTACAGAATCACCCTCTCCCTGTCAGCGTAGATTCAAGTGAGCATGAAGGGAACAAAAATAACACCCCCCCAGGCAGGAAAGTGGAAGCACCTTCTTTGTGCCTTCAAGATACAGGTAAATGTCCAGTTTTGAAACTAAAGGGGCTTCTGCTCCTGACTGTGTCCCAGCATAATATTTAGGTTTTCTCACTCACGTTGAAACGGATAAACCGAGTTTGTTTGAATTTTGTGTCAGATCAGCCTGAACTGTACTGAAGGTCTGGTGTAGGCTTGGTTTGTTAACAGAAACATTCAATTTTGTATCAGTATCTTTCCACCTCTTTATCTCAGCAGTTTCTTTCAGATATGGAGGAAATGCTCAGATCATCAAAACTGTGTTACATTATCTCCATGTTCACCAAAGCTCTTTAGCTGTTACAGTTTGATTTTTGCTAATAACTTCCATACATGAAAATACATGAAAGAAAAGCCTCTTCTCTCCCTTCTAGTATCCCAGCCTCTGATACACCACGCTGTGTTTGACCTTTGAGGCTCTGGGATATAGCCTGTGGAACAATACCATCTAGTGACAAAATGGTAAATAGCATTCCTGGGATGGCCGGGCAGCAGGAGAAAGCAGCTTCTCTGCCTGTGGAGTCACCTTTGCAGGTCTTTCTCCTGCGGGTTCTCCAACGACTAATAACAACTCATCCTGCCACCTTTGGCACTCTGGGGATATGAACAAGATCCTCCTCCTCTAACACTTGCCTGTTCTCATGAAACTGAGGCGCTTTGGAGGCCCCCTCAAATTTTATTGAAACTGTCTAAAAGGTTAATAATTAGTACCCAGGGAAGATCTCCCCTCCTTTCCCCCACCCCTCACACTTAGAGCACATGCTCTAAGTTTGTTGCATAAACTTTGTTTTCTTAGAAACCAGGTTAAAATGCAGTTTAAGTATAATTGATAGAGGTGCTGCAAGCTGATGTCATGCACGTTCAGATGACACTTAATTCTGACACCTTTCTGGGAATAAACTGCCAGTGCTGGCAGTTCCTGGGAGCAAAGGTTACACAATTTCATGGAATTTTGTCCCAGTGGTTTAGTCAGGCTTCTGGATTGTTTTTTTTTCTCCAGTTAAGCTCTTTAAGCTAATTTTACTTTGCTGTTTGGATTGCAGGTAGAAAGAAGAAGGCAGGAATAAAAGAGACAGGCAGGATGCCTTGCTCAAGGGCATCCCAGCAGGTGAGGAAACTTTAGTAGTTCCAAGATATAGCAGGCATGGTGGAATTCATTGCCAGGGGTCATTGTGTCATTGAGGATGCCACGAGATTCACTAACATTAGTGGATTTATGGTGCAGGATCACAATACATAGAGGCTGCAGAGTGTTGGGCCAGAGGGATATAAACATGAAGTGGGAAGAAGCTTTCCATGATCAGCTTATTTCATACATCCAGTACCAGAAATGGGTTCTGTTCCCTGGAGTTGGCACCTGTGAATTACAACACAGACTAAACCCATCCCTGTCCCAACCACGCTGCTTTACCTGTGTGTGGGTTTGGGTGAAGGATCTGAAGTCACCACCCTGTTTTAGGTTTGTCTGTTGCCCTACATGGTCTTCACCTCTCCTGTCTTGCTTCCAGACTGTCTTTACCTGTGAGTCACAAGTACTTACTGAATCCTATCCCTTTTTGGCTACCTCTCTGAGATAGGAAGAATTATCCCCTGGGGGTACTGGTCTCTCTTTTGGTGGTTGTTGGGGCAACCCAAAGAACTGGGGTAGACCAGACATGTCATCTTAGATAAGTGATGTGAAGTTAATCCCATCCTGAGGGCTGCCCAGGCCAAACCCTGAGTCACAATCAGAGCCCGAATTCATGGGCATGTGCAGAGGTTTTCTCAGTGACAGGGCAAACCTCTGAATGCCACCAGCCTTGCCGCTTGATCCTTCTCCCATTCAAATTAGTTGAGAATCATGTGAGCTTGAATGGTCAGAAACTGCATCTTTACAGGGTCAGTTAACGAGAGTAGGAAATTGCTACTAAAATTTTCCCCGCCTCTGTTGAAAAGAATCCCGGGGTGTCTAACCCAGACAGCAACTGCAGACTGCACTCACCGTGTCATTCTAAAGGCATCTGCGAGGTATTTGCCTTGACTCTGGATCTTAGAAATGAACTTCTGTGCCTAGGCTGGTATTTTTCAAACTTTAACCACATTTTTTTTTCGTGTCACATCCTCCGGTTTCCTTCTCATCATTGTTTATTCTGTCGTCTGTGTGAAAACAGGAGCCTTTTTTGTTTGTAGCTCATGGTTGTCCCACTGATTCATGCTCTGACCTTCTTTTGGGGCTGTCACGATGGTAAGCAGAGGACCAGACACTTCTCTCTCTCGCTCTCAGCATGTGCATTTCATTAAAATTCGGTAGCAGGAGTGAGAGTGTCTGAAGGTGGTGGAAACAGCATTAGTTGCTGAAAAATGGAAGAATCACTTTATCCATCATATGCTTCCAAAGACTTTTAAAAAAAATAATCCCAAGCCCTCTGCCTGGTAGATTCTGCGTGGGAGAGGGTTTTCTTAATGTATTCTTTGATACTATTTTTAAAACCTCATTACTTCGAAGCTGGCTAATATTTCACTGGGTTTAGGGAAAAACAAAGTCAAGGCAGTAGTTAGAATCATCACTGTAAAACCTGTGCTAATAAAAATTTGACACTCTTTTCCATATGAGAGGGACTTTCCCTTCTTTTCTGAAGGAAGTGGTTAAAACAAATGACCATTGTGTATTCCACTTGAATCAGGAAGCCAAGCTGATGAGTGAAGTTTGTCTTAAAAAACGAGGAGAAGCTTGGCTGGGTGGGAAGTCTGAGTTAGGTGTTATCTGACAGGGTCAAGTACAGGTAAGATGGGTTGGAACAGACCTGTTGGGCTGCGAGTGTGAACACCTTGTTGCTGTCCAGACACTATTAATAGTGTTTTCCAGCTGTTGGGTTGGGGTGTGAATGCCAAAATTTTCCGAACTCACCAAAACAATTGGGAGTGTCCCAGAAATAGCTACCTGCACGAGGGTTTGATATTCAAGAAGTTCTGAGTTCAAAACCGTTACCCACAGTCACAAGTTGCTTCTGGAAATGTGGGTGAGCACATTTCTGCCCTTCATCTGGAGTGAATCCTTCTGATTCCTTGGTTACCAAAAATAAAAACTGTGCTGTTGGAATTGGGTTTATTGGTCACTATCTTCCTGACCTATAGCTCTTCAGGAAAACCAGGAATGAAAGTATTAAAGGCTTATTTTTATCTAATCGACATGGGAGAGGCGGAGGATGCGGATCTGCCAAAAGAGGAGCAGCTCTTCCTGCCCAGTGAGAACTGGAACTGCACTTTGGGAATGGCCACGGAGAGTCTCTGACAGGGCTTTGCAGATTGGGGAAAAATTTCCATGTACTCCACTGGCTTGTTATCTGCAATCTCATGA
Organism: Manacus candei; assembly: GCF_025592945.1. Lineage (NCBI taxonomy): Eukaryota > Metazoa > Chordata > Aves > Passeriformes > Pipridae > Manacus > Manacus candei. The sequence goes on along the minus strand of NW_026138215.1, from coordinate 317,195 downwards.
TTGATGATCCTCGAGATCAAATGAGAGATTGCCCTTTTCCAGCAGAGCATCTCTGTGCTTAATCATCCAGAGTTAGACACCAGCATGTAAATTAGCCCACCTCTGCTGGCTTCAAGAGTGATTGCATCAGCCAAGGATTTGTCCCCCCGTGTTATGTTTGTGCATCTTCCTACTTTTCATTGGAATTCTAGGAGTTGGGAAGAGTTGGGGAAAATAGGGAATTGCTGCCCATTGGTTTAACTTGTAGAAATCTGCTGATGAGAGTGAGGTCCTGCACTGACTTGGAATAACTTCTTGAGTTCTTCAGCAAACTCCTTTATCCTCTTGCGAATCCTTTAATGTTCTTGTCCTGAAAATTGGTTTTGGTTAGCTTTGTCTTCATGTAAGCAAACATGCTGCACTGGAATGAGTTTGGAAGGAAACAGAACCAGAAGATGAGTAAAATCTGACCATGTGAACGCCTCTGCAGGCTTTTATCTCCCATCAGGAAGCTGTGGGCTGAAGTTCTGGGGTGGTCCTTGGAGCACAGCGAGGCAGCCGTGCAGGGAGCCTTGGATCGCCCTGCGCCGGAGCCGGGAATGGTGTGGCTGGATCAGCACAGCACAAGGCAGCTCTGCCTCCCAAGTTTCTGGCTTCATTAGCTACCACCAGACACTGCTCCTGCTGCTACACTGGCTGTGCTCATAGACTGCTGTGGGACATGAGGAACGTGCTGACACTTGGCATTGTGTGGACAGAGCAGTTGGGATCAGTGGTAGCTCAGGGCTGTGCTCGGGAATTCTCTGCCTGCTGGAGCCCTGCTCCTGCCATGTGGATCAGCTCTGCTAACAGGAGCTGTCTGCACTGGGATGTCTGGGGAGACATTCATACCTAAGGGTTGTAAATCAGTGCTGGTTTAGCCCTCAGAGGACAGTCTGTCTGGCCTCCAGCTGCTGCTCCTTGGCTACCTGGCCATGGCCTCTTTCTCCAAGGGTCTGTGGCAGTGATAGAAGCCAGCATGGAAACAGAGTTTCATGGATGACACAGTAATACCTGTTGTGTTTGCCAGGGATCAGTATCCTGTTGGTGCCCAGGGTCATGGTTACCCTGATGGAGACATTAGAGACCCTTCCAGGGCCTAGAGGGGCTCCAGGAGAGCTGGAGAGGGACTTGGGACAAGGGATGGAATGACAGGACACAGGGAATGGCTTCCCACTGCCAGAGGGCAGGGAGAGATGGGATACTGGGAAGAAATCCTTCCCTGTGAGGGTGGGGAGGCCCTGGCACAGGTTACCCAGAGAAGCTGTGGCTGCCCCTGGATCCCTGGAAGTGTCCAAGGCCAGGTTGGAGGGGGCTTGGAGCAACCTGGTCTAGTGGGAGGTGTCCCTGCCCATGGCAGGGGGTGGAACAGGATGAGCTTTAAGGTCCCTTCCCACCCAACCCATTCCATGATTCCTGTGCCTTGCTGAGCTGCCGTGTCCTACACAGCTTCTGGCTGGAAGTGAAGGTCAGCACAAGTGGGTTCAATTGCAAATAACAGCTTAGAGATCAAGACCTTTGTTGTCTGATCTTTCCCAGGCAAAGCATGTCCAAAAGTGCCATGACAGGAGGCAGCTGAAGGGTGAGACCTGCCATGTGCACAGCAATAGTGAAACATTTTTCTGTGGCAATGTCATTATCTTGAACTTTTGCAGAAAAGAAAAAAAAAAGCAAGGTTTATCTCTAACTGTCCATCAAGAGCTGTATCTGATGAGAAGTTCCCAGAACATTTTCTCCTCTAAACCAGCTGAAGCTACACAGACCCAAGCAGTGAAGAGAGAAAGATTCAGAGATGAGCTTGCCTCTCCTTCCTGTGAGCTCAGGCCATTCTGGGAGGAGTGAGACAGGGAGGTCAGGAAATTCCTGGCTTCTCTCAGTTCACGTCAGATCCTCAGCTGTATCTTGGGGCCATTCATCCCTTCCATGAGTTATCCCTGTCTAGTGTGCAGGAAACAGTTTCCTAGTGATCTCTGAGTGCAGAGGTGAGGCCCATCACCCCACGGATCCGGGGAGGTTTAACCCTTGCGCCCTCGGATTCCCTGACAACTCCCCCAGGGACATCCCTGGGAAGACGTGGCGCTTCCGTGCTGGCTGCCATTCCATATATTCATACTAGCAACCAGACCCTCTGGAGAAATCCACATAAATTAAGGTAGGACAGATCTAATATCCCAGGAGGGACTGTTGGGTAGCAGCCTAGTAGGCAGAAGGAGTGTCCATGGCCTTTCTCTTCCTCAGTGGAGAATTCCAGTGCTGGAATCATACAGGGAAGTGGGTTGGGTTGTGATCCAGCAATCAGAATGTCCATCATGGAAGACTACAGTGTGATTGAGGGCCCTGGAAGAGATTAGTAGGAGAGATAGTGATAATTTAGTCTTTCAGCAGGTATTTTTTAAGCATTCTTTTTTAATACTCTGGAAAAATCTGTTCATTAGTCCTTTAAAAGCTACAAGACACGCGAGGTGCAGAGCGGGCTGTGAGACAAAGAGATGGAGCTGAATGGCAAAGGTTTGAGAGTGAGCTGAGGAAAAGGCAGGGGCCTGGTGGGAGTCACTGATGTGTTGACGTGGCTTCCTGGGCACAAAAACGTGGCTGGTTTCCGCAGCAGGGCCACAGTGAGGCCCACCCGTGTCAGCTGGCTGTCCTGCTAACCAGCAGGAGCGTCCCCCACGGGTACAGAGATGAAAATCAGGAGTAGTTCCACTGATGTCAGTGTGACCACGTTACTGGAAACTGATGGGATCACAGTGCTGAGCCCACAGAGCCGCCTCCGCAGAGCCAGCGAGGTCGGGAGGGGAACCGGAGACTGGAGTGTCCAACCAACCTGCTCAAAGCACGGGAGGGGAACAGGACTCCACAACCTCCCTGGACAACTTGTGCCAGTCTTTGGTTGCTCTCATGGTAAAAAAATAATAAGTTCGTCCTCATTTTTAAATAAAATTTCTTGTATTTCCCTGGAAGTGTCCATGGCCAAGTTGGACGGGGCTTGGAGAAACCTGGGCTAGTGGAAGGTGTCCCTGCCCACGGCAGGGGTTGGGACTGGATGAGCTTTAAGGTCCCTTCCCACCCAAACCAGTCTGTGATTCCATGATTCTGTGATTCAGTTTGTGTCCATCTCCTGTCCTTTCACTGACACTGTGATGTGTCCTGTGAACTTTGATTTTCACTGTGCTTGGGGAGCATGGAGCAGCCAGCTGTCAGGGAGCAGGTGGGAATTACTGCCCTCACCAGCCCACACCTCCGCTCTTAGGGGATCAATTTAAAGAGTCACTGGCTTGATTTTTGAAGTGTCAGGAGTTTGCTGTGCTGTTGAGTCAGTGGTAGCTGCAGTTGAAATCACAGGATGCCTCAGGCACTGGGTCACTGTCATCCTGGTGAGAGTCCCCTGCACAAACTGTGTGTTGCCCTCACACCTGAGGGTCGCTCTGCCTTTTTTCAGCAGTTAAATCTTGTATCTCAGTCCTTATTCTTCCAGCTTGCTCGATGGAACTGCACTTCTTTTGACATGAATGTGCTTCTGAATTTGTCGGGGTAGTTACAAGGTACCAAACAAAACCCTCCATGTCCTGGACAAAGGGAACATTTCTGAGGGCAGAAAATTTGCCAAGTGCCAAACCTCAGCATGGGGCAGGCTGGGGACAAAGAGGGACACAGCCGAATGCTCTTGTGCAATTTTAGCTGCTCTGCATAAGGATGCCCTGGGAAGCAAAAACCACATCAGGACAGGAGAGCTGTAAATTTGCCTCGATTTATGCTGGGAATTTTCGGCTGGAATACTTGGGGACACTGGGGATTGCAAACTGGGTCCTGATTGTGTCTATCTAAGAATAGCAGTGTGGCTGTGGTCTGCTCATGCTGTTTGGTCCACCAGTCTGCCTTGGGAAGGCTTTAATCTAAGTCTAATCTATTTTTAGCCTGATATCTCCTCCAGACAACTCGCAGCTGTCCTGAGCTCTATGCCAGAAATTAGTAACACTTGTATGATTCACAAGTGAGCTGCGGTTCTACAGAAGAATTCCTTCTACAAAGTGTTACTTTTTTACACGTACTGTAAACCAGGAGATTCAAAGCCACTGTGTGTTCGTGGTATGACCCAGACCCTGAACTCCTCCTGGGACTCAGAGTCAGGAGGTTATGGATCTGTTCCTGCGTTTGCTACTTGATCTGGACTCGTCCCACCTGTCAGCATGGTCCCTGTGCAGGGTGGGCATGCAAGAGCCTGCACCTTGTCCTACCTGCTTTTACAGCAGCTGGCTCATCCCTGGAGCTGGGGTTGTGTAAGAGGAAAAGCAGCCTTCCCGCAGTGCAGGCTCTGCCGTCAGTTATTCAACTCAAGCATCCCAGCGCATGGGAAAAATTAGAACTAATCAACTTCTGGAGGCTTTGATTGTATGTTTAGTCAATGGGAGGGATTTCCTGCTTCTCACCACACCGTTGAAGAGGTTTACTTTCTGGTTCAAGTCAAATAAACATACATAGAATCTGACTTAATCTCATTTAGAGCGATGTTTCTGACGAAGAAGCTGGAGTGTTTGGTTAAGGATGGGAGCTGAAGTTGGACATGGGGTCTGTTCCTGGCTCCAAGTTCCTCCATGAACTTGTAGCTGGGCAGGGACAGGCCAGGGCATGTTGTCTTTCGTGAAATACCTCTCCCTGTTGACATTTGATTCACTCAGTAGATGAACAGTGCTTGTCTAGAGCCCTCGATGGCTTCCATGGATGTTTTCAGTCCTCATCACAGGTTCCTGTGAGGTGCTCGTGCTGCCTGTGGTCAAGGGCAGGAAAACTGGGGAGAGTTGGAGTGTGGGCAGCTGCTCGTGGCCTCAAAAGTATCCCATCTGTGCAGAAAATTTGGGAGGAATGGCAAAGGGGTCAAATCTTCATGGAGGAGCTGTCTGGGGAAGATCTGTTCCTCACTAGAGGAAATAAAAGCACCAGGTCTTGCTAATGCTGTTCAGGCTAAAATAGGAGAGCTGCCTCATCCAGGTGACTGGGGCTGGGAGACTGGGAATCATCACCCTGCTTTGTTGTGTGGCCAGCAGGACAGGGACAAACCCTGCAGCTGTGTTAGCACTGCAGAGGCTCTGGATGCAGCGTTTCCTCCTCTGGGCCCTTTCCTTCAAGAAAAGGAAGCAGACAGGTTAAAACCATGCCAGGGAGGGGAAATTAAATATCTGCCTAAAATGCCCTTTGGAGCAGCTGGATATCAGGTGAGGAGCTGCAGCACAGATCCACTCATCCCCCTGTCCCTGGGCAGCGTCGGGAGCTCTGTCAGCCTGAGTGTGTGCAGGGTGAGGGAGAACCTGCCCAGCCCACTTTGGCACATTCTTGTTTTCTCTGTTTTTAAGGAAAGGAAATTGTACTTTTTGCATTAAGCAATATTGTGTTGCTCATCATGAAGAGGAGGGAAGAGGGGAAGAAAAACAATTTGAAACAGTCTAGAGAGGCGAAGGGGGGTTGCTTCAAAGTCTTTTGCTGTTAATCCCTAATCAGAACTGTTTCACACATTAGAGAGCCCATTGCTATGCAGAGATTGCCGAAGCCTCAAGGTCAGAGGGAAAGCAAGCCCTGGTGACGTGAGTGGGGAATTCTATAATGACCACATCTTGTAATCTGAAGACCTTGTGCTCATCCCCACGATTCATCCTGGAATAGCTCTTCATTAACTCCTTGTGCTTGCCCTGCCTCAGTTTCAGGATTCCTCGTGTTTTGCAGTGACACTGGAGTGAGGGACTCCTGCTCTGGCGCAGGAATTTGGTTAGCACTCCTTTCCCTCTCCATTCACCTCGCTGTCATCCAAGTGAACTTTGTTTTGGAGGCGAAGCTCTGTGCTATGGTGTGTCCCTTCAGCTCAGCTCCAGTGAGAGAGGTCACATTGCCAGACTGTGCTTCGTCCCTTCTGGGTGGGCAACAACACACGTTGCTCTCAGCGGCTCCAGATTATTATTGTAAAAATGCAAATATGTGACATGATAAGGAGGATAAGTGAGTTTGTCCCCTGGCACAGCCAACACTTCAGCTGTCGTCCTGGCTGTCCATCTCCCTGTGGTCTGTCTGAAGTGCCTGTTCCATTGACTCACTTATATTCTCACATAGACTTATCTGTGTTTTTTAACCTCTTGGTTTGTAGGCTCAGAAGATTCTTGGGGGAGGTTTGTGTCTTTCTAGAGGGAAGTTAAACCTTCTGGAAAAAAGCTTGCTTGGCTTAGTTATTTTTCACAAAGTCACAGGTAGTTTCAAAGTCTGAGATTGATCAGCTTGTACTGAATTCCCTGATGTACAGAGGGACTGTGTGTCTCCTCCTTACAGGCTGTGACCACAGATTTGACCTAAGTGCCCCCCTTCTTTTCCATATGCTCTGATTACCTGAGGTTGGTGGAAAAGCCAGTGCCCTATCAGCTATTATATTTCTCAAAGACCTCCTTGCTGCTGCTATTTTCTGTTGGCAGTGAGAAGATGGGTCCTGTTCATGTGCCACCAAACCCATTCCCTGTGCCTGAAGCTGAACCTGTTGCTTGCACAACTCTCACAGTCCCACTAGTTCCATCCAGTACTCCAGTTTTGATTCCTTGCCTAATTGCTTTTCTGGAGAACAGGATCACACTGAGCCAAGCCAAGAGGATCCAGGCACACACATGGCAGTTTTGGAAGCTTTACTTTTTGACTTATGTAGCAGGAGCCTGCTCCGTGAGAATGATCCCTGTTTCTGATGGTTCTTGCAGATAAACCTCCTGAACCTTGCCTTTAGCCAGGAAGAGGTAACAGGACCTGAGAAGAAAAGGAAGGTCAGTGAACCAGAGAAGCTGCCTCTGAACAGCAGGAAATTATGTTCATTCTGACACAGAATACATTTTGGAAGGTGTGAGTTTGCACTGTCATCTGACTGGTGCAGACCTTTCCTTCTCCCAGTGTTTAACCCTTCCGCGTGCCCTGTGTATTTGTGAATGTTTGTCTTGTGAAAACTCTGGATTGCAGAGAGACAACAAGCCCCAGAATTGTCATGGCATTGTCAACAACCAGCCCTTGTTTGATGTTCTAAAGTTGAGGATTTATAATTCTGTGCCAGTGGTGTCTGTGTGCTTCTTTCTGCCTCCTTCCCTCACACCTCCCACCTCTCACTGGCTAAATTTTCTCCTCTGGGGCTGGTGTGTCCTGTGCCACTCTGTCACCCGTGTTGAATGGCACTATTTCAAGATGAACTCTGAGGTGTCAGTGCCAGAGAGCACCAAGTCTCATGATCCACTAGATTGTGCTTAACTCCATCCTATCTGCTGTTTCCGGAGCATAGATTTTTATTTCAAAGAAGGGGTGTTATCTATATTGAGTAAAGAGATAAACCAATCTATACACATTTTCTGCTGGTGCTGGATGGCTTTTTTTCTAACTCTGCAAGTAGTGTTGCCATGGCTGTATTATCAGCTCATTTCTAAACCAGCAGCCCACCATGTCCGAGGGGCTCAGGCAGCTGTGTGATGTTAATTCTGGTGCAATACACCCTGTTTAAAACCAGCTGGCATAAAGATCCCTTGTGTCTGCAAATACAGGTAAGGAGAACAGCACCTGGCAGGTATCTGACAAGCATCCAGGGCATCTGAGTGAAGGACCTTGGCCACCAGGGCCATCACTGGGCACACCACGTTCCCTGTCACCAGTAACACGGTGATGTCGTCCGCTGTGGCACCACTCAGGCCCTCAGACGTGAGGGCTCTTCCCTGCTGCTGGAACAGTGGTCTTTCCATGTCTAAAGTTACCAGGAGCTGGGATTGACACATCTCTCTTCTGCTCTTACTCTGCTTGGCCAGAATGAGGTGAAAGCCCAGCTGGACCTGGCTGACTGAGCAGAGGTAATGCCCAGACTGAGCCCCCTGAGATTCCTGCTGCCCTCCTCCAGGTAGCCAAGTGATGGATTGTGATCCTAATCCCACAGCGGTCTCCCTGAAGCCCCTGGCAGACAGACCCCCTGCCCATCCCTGAGCCCCCAGCAGTGTCTGGCAGTTTTCCTGGCCTGATGCCTATTTCACAAAACCTGCAGAAGATGGGAATTTTCCATTTTATCCTCACTTTCTCTCCCGTGCTCTCCTTTTTGCACCTATGGTCTAATAAGCCAGTTTGTTCACATGCCAGAGCGAGCTAGAAACCTTCTTTGTGCCCGGGCTTTGTGACAATGTTTGCTCTCAGGGCTGCACACCCACGAGTGACCCCTGCTCTGCACGGGACAGCTCCGGGCCTGCCGTCAGCTCCCGGCTCTACCCTGGCACCGCTGGGCTCTGGTGCCACATCCCTGCAGCCCCGACCCCTGCCTGCACTGCGGGCCCTGTGGTGTCATTGCATCCTGCCTGGGGATACTCAAACGTGGCTGGGATTTCAGCTGCTCCAACAAGGTTTTCTTCCTCCTCTACACACGACACCCAAGGCTGGGGGGCACTGGAACCTGCCCGGTGCAGACAGGGAGATGCCAAGTGCCCTGCCCCCAGTGAAAGCACAGCGAGGTGTCTCTGTGGGAGCACACACAGCCCCCACAAGGTGCACACATGGCTCAGTGGAGCACATGGTGCCCTGCTCCTGTGGCCATGGCCAGGGCTCACTGTCTCAGATCACACTGGGTTCTAATCAGGTATTTTACGGTAATGACTTTTAGTCATTTTCATTTCAGGCTTGGTTAGAAGTAAAGTAAGTGGTGATGAACTGCAGCAGTAAGCGTCTGATTTTCTTTCCCACAAACTTGTGGTTACCATCAGATTCTAAGAAAAGTCTTTCCACTGCAGATTGGAATCATCTAAGTCACTTACACATATCCTTTTATTTATTAGCGATTCTGCTTGGCTGGCTAAAGGTGAAAAAACCCTTTTTCTTGTGTTTCAGTCGCATTTCTAGTTAATACTCATTAACTGACTTAATGTATGTTACACATCATCAACCTGATTCACTACTGACATAAAACAGAAGCAATTCGTTAGTAACGGTCCCCTGCCAATTAGTGAACTAAATTACGTTTGAACAATTTTCTTCAAAGATTCTCCTCCTCCCCTCATGCATCATTTGGCAAGTCCCCTGCATGCTTACAGTAATTGTGTGCGTGCAGTGAAAGGAGACTGGTACCTCTTCAACCCAAATAAATGAATATGTGATCCTGGCGCTAATGTGAGTAATACAAAGAACCCCAGCCACCCTCCCTTTGATCGCCCAAAGATCCCAACAGCAATTAAGATTAGGAACCGCTTAAGACCCCAGAATATTGGGAACATTCTTGAAGGAAAAAATGAATGCTCCGCGGGGTTTTTCAGAAAATCAGTGAAGAAGGGGAAGCCGTTCTCGCCTGTCGCGCCCACGGGCTCTTTGATAGCTTTGATGTGGATATCCCCAACCTGCCGAACCACAGGCAGGTCGGCCGTGCTTCTGGAAATCCTTCCTTGTTTCTGGGATGGTGTTTAACAAGAAGAGGTCTCTCTGCTTCAAACTGAAAGTCAAACTGAAGTCAAACGGAAAAGGCATCGTCTCAACCACATCCTTAAATGCACTGTCCTCGACAAGAAAATAACCCCAGCCCCTGGTGCTGCGCGGGAAGCGGATGGACAGGTGTCAACATTTGTTTTTCACCTGAAAACAGGATTCTTTTGGGATTTCCAGTGCTGCGTGTGATCTAGGAAGTCATCTGATCTGATTGCTGCTGCTGTTTCGGTTTTGGAAGGATGGCAGAGAGGAGAAATGAAACATGACACAGGAGCAGGAGAAACAAAGATGATTTCGTGCTTAAAACAGGGGAGTTTTGTCATTGATTCCAGTGGAGTGTGGAGGGGCCTCTATCCATGGTGGTGAAACAAAAATCACTGTAACACTGTCCCAGTGAGCTGAGTGATAATTTTTTTCCCCTCCAGTGGATTTTGGAAGCGATACCAGTGAAATGCCTTGGCTATACCTTGTTCTAAAGGTGATTAGAAATCAGCCAGTGCTTTCATGAGTGTAATTCCAATCATTAATCTTTTACCTGAGGGGCTGTTCCGTGAGATTACCATCTCAGGATTTTGGCTGGGACTCTAATTTTTGTAGGTTCTGCATTCTTCCTCTTGAGTCAGCAGGTAAAGTATGTGGCTGTGGCCTGCCTTTGTCATGCCACAGGGCTGCCATGCTTGGGGGGCCAAGGTCCTCGTGCCAAAAGCATAATGTCACCCTGCTGGAATCCCACCCACGTGTGTCGCCGGGCAAAGTCTTTTCTGTTAATGGATGAGTAAAATTTCACCAGGCTTTTGTTGTCATCACGAGGTAGGTAAGAGGGATTTGCATCTGAGCTGGCACATTTTCCATAATCAGTTTTCCAAGGCTAATTTAAGTCTGCCTGGCACATAGATCTTTCCTTTGAGCAGAGGCTGAGATTCCGAAGGCTCACAGGAGTTTTCCATAGGAAACGCCACCCTGGGTATCCATGTGCCAGACGTGCCTGTTTGGCATGTCCTGGACCATCAATGACCTACTGTTCTGATGCAGGACTGTGTGAATACCTTGCTGTGGAGTTGGTTTTGTGCTAGAAAAGTAGGAATGAAAATACTCTGGCTGTGGTCAGTGGATTCAACACTCCTATCCCTGGAAGCATTCAAGGCCAGCTTGGATAAACTTGGAGCAACCTCATCTAGTGGAAATGTCCCTGCCCATGGCAGGAGGTGGAATGAGATGGACTTTAAGGTCCCTTCCAACCCAAACCATTCCATGATTCCATGATGTAACATCCTTCAGGAAGGTTCATGGGCTGTGGCTGCCAAGGAAAGCCCCCAGACCTGCCCTGGAGGGCTTTGAGCAAACCCCAGAGGGAGAAGAGGGATGTGGTTGTCAAATACAAGGTACTGGTTTCTTTTCCAAGCATGTCATGATAGATTCAGTTCATGCTACTTGTGTTTCTCTACAGGACGTGCAGCGAGGGGATGTTTACTCTGATGAAAGTCTGGGCTTGATAACAGGAAACCAAGTCCTTTGTGCAGTAAATTGACCTTGAATCACACACAGACCTTTTTTCAGTAACAGAGGGTAAGACTGTCTAAAATACAGGAAAATGGTGTCCCTAGAAAACAAAGTGGCATTTGGAGCTGGTGAGAATGTGCCCAAGGCTTTGCCAGCCTCAGCTCCCTGAATGTCAGCGCGAGCAGGTGGGGCCTCGGCAGGAGAGCCGGGGGCACAGTCGCCTTTTGTCCCTGAATACGTCTCCTTCAAAGTTCAGCCCAGCCAGTAAATGGAAGCTGCGTGTCCCTGTGGGTGAGGAGCAGCTCTGGGATGTGGGAGGCCTCACTGTGGGGGGGTTCAGTGGTTTGGGGAAGGATCCCTCCCTCCCCCTCCTCCCCCACACAGAGAGCGCTGGCCTTTGGGGCAGGGCCCACCTCAGGAGCCCTGCAGGAGCTGCTGGTACAGGGCTTTGATCTTGTTGGATGTTTCTAGGTGCTTCCTCAGCATTAATAAAAAGTGTTACAGGATGCAGTCCCATTAACATCCAATCATTCCAGAGTGAGGGAACTCTGCTTACATGCAAAAAAAGGTTGAATTTTTTTCTCTTTACTGTTCCACCCTGGCAAGTGAGGCCTTTGTTGAGCTCTGCTCCCACATCTGCATCTGTCCTTTGATACAGCTCTCCAGGTATGGTATCACAGCACAGGTTGGGTTGGGAGGGACCTTAAAGCTCATCTCATTCCATCCCCTGCCATGGGCAGGGACACCTTCCACTAGCCCAGGTTGCTCCAAGTCCATCCAACCTGGCCTTGGACACTTCCAGGGATCCAGGGGCAGCCACAGCTTCTCTGGGCAACCTGGGCCAGGGCCTCCCCACCCTCACCCAATCTCCCATCTCTCCCTGCCCTCTGGCAGTGGGAAGCCATTCCCTGTGTCCTGTCCCTCCATCCCTTGTCCCCAGTCCCTCTCCAGCTCTCCTGGAGCCCCTTTAGGCCCTGCAAGGGGCTCTCAGGTCTCTCTGGAGCCTTCTCTTGTCCAGGTGACCCCCCCCAGCTCTCCCAGCCTGGCTCCAGAGCAGAGGGGCTCCAGCCCTGGCAGCATCTCCGTGGCCTCCTCTGGATTTGCTCCAGCAGCTCCACGTCCTTCCTGTGCTGTTCCTCAGGAGTGGAGGCAGCTCTGCAGGGGGGTCTCACTTGTGTGCAGCAGAGTGGGAGAATCCCCATCTTCCAATCCCAATAATTCCCCCTCATTCATTGCAGAGGGGGGAATTCATTGCAGACTGGATCTCATCCAGTGAAGGCAATTACCTGCCGCTGGTCATTCCTCTGAGGCCCTAAAATCCCACTTCAGCAGGGCTCTGGTGGTTCCTGTCTATGTCTCCTCAGCAGAGAGCTGGGAAGGGACAGCACAGGTAGGACCTGCATTACCTGTGTGTTCTGCTGAAAGCTCAGGTCAGCTGCCTGTGGGATGGGTTAGTTTTCATTCAGAACCTTTCCCTGATCTGGCTCATCCCACAGCCAACAGCTGATGATGGGAATGGTCCTTGGGGCGGGGGAAAGGACCTCTTATTTTGGCACAGAACTCCATGTTGACCACCTTCAAGAGGAGCAGGAGACTTGTAGCACAACAGAAAACCTCCTCCAGGACAATTTGGTGTTACTCCATGGCAAAGAGGTGGTGAATCAGTGCAGGCTTCAGCACCTGGAAGGTTTTGGTAAGCAGGACACCCAGGCAAGGCCGAGTTGCCTGTACACAACCAAATACTTCCCTTGGCTGGTGCTCGGTTGGCTGTTACCTGGTTTTCTTGCCTGTGTGCTGGAATTACACTGAAGTAAAAAAAAGAATCAGGACCTGACATCATGTTCTTTCTATTTTCAAAGTACTGCACAGAGAGTTTAACTGGAAGCTTCAGGGCAGGAATATCCAAAAAACCCCAAGCACTCTTAGTGCTCCTGTGCATTTTGGCTAAGGCCAGAGGGGCTCATCCAAAGATACTTTGCCGCGTGGATTAATTTTGGGAAAGCTTTGTGTGCTTAAAAGCTTTTGGTGACTTGGAAATCGGGCCCACAGTCAACTCACAAAGTTTCTGTGAAGGAGATCCAAGGACTTGACATGGATGTGTCAATTTTCTGCTTTAAAAGAGACATCAGCCTGCAAGTAAACTTGCCGTGGTGGTGGTGTGTCAGAGGGCCATTACCTACTTATTTCCAAAAATTATTTAGCCGACTGGCTGGCCAGCTTTCCTTTTCCCAGGCTGTTTGAGAGAATGTAAGAGCTTAGCTACTTGGCTACAAGAGATTTTCTTCTCTGAAATTGGCAGCTGCTCATTCCGGAAGAGAAGCAGCATATTTGGCCACTGATTGCAAAAGAAAAGGGAAAACCATTATTTTTTCATTTCGCTTATTTAACCATCCAGTGGGAGACATTGACTGTATTTGGGTGACCCTTGTTGCTATGGCTTTGCTAAGGCTTCCCTATTCCTTAAAAGTAGAAAATCAGAGTATTCAGTTCTGAAAAATGCATATATTCCTCTTGGCTGGGTTCGGAGCGAGCGGGAGCCAAGTGTCTCATTGTGTCAGGCCTTACACAGCAGCACATTCAACGTCACGGCTTCATGAGTCAGGGTTTTCTGTCTGAAAAGGATCACGTCAAGGAGCCCGGGACAAAAATTCCCTATAGCCCAGCAACAGAGCCTGCTGTGTAAGAAGCTCTGTGAGCAAAGAGAGGGAGATGTGAAAGTCAGATATCTCTGCCTGGGCATCCTTCCACGCCGGACAAAGGAAGCTCTCCGTGGCGGTCAGCGAGGCTCCGTGACTCAGGAGCTCTGAGAGCCGCCGTTGCAGCGCAGGGCGTGAAACTCGGCCGGTGGCTTTGCTGAGGTCAGGATGCCTTTGAAGTCACTCCACGAGTGCCTCAACGCTCGTGTTTCTGGGGCCGTGCTGGACCGAGCGTGGCGGCTCCTGCTCAGACTTGCTGGGATCTCTCGTGGCGTGCCGGGAGCTCCGGGTCGCTACGTCATGAGGGCGTCGCTTGTGTCATCCTCAGCCCCCACTGCATCACTGTGGCAGGAAACGCTGCCCGTGGGCAGGCTTGGCTTTTTCAGTGTCTTGCAACTGGTATTTCCTCCACTTTCCATTAGTAATTCCATTAATCCCTCAAGATTTATTTCATCAGCAGGTCACCAGATTTTTACCAAGGGGATTGAATGACTTGTGTAGGACCTGGAGTGACAGGACAAGGGGCAATGACTTCCCACGGACAGAGAGTAGCCTTAGATTAGAAATTAGGAAGAAATTATTCCCTATGAGGGTGGGCAGGCCCTGGCACAGGTTGCCCAGAGAAGCTGTGGCTGCCCCTGGATCCCTGGAAGTGTCCAAGGCCAGGTTGGACGGGGCTTGGAGCAACCTGGGCTAGTGGAAGGTGTCACTGCCCATGGCAGGGGTGGGACTGGATGGGCTTTAAGGTCCCCCCCAACCCAAAATATTCTACAATTCTTTGATCTTTATTCTCACTATAAAGAGGGAGAAGCTTAAATTCAAACTGGAAGTGACTCTCTTGAGGTCACACAACTTTGCCAGGAGTGATGTGGTGGACATGTCAGTTCTTCAAGGTGCTGTCAACAGATGCTTTTCTGCAGTTTCTGATGCTGCACAGTCTTCCTTTGTTAATCTGGAATGTTACTGTAGAGCTTTGTAAAACAGGGCTTTGGAAAAAAAATTTTTTCCTGAACTCAGCTCTTTGCTGGATGCCATCTCACTCTCATCTGTGATCTGCACCTTTGTGGTAACATTTCATATTTGAAGGAGGCCTCTAAGGGAGGTCCCTATGGACAGATGTTGCTGAAGCTGAAACTCTTTCTGATGGTGCATCCACCCTAATTTGAGGTGTTTAAAACATCAAGCTGAAGGCCAACGGCCCTAAACTCCGTATTTGGTTGATGAAGAGAGATCAGCTCTTCCCCAGGATGATTCAGAGCAGAGATGGACTCTCCTTTTGAATCACCGAAGGAAGTCTTTCATCTCTCTCTCTCCGTAATCTGCAGGGGACATCTCCCCCCTAACACTGCTCTTTGAACGAACTCCTGTGAATCCCATCCACATCCCACTGGTCTTGACCAGCAAAGCCACTGGACTTGTGGGGGTGATCAGAAGTCCTGCTCAGGCAGACTGTTTTCTGCCTGTGGGCCAAGGAGGTTTTGCACCTTCCTCTGGAGCATCTGGTGGGACTTAGTGCCAGAGGCAGAGATGGGATGGATGGGCTTTAGGTCTGATCCAGCCATTCCCGTCTTCCTTTGATCTAAAATAACATTTACCCGTCACAGACTGGTGCAGGAAGGGTGAGAATTTTGCTGAGTTCAGTATTTCTGCAGATTTTTGAGAAACAAAGAGTCACTTTCTGTGGGTTTAGTGAGTGTGGAGATCAGCATTGATCCCCACGAGTCCTGTGGTGTGTGCAGCATTCCCGGGAGTTGTGTATGGACTGCCCCTGTGAGCACAGCCTGCCTTGGGCAGGACCTTTGGGTGGATGGGAGGTGAGGTGGGAGAGAAGGTAGTTTGGTGTATGACAGCAGAGCAAAGGTGGAATGAGAACATATGGGAATCACAAGGGGGGCTGAGTTTTGGTTCATGTTCTGGTGGTTTTGGTGTCTATTTCTGACTCCTCTGAAACTCAGTTTTCTTCTGAAAGAACTGGCTCAGGAGAATTTGTGTGAGGTCACTCCCATGAGGTGCTCAGCAGCCACGCTGCACTTGGGGCACAGATTTTTGAGCCTTATCTACTGGTATTTTCTGAAGACAACAGGTGAAGGAGGGTGATAAAATTCCCCTGAAATCCAGCCTTGCCTTTCAGGACATGGCAAGGGCAGTGCTGGCCTACTCAAGCCAAGGAAAGAGGGAAAAACATCCTTCCTTCTTGGGAGCCCACCTGCTCTTCTGCTGCTGTTCCCACAGCCAAGGAACATTCCTTTGCTAAGGAACTGCCTGAACAGGAGCTGTGTGCCAGGCACTCACCCACTGCGTGTGCCAGGAGGAAGAGGAGCCCAGCCACAACAGCCACCCCTCGCCAGGCAGGAGCTCACGGAAAGCCCGGATCCTCCTGAGCAGGAGCCAACCCTTGAGCCAAGCAGGGGGGCAGATTCCCTTCGCTGGGAGCAAGGCAAGTCTGTTCTTGGTGGGAAGTTCCTTCTTGGAGACTTAGCTGGGGAAGAGGGAGGGGAATATGGAAACAGCTGGGCTGCGTGGGACCATGGGGCCACATCCTGATCCGCTGGTGGGGCCAGGAGCAGTGGAGAGACTTCCCTGGTATGTTGGGAAGTTTCACCCAGGGACAGGAATGCACAAAGAAGAGGGAGGACCTTGGTTTTCCCCTTGCCCAGGCTACTCTGCTTCCTAGACTCTCCCACCTAGACTCAAAGAGAAGCTGCTCTCCCATCCTCCTCCCAGTGCAGCACACAGCCGGGAGGATCCTCGTGGATCCAGGGACTCGGCCTTGTCCTGCACCAAGAGGGGCAGCACCAAACAGTGTCCTTTGTTCTTTTCACAGAATCACAGAATGGTTTGGGTTGGAAGGGCTTAGAAGTCCTCCAGTTCCAAACCCCCTGCCATGGGCAGGGACACCTCCCACTAGCCCAGGTTGCTCCAAGCCCCATCCAACCTGGCCTTGGACACTTCCAGGGATCCAGGGGCAGCCACAGCTTCTCTGGGCAACCTGTGCCAGGGCCTCACCACCCTCACAGGGAGGAATTTCTTCCTAATTTCTAATCTAAGGCTACTCTCTGTCTGTAGGAAGCCATTCCCCCTTGTTCTGTCATCCTTGTAAAATTTGCTCTCCATCTTTCTTGTTGGCTTTAGGTACTGGAAGGCCACAATTAGGTCACTCCAACTCTTTCCCTTCTCCAGGCTGAACAATCCCAGTTCTCTAAGCCTTTCCTTGCAGGAGAGAGTCTCCAGAGCACCTCTGTGGCCTCCTCTGGACTCTCTCCAGCAGCTCCACGTCCCTGTGCTGTTGTTCCCCAGGGCTGGAGGCAGCTCTGCAGGGGGGTCTCACCCGAGGGGGTAGAGGGACAGAATCCCCCCTGCCCTGCTGCCCACGCTGAGGGATCAGCCCAGGGCATGGGGGGATTTCTGGGCCAGGGCAGGTCCAGCCCCTCACCCACCAGCACCCCAAAATCCTTATCCCCAAGAATTCTTGGGATCTGCTTATCCCTGGCCTGGATTGCTCCCTGGGGCTGCCTTGACCCAGGTGCAGCACCACCACTTGGTCTTGTTAAACTGCACGAGAGTGGCATGGACCCTCTGCTCGAGCTTGTCCAGGTCCCTCTGGATGGCCCTGTCCTTCAGGTGTGTCACTGCACCACCCAGCTTGGTGTCACTCCATCCCTTCATCTACATAATTAATGAAGATATTTAATAACACTGGTCCCAGTACAGACCCCAGAAGCATCCACAGTTCAGGGCTGAGAGATGCTCAAGCTCCTGGGAACTGCAGGATTTCACACGGTGCCTCCCTCCTGCCTTGCTCCTCAGGGCTGCCCCTGGCTCCGTGCTGACCTGGGCCATCCTTGCACCAAATTCCTGGGCTCCAG
This sequence comes from Manacus candei, assembly GCF_025592945.1. Lineage (NCBI taxonomy): Eukaryota > Metazoa > Chordata > Aves > Passeriformes > Pipridae > Manacus > Manacus candei. The sequence goes on along the minus strand of NW_026138215.1, from coordinate 299,665 downwards.
ACAGGGCTGAGGACTTGAAGGTTCACTGTGCCAGCACCAGCTCGTGGCAGGTCTGGCTGTTTCCCAGCCCACGGCACCGAGGGCTGCGGGCTGACCCCGGGGGTGAGGCTCTGGCACACACACATCCCGGCGGGAATGGCGTGTGGCCAGCGGCCAGGCTGGGCTGGGGGGGAGCGCAGGGGCCTGTCCCTCCCTGCCCGCTGCCGCCAGTGCCCCGGGGCAGCGGCTTCGCAATCCGGGGCGGCGGAAGCGGCTGCCACACGTCGAGCCACTCGTGGCAGCGCCGCGGGGTCACTGCCAGCCCCGCCGGCCGCGCTTCCTTCCCCTCCGCCTCCCGGGAAGGGAAGCTGCCCCGGCAATGTGCCCATCAGCAAAAAGGCTGTGGGTGCCGCAGGGGCACCCGGCTGCCCCTTGGATCAGCGCTGAGGAACTTGGCAGGAAATGTCCCAGAAGAGTGAAGTGGCAGAGCGGGAAGTGCCAGGGGATTTGGGAGGTATAACGGGATGAATCCAGCCACGGGGCTGGGGAGAGTTACTACCTCAGGTTATTTTCTGGAGGGGTTTGGGTATTTCTAGGGAACTGCCTTGCCTATGTTTTCTGCCCATCTGGCTCCCTCCTCCCCTGTGGTTATGAAAAGATGTTTTCCAGCCCAAACTGCCTTGGTTCCGCAGCGCTCCCTGCGCCGTGTGACAGTGTGACAGTGCCTTCAGCCGTGGGGGTTGGTGCTCAGGGCTCTCCCATAATAGGCCGGACACTGCTGTGAGGATGCCAAAAAACCTTCTGTCTCCAGAAGGGATTTAGCCCAGCAAAGCCTTTCTCCTGCCTGAATTCAACCCCTTGTCCTGGCCACGTCTGCACTGCTCTTGCCTCCATCCATTCTCAGCTGAGTTGGTTGCACATCCCGACCAGGAGTTTGAGACTGGGTGAAAGTCTGAAACTGGGGAGCAAAGCTTGGAGATGCTGCTGTGTCTGCTCTGCATCCCTGTCTTGCTTCTTCCTGGGGCTCTTCCACAGGCAGTGATCCCATCCTGGCCATAGGAAAAACTCCCCTGAACATCTCTCACTGTGGTCAAAGCCCATAGTGTCTTGTCCCACTCTCTGCTGACAGACAACAAATCGCTCTGCCCTGCTCTGCCACAGCCCCTGCACCTCCCACACCACTTTTTCCAGGCTAAGCAGGCACTGGGCTTTTCCACCCTCCCTGCCAGGCTGTTTCCTGTACTGGGTCAGGGCATTCTCGAAGTGTTCAACTCATCCCATGAGCTGATGGCTGAGGGAAGAGTGGTTCTCATGCTCTGCCAGTTGCTGCTACAGTCGCTGCCAGATCCCACTCGTCCCTGCTCCAAAGCCTGCCTGCTCCAGCTCCACTTCCCAGCGCTCTCCCACCCCATTTTGGTGGTCCCCATCCAGCTCAGCTCCTTCTCTGGTAACTGGACCTGTGGTCACCTCAGGCCGGGTGCCACCGGCCGTGTGCCCGCTGGGCCGATGCCCCACGTCCCCTCCCGCCCCTCCCCGTTCCCTGCCGCGCTCGCGTGCAGGCAGCTGGAGGAAATCAGGAGCCGGTTAGAGCAAAACTGGGCAAAGACAAGGGGAAAAAAAAAATCCTGGGACCTGGCAGGATCCTACACAAGTTTCCATGAGAAATCCAACGTGGCCATCGCCAGCCCGCGGCTGTGCTGGAGCGCTCCCAGGCCTCTCCCGGGGTCAGCGGCGCTGCCAATGCCCACCCAACTTTCGGCAGAGCCCCGGCCAAGCCTGGGCACTTGCCCACGGCTGCGGCGGCTCCGCCAGCCCGTTGCTGGTTCCCAGGCGCCTGGGGAGCCGCCTGCCTCCCGTTGCTCCTGTGACATATTTATTGCTATCAGTTTAGTCTTTAATTTCCTTTGTTTCAGAATATCTGACGGCGCAGTTAAGAAGGCCCGAAGGGAAGCGCGTGTGCGCTCGGTCATCAGACCTGCGGTTACCGGCTGTCTGGAGCGGTGCTGGAGCGGGGCTCGGCAACAGCTGCCAGGCTTCCAGGCTTGTTTTCATTTTCTAAGAGGTTAACTGAGAGCCCGATGTGAAGAGACACCCGTACACACCCAGAGCCCCGCCACACACACGGAGCCACACGCACCCGTACGGAAACACACACATAAACACAGATGTGGGCCGGCACGGGGACATGTAAACACAGCCCTGTGCGGAACCAGCCCCAGGAACGTGGGATGGACCTGTGTTATCCTGGCTTCTGACAGGTCCTGATGCGGCAGAACAGCTCCATGTGGGGAGTGAGGAGCCGGCTGCACTTTGCACCTCCAGTCCATGAGGTGCAGTTCGTTCTGCCCCGGCTCCAGGGCTGTGGGGCAGGTCCCTCCCTCTGCTTGTCCGAGACCTTTTGGGGGAAGAGCCCGGTCACAGTAGCTGTGAGGAGGCACAGCTGGGGCTTGTTTCCTCCCAGGCTTGGCTGCAAGTGGAGCATGCGAGGATGTGCATGAGGATGCACCCAGGGTCGGGCTGTGGAGCTCTCCCTGCCGGCACCGGGAGCCGGGCTGGGGCCCTCTGCCCAGACGTGCTGGAGGGGGAGTAGGAAGGTTTAATACTGAGTGAAGTGGGGTTAGGAAAGGAGAGAGCCTTTCACTTTGTCCCTAGGGAATTGTAAATCCTGGTCCTTGAGGAGCCACTGCTCCTGGTGCCCTGGGGACTGGTGGTGCTGGGGTGGTGGGGGCTGGTGGTACAGGGGTGAGGGGGTCTGGTGGTATGAGGGTGAAGGGAACCCATGGTACTGGGGTGATGGGGACCAGTCTTGTTGGGATGACAGGAACTGATGGTACCAGGGTGATGGGCACTGCTGGCGCTGGGGTGATGAGGGCAGTTGGTGCTGAGTGGGGCTGGGATGATGGGGACCGGTGGTGTTGGGGGGTGCTGCAGTGATTGGGACCAGTGGTGCCAGGGTGATGGGAACTGGAGGTACTGGGGTGATGGAACCTGATGGTGTCAGGATAGTGGGGGCAATGGTGCTGGTGTGATGGTGACTGGTGGTGTCAGGATGATTGGACCGATGGAGCCAGGGTGAAGGTGTCCAGTAGTTCTGGGGTGATGGAGATCAGTGGTATCAGGGTGATGGAGATCAGTGGTATCAGGGTGATGGGGACCAGTGGTACCAGACTGATGAGGACTGGTGGTGCTGGTTTGATGGAACCAACAGTGCCAGAGTGATGGGGACCAGTGGTGCTGGGAAGATGGGACCTTGGTGTCAGGGTAATGGTGACCAGGGGTGATGGGTGATGGGGACTGCTGGTGCCAGGGTGATGAGCACCATGGAGAGCCCCTGCTGCCCCGCTGCAGGCTGACAGATAGCAGCACCAAGGTGAGGTGTTTGGCAACAGAACTTGGCAGCACTGAGGTGCAGTGACCGCAGCTTCCGCATGGAAAACCCCATCCCGGAGCCTGGCAGGCGTCTCACCAGGGCTGCCAGGAAGAGACAGACTTCGCCCACCTGTCCCTGTCCTCCCTGCCCCACAGCCATGCATGAAGCCCGTGTGGGAAATGCCAGGCTGGGGAAATAAGCAAGCAGACATCTTTCTAGGAGCAGGTTTGTGCCTCCCGGGGGCTGGTAAAGGCTGGGTTCACGCTGCTGCCGTGGGGGCTCGTTTGGAGCTTGCTCCTCTCCAACTCCTGTCTTCACAAGACATGTAGAAACTTCCTCTCTCTGGGGCCTCGGGCCCTTAGTCAAATTTAGTTGGCAGCCACAGGCACACACACGCTCGCCCGGCGGGGCTGCACGCACACCTTGTTTTCTTAGGAAACGAGAGGAGAGCGTGACCCGCGTCTGGTTCTGCTTCATTTTGCTGCAATAAATTAACATGTCATCTATCCTGGCCCTAAAACATGTCCCAGATGCAGCAAAAGCTGGGGAGGGTGCTTGGCATCCTCATAGGAACCTCAGCACGTGGGTGAGGGAGGAGTGGCTGAGCTCGGGGAGGACACCCAAGGTGCCCCTCGGGGCTCAGTCCCTGCTCCGTGTGGTCCTCAGTGGAGGGATCCTGCTGGGGTTGGGTGCCAGGCAGTGAAGGCAGTGAATGGGATGCTATAAGGTGGGATATCCCCCAGTTTTAGCTGGGAGCATCCCCCTCTCCCCCTGTGGTGCCGTTGGGCTGAAGGTGCCACCACTCCCTGGGGTTGGAGAGTGTGGGGAGAGCAAAGGGCAGATGGGCAGTGTGGGGACAGGCAGAATGGGCCTGGCCAGGGCTGTTCTCTACTGCCATCACTCCTTTAACATCAAGAGAAATCTGCTTTTCTTTCCTCTCTTTCTCCAGGAATCTCCTCTAGTTTTGCTAATTTTCTGAGTTTGTCTCGATGGGAAAAGTGACGACAGGGGCTCATCTTCCCCCAGAGCCGTGCTGGTGTGCAGCCAAAGGTGACACGACCCCCTCTGCCCTACAGAGCCAGAGACCACCAGCTGTGGCAGCTGGAGGGGCACAGAGGCATCAGTGTCATCTGCCTGCTTAGCCATGCTGTGCTGTCCTGGCTCTGGGGACCATGGGGAGCTGCCACAGCTCCCACTTGGTCCTTCCCCACCATCCCCAGGGTCCTAATGGGTCTCTCCTAGTGCTGCCTGCACCTCTGGGAGCCTGCTCAGAGTTTGCTTCCCAGCTCTTCACTCTTGCCAGCCCTCTGCCTCATCCCCAAGTTCCCTCCCTTTCCTTGGGTATCTTCCCCTTGAGCCCTGATTTTCCCCTCCTGGCTGTGAATGAGATGGGTTCAAGCCACCTGAAACACCTTTGTTAAACAGATGTGCCTCAAATAGCTTCAACCCCACAGGTCCTGCTGGGTTTGGGCTTTGGGCTCAGGGCCTGCAAGGGAGATATGTCACATGAGATCCAAGCAGAGCAGGGATGGAAGAGCCAGTTGTTCACTCCCTTTCAGACACTGATGAGTGAATGCTCTGCCTGCTGTGGGTCTGGTTGGGTGCTGAGCACTTTATCAAGGCTCCTCCATCGGTGCCAAGCACACCCAGGGCTGTGGAAGTGCCCCTGTCTCTGTTGGAGGGCAATAGCTGTGCTGACATAACCTCTCCATCAAATACCCAGGCATCACTCCAAGGCAGGAGGGGAGGGTGATGGAGAAGGGTCCCCTGCACCCTGTGCAAAGAATGGATGTTCCCCAAGTTGGGGTGCAGGAAGGAGAGGCCTCTCCAGCAGCTCCACAGGGCTGGGTTTGACCCTGCTCCAAGCTCTCTCACCATGAGACTAAACACTTGCTGAGCAAAGCTGCCGACACAGGTCTCAGGGGACCACTGGGGATGTGTCATCCTGCTCCCGAGCCAGCCCCGAGCCCTGGAGGTGTCACACAGCGAGTGGCTCTGCCGGGGGGTCCGGATCCGGCCCTGCCCTCCCCCTGGCTCTTGCAGGCCCGTGCCAGGTCCCCTGCCGGGCACGGGGGCGGCTCTCGGAGCCGGGGCCTGCGACAGAGGTTGTGTTCCTCTCGCCTCCAGCCCATTGTCTTGTTTATTTGTCACGGTTGGTCCCCAATTAGGAGTTTGAGCCGTTTGGGACCAGGGCTGTTTCTTCCCATGTGAACGTGCGGTTCCCGTGGGCCGGGCTGTGATGTGGCCACGGACCCGCAGGAGCATCTGCTATTGCAGCAACAGTGCCCGAATGCGTTTCAGATGGGCCCTGCTCTGCTTTCCGTGCCCGGGCCAGCAGCCAGCCTGCGATGGAGCGGGAGAGCCTCCAGCCAGCCCTTGGGATGCAATGTTCCCATCCTCGGGGACCTGGCTGGGGACCTGCTGGGGAGATCGTTACTGGCTGAACGCTTGTCCCCAGTCCCGAGCCTTGAGGGGACCTTCCAGACAGGGAAGGGACTCTCCTGTGAGCACCAACGGGTCCGACCCCAGCCTGGGTGCGCACAGGGGAAGGCGGGATGCTCCAACTGCGTTCTCTCAGGGAACTGCCATCCCCGGCTTTGCCGGTGGGCTTTGCCGCGGTTGGGATGCTCCTGCTGGCTCAGTCCCCGGGGATGCAGCTCAGGTCACCCTCCGCCCGCCCCACAGAGGGGATGTGAGGCTGGTGGTGCCCCAGCCCCGCACCTGCCCCCGCGGACGGCAAGTCCCGTCTGGCCGGTGGCCCCGGGGCACGGCAGGGACCCGTCCGGCCGGGTTCGCGGCGTCAGGCAGCACATGATCCGCGCCGCGGGGCCAAGGGCTGAGGTCAGTTAGTCACACCCAGGCAGCGGCACTGACTTCACCGCGGGCAGGAGCAGCTCCTCACGTATCCCGCTCCCCGAAGGCAGCGCTGACCCGCCGCTCGGGGCCCATGGTCAGGCCGCTCCGTTATCGGGGCGCGGGCATCGCTCCCATCACAGCCGATGGCTCCCCGGAGCCCCTCCTGGCTCTCGGCCCAGCCAAAATAGTTTCTTTGCTCCTGGGGCTGAAGGGGAATCACTGACAGGGTCCTGCCGGTGCCGCTGGGGAAGCCACAGCGCCGGTTCCTTCCCGGTGCTGCCGGTGCGGCTGGCGGGGCTGGCCCGCTGCCCCGGGGCGCCGGCTGGGTGGGATCAGCCGCTGGCTGAGGTCATTGGAGCCCTTTCCATCTCCCCCGAGTTTGGGACGAGCAGGGCAGCTCGTCCTGGCTCGCTGAGGCGATGGCACGAGGCGGGGGCCGCCGCCAGCCCCGGCTCCAAAACGCCAGGGGAGGGCGAAGGAAGGGATTTGGGGGACTTTAGGGACTCGTCCACGCGTTTCCAGGGAAGGAAGAGTTAATTCCCCGCCCGCCACTAATGAGCCTTAACTGGGAATGACCCGACACAGGGGAGAAGTGAACCCATTGTCCTCGCCTGTGTTTGACCGTCTTCCAGGGAGACTCATGAAACGCAGAACCCGGGCGTGAGTTCCCGATTTATGTCAGGAGGCTGTGATTTATTCTATTTATTTATTTTTGCCATCTGGTTGAGGAGGGACGGTTAACACAAGCGTGAGAAATCCAGATGTGCACAGCTCTTCACTCCCGTAGTCCCCAGCCCAGCTCCCCACCCCGCTGAGCCCGACCCCAGCCCCGGGCCCTGACACCCCTCGAGCCCCCAGGGACAGCTTGGTGACACCCCTGGGCACCTGCCACGTCCCTGGTGAGGGTGAGGTGTGGATAATTGACACACAAACAGGCTCAGCCCAGATGTCCAACCCCGGACTTCCAGCCTGTGAGATGTTGGCCATACAATGCTGTGGTAGCAATAGCCATGGGTGTCCCCAGCCACAGGGACAGAGTGACCCTGGCAGCCAGCAAACACTGCAGGAGGTTTTCCTGGGGCACAATGCCCATTCCAAAGGGATGGTGCTCTCCCCTCCGTGCCCTGACCCATCCCTGTGTTTTGGGAAGGTTGTATTGCTTTGGGGGCATTGTATCTCGATGGTGCAGGCAGGAAACGGACCCCACAAAATGATGATGGGCTGTGATCCAGAAATGGGCACCCTTCAGGGCAGGGGCACCGGTGACATCCGGGGTCCCTTCCCTGGTGACAGGCTGGGGCGATGGAAGAACACCACATCATGCCTGGGGACACACCATGGCATCCTTGGATATCCCTGTGTGCCTCTGCTGTGGGGCAGGAGAGCTGGTGCTGTTTTGGGGCTCACCCCTGCCATGAAGGGACAGTAGGGACAGGCTGGAGGTGGACACTGCTGTCCCTGCTGTCACCACTGCTGCAGGACGAGGCTGCCATTGGCACAAGGTGGTGTCACTCTGGGGTCAAACCCATGCCATGAAACCTCCCGTGGGAGCTGGGGGGTACAACCGGGCAGCACGACCCTGTGGGGCAGAGAAAGAGGGGGTTTGGGGGCAACTCTTGAATTTCTGCAATGATTTTCTGGTTGGGGCTCCTCCGAGACACGAGAGATGATCACACAGGATCTTAGCTCATCCGCTTGCTGTCTCATGCCTGGGAGGTTTGGCCGGTGGCCCGAGGGCTCCGGAGGAGGAGGAAAATTTCATCATCCTGCTCTAACGTCTCCTGTATAATCAGGCTCTTGTTAACCGATACAGCCCCATGCGAGACGCTCGCCGAGCACCGGGGCACTGCTGGAGCCTTAGGTGGTCTTGGCCCCGGCGAAGCTTTGCTGAGCCTCTCCCAGCGCTGCCTGGGAAGCGGCTCTGATTTTATCTGGTGTGTCCCTTCCACCCTGCACATGCTCTCTCAACTCCCTCTGCCTCTTCCCAGCCGGCTTCGGTGATTCCCTGTACCCCCAGGAACTGCCAGCATTGCCAGCGTGGGGCTCCCTGCACTGTGGTGGTGCCTGTGCCACGATGGTCCCCACACTGCTGTGGTGCCCGCACGAGGATGTTCCCCATGCCACCGTGATGGTCCCACACTGTGATGATCCCACACCACAGTGCTCCCCATGCCATGATGATCCCTGCACTGCCATGGTCCCCACACCATGACTGTCCCCACACCAAGATGGTCCCCACGCTGTGATGCTCCCTGTACCACCCTGCTACGATCCCCCCACCACGGTGGTCCCCACACCACAATGCTCCTTAGACCCTCCTGGTGCTTTCAAGCAGCTGGTGAGTGCCAGTTTAAGCATTCCCCCTGGAAAAAAGCCTTCCAAATCAGGCATCCCATAGGAAATGGGAAGGGAGGAAGGAGCAAGGTGACAGGGGGCTGTGACCCCCAGCCCTCAGAGATACCTGAGGGAGTTTCAGGGGAGCAGAGGTGTCTGAGAGTGAGCACAAAGGGGACCCGGCAAAGAGCAGCCAAATGCAATCTGTTTCTGTTGGTTTATTTTAAAAAAAGGGCCAAAGAAGTATAAAAAAATAAATATTTAAATAGAATTCCATTTTATATATTACCACAAATCTTCTTAATAATTATTAATTATTGTTAAGAATAAAATTATTAATTCAGGTCACAGCTCTCGGCGCACACTGGGCTTTCCACTGAGGCAATAAATAACCCTCACAACCTGCTCTGGTGCCAGGAGCGAGCCAGCACCTCCTGCCACCGGCCTGGGGCCTGTCCCCATGGCCCCTGTCCCGTGTCCCATGTCCCTGTGTCCCACACCCCCTGTCCCACCCACCCCGTGCCAAGGCTGCATTCAGCCGTAGGAGCCCAGCCCTTGGCCATTGGTACATTCAGAGCCCTCCCGATGGGAAAAGCACTTTTCCAAAGGAGAGGGACGTTCCATGCCCCGCCGTGCCTGCGCGGGGGGATGATGCTCCACAGTGGGGTGACTGCCCGCTCTGTCCCTCGGGGGGTGGCCTTGTCCTGGATGGTGGGACCCAGCCCCAGCCACCACAGCCACCAAAGTACCCCCAGTTCGGCTCCTTGTGGATCCTTAAAATGTGCAGGGGGAGCGTGTCCCCATGTCCCTGCCAGCCGCTGCACCGTGGTGACCTTCCTCACAATCCTTTTTCCGGGGAAGTGGAAGCTTTCAGACGGTGCTCGAGGGTGTCTGTCAGGCTGCTCTCCGTGATGGGGACCCTCCGTGGGGGACAGAGTCCAGCCCTGCCGCCAGCCCCCACAGCTCCCACAGCTCCCACAGCTCCCCACACCCCATGGGAGCACAGGGATGGCTGAGGCACATCCTGGGACCAGCCCATGCCCCGGCATCACCTCGGGGATGTACTGGGGATGTGCTGCCTCGTCCCGCTGGATGCCGGCCCCGGCCCTGCTCCACCCGGGACACTCCGGCCTGCAATGTTCACCCCCTCAAGGGGCAATAAATTACCAGAGGGCGGATGGGGCCAGCGCAGGGTCCGGGGTAATAAATAGGAAGGCGGGAGTTGGGGAGGCAGCGGCAGGGGCTGCCAGCAGTGGAGAAGCAGCGGAGCCGGGGTGGGTGCTCATGAGGGGCTGAGATGAGGTAGGAGGACACGTGCTGCCTGGCCGATGACCTGCACGTACTTCCTGAGCACCTGGCAGCCCTGCTGCTTCTTCTTGAAGGCGCTCTTGCCCTTGGAGCTCTCCCCGTACCTGACGTCCACCTGGAAGATGTTGTAGTTCTTGCAGAGGAGGCAGGTGAGGTTGGAGATGAGGCCCCGGGTGGTCTTGGTGGTGTTGTGGAGCCGGTCGAGGAGCTCCTTGGCCGTGGGGTTGAGCTCCTCCTGGTCGCGCGTGATGTTCCCCAGCGAGGCGTTGAGGAAGGTGAAGAGCTTGTACATGGCCACCATCACCTCCTTCCTCTCGCTCGTCCGGTTGACACGGAAAGCAGGGAAGAAGATGCCGGTGGGGTTGCAGAGTTTGTCGCTCTCGCTGCTGAACGGCTCTCCCTGGCACTTCAGCTGGGGGGAGAGGTGAGCGTCACCCCATGTCCCCTGTGTCCCTCCTGGCCACCTCTTGCCGCCATCCCCACCGTGTCCCCAGCACTCCCCCTCCATGCACTTGTGGATCAGACTCCCCTGAGGTCCCCTGTGTCCCGGAGCGTCACTTACGTAGAGGCTGAAGAGGTCCTGGGCGGTGGCGTTGAGCAGCGCGACCTGCCTGCGGGTCTGCTCCTGCACGTTGGAGCGGCACAAGCCGTGGCCGGGGCAGCTGGAGCCGGTGACCAGCAGTGCCCGTCCGGCCACCGGCCGCCGCTGCAGCAGGAGCAGGGCCATGAAGGGCACGACACCTGTGTGGGGAGAGAGGCCACTGTCACGGTGGGCACCGAGACGGGACGATGATGGCCCACGGGGACCACGTCGCAGAACATCCTCCAAGGATGATCCCAGTTCCAGGCACCCAAAGATGTCGAGCCGTGGGGACCCATCCCTCTCGGGTGTGGGTCCAGCTCAGCCGGCAGCCCTCAGACGCCCCGTTTTTCCATCCCGGCCGTGCCGAAGTTCCCGTCCCACTCCCGTCCCCCTCACCTGCCCCCCGGCAGGCGCTCCCCCGCCTCCCTTCCGGGCGGGGGGCCCCGCAGCATTCCCACATTTCGCAACCGGCCCGGTGGCGACCTGCCGGGTTTAATCAAATATGCAAAGCGCTTTTTCCTCCGTTATCCCGGTCCGGGCGCTGCGGGAGCAAGGCCCCACCCCGGCCGGGCTGACTCAGCGGGGCGCCCGCAAGGAAACCTGCGTTCGGCGTGCCCTCCCTCCCTCGCTCCCGCCTCCGGCCCCACCGCCTGCCTCAGTTTCCCCGTCTGCGAAGTGGGCGCAGCGCCGAGGAGCCCTGGGGAGAGACGACGCAGCTGCCAGAGACTCCAGCCAGGAAATCCCTGGACGCGGAACAAGGGGACTCTTGAGCCACCGGCAGCTGGGTCGCCCCGGCGTCCCCCTCCTGAGAGCGGGGCGCTCCGAGCCCTCATCCCCTGGGACTCACTCCCCCAAACCGGGATCCCCGCTCGGGGAGGCCGAGACGCTTCCGAAGCGCAGCCACTGGGCTGGGCATCCTCGGGGCAGGGTGGCCAGGGGGATCCCGGTTGCTGGGTGACCTGGATGCCACAGGCAGGGCCCCGTCGGGGCGGGGGTCCCGTGCCCGCCCAGGGGGTGCTGCCAGGCGAGGCCCCGGGCAGTGCCGAGAGCAGGAGCTGCCCGCACTTGTCAGCGCCCACGACGTGCCGCCGGTGCCGGGTAATCCAAGCCTCGATTTATTTACTCTGCCCAGGTGGGAAAGGACTTACCTGGGCGTGTTGCGATCCCTGACCCGCCGCCGCTCCCCTCCTGCACGGGACGGGGGGGACCCTTCCTCCCCGCGCCCCCGGGGTCCTGAGTGTTCCCACGGGATGCAGATTCCCTGACCCCGCCGCAAGCCCCTCTCGCTGCTTCCCCCCCGGCCGCTGCTTCTCCCCCTCTCACAGCTGAGCACCCACGTGTGCAAGGGGCCCTGGGACCCCCCAGCACTGCCGCTGGGGGGGGGGCTGCTCCCTCCAACTCCCCCTCTTGCACTTGGCAGCCTCCCCATCCCTCCAGCGCTCCCGACACGGCATCAGGAGACGCAGAAGGAGGAAAAACAGAAGGGGGGAAAAAGTATTAAAAAGTACAAAAAAGCCATTAAAAAAAAAAAGTTTCTCCCCCCTCCTTGAGATTTTTTTTTTCTTGGAAGCATTTCCAGTTATATAAGTGTCCAGATGTTGGCTGCACCGCGCCAGCGCCGCGCTTCGTTCCCGCTGCCAATTCCCAGAGATGCTCATCCCGAGGGGGAACGCAACGCGGCGGGAGCCCTCGCTCCAGCTCCAACGGTGGCATCCAACCGGGACCCGCCTGCACCCGAGCATCATCGGGAAAAGGAGGGGAGGGGAAGGAAAAAAGAAGGGGGAGAAGGGGAAATAATATCCTCAAAGTTGATTTTTTCTTTTTTTTTTACCTGCTGGCATGAACTTCATTGTGAGCCGCGTCCCGGGAGCGACTTAATAGGGATTGGTGTTGGCAGAGGAAGTTTTCAGAAATTCATGTTCATACTGGGGGACTTCTCGGGGTTTATATACCGGTCCGGCCTGCCTGTGTTGTAAGAGAGGAGGGGGGACACGCGGGGGGGTTGAAGCACCCGCTATCGTTCTCTTGAAACTGGAAAGCAGGCTTGGAAAGCCTGAATGATTCTTAGAATAAAGTTGATTCACCCGGTTTTGTGCGGTTTTTTTTTCGTTTCATGCGCGGGCTCGGGGAGGTGCTGGGGAAGTGAGTGGGAAGGGAAAGTTGAATTAAAGCCCCCCCAGGGGAGGAGAGCGGCCGCACGTGGGGTTTGGGGGTGTCGAGGGCGAGCGGTGCCGTCAATCACGGAGCCACAAACACTTTCACCCCCTCCCCGGCCGGGGCTTCCCCGCTGCCTGCGGAGCAGGCAGGAAAATAAACGAGGGGGAAAAGTCTGATTTGGGGTTTTTGGGGGGGTTTAAAGGGATGAAAGATGCGGGAAGTTGGCGGTGGGGTCCCGCACCCCTCAGTCACGGTGGGCACCGGTGTCCCCCAGCCCGCCGGTGGCTCATCCCTTTGGGCAAAAATATTATAAGTAAAGGGTGGGTTTTCTGGAGGAAAAAGGACAAACCCACCCAGGGGGAGAGGCTGGACCGGCCCCCCAGGGTTAACCCTTCCCTCGGCGGGGCTGGCCCCTGTCTGGAGTGGACGGGAGGGTGCTGGGTGCGGGCAGAAGGGTGCTGGTGTGGACAGGAGGGTACTGGGTCATCCTTTCCTGGGTTTCCCATGGGATCAGGGCACTGCACGTCTGTCCATTCCCCGATTTGGGTGAAAAACAGGTTAAATGGATTTTTTTGTCCCTCTCTATACTCTTTTCTCACCCAGGCCGAGCTGAAACTTTGATCAGGTTTAGCAAGTTTGCGCCCGGGCAGGTGAACCCGACGGTGACAGTCAAGGAACGGTGACGCAAGAGCCACCACGACCCCGGCTGTCCCCCTGTGGAGGGGGGGACATGACGAGGGGGGACACAGAGACCCCCCTGTGCTTGGTGGTCCACGTCTGCTGCTGCCTCAGTTTCCCCAGGCAAGAACCAGCCTGGTTTGCTGATGGCATCGATGCCCCAGCAAGCAAAGCCCAGTTTAGCCCAGTCTGGCCTTACTGGGATGTCAGGAATGGGGCTGGGGGCTGCAAAGGACAGCGAGGATGAGCCCCATCACCCCCCCCCCCCAGCCTCAACCCGGTTTTATTGGGGTCTGGGGAGCAGCACATCACATATTGATGGACATCTGATGGCCTGACGCATTTAATTAACTGAGGAATTAATGAAGTTAATTAATAGCACTGGGGAACGTCCTGGGGGGTTGTGGGCAGGATTTACCCTTTCCCTGAATTTCTCAGGAGCAACTCAGCCAGGCTGGAGCTGAGCTGGGCTTTGGGGTCCCATTTATAATCGATTTTCTAGGGTGCTAGAAATGTTTGGGGGAAGTCTGGGGGGGTGAAAGGTGCAGGGAGGTGGAGTGGGGGTTCCCCGAGGGATGAGGGACCCTGATTGTGGTGGGATGGACACAGTGTTCCCAAGCCTGCTGGTGGCTCATCCCTTTGGGCAAAAGTATTGGGATTAAAGGGTGGGCTTTCTCTAGGAAAAAAGACAAACCCACCCATGGGGAGATACTGGACCTCTGCGGGGAGTGATGCTCCCATGGGAAAACAGCCCGGGCTGTTCCAAGGCCACCGCTGCCGTGCTGCTGCTCTGCCCCACTCCGAGTTGTCCCCTCTGCCGCGTCCCGTCCGGAACTGTCCCCAGCTCCATCCCAGACACACCCATCCCTTTCCCTGTCCCCGTGTGGCCCCTCCGCCCCATCCGTGTTCCCGTCTCTGTCCCCGTCCCTGTCCCCATGCTGTCCTCTCATCCGTGTCCCTGTGCTGGCCCCCCGCCCCATCCCTGTCCCCATCCCTGTCCCCATCCCTGTCCCTATCCCGGTCCCCATCCCTGTCCCCATCCTTGTCCCTGTGCTGCCCCCCCGTCCCATCCCTGTCCCCATCCCTGTCCCCATCCCTGTCCCCATCCCTGTCCCTATCCCGGTCCCCATCCCTGTCCCTATCCCTGTCCCCATCCCGGTCCCCATCCCTGTCCCTGTGCTGCCCCCCCGTCCCATCCCTGTCCCCATCCCTGTCCCTATCCCTGTCCCCATCCCTGTCCCCATCCCTGTCCCCATCCCTGTCCCTATCCCGGTCCCCATCCCTGTCCCTATCCCTGTCCCCATCCCGGTCCCCATCCCTGTCCCTGTGCTGCCCCCCCGTCCCATCCCTGTCCCCATCCCTGTCCCTATCCCTGTCCCCATCCCTGTCCCTATCCCTGTCCCCATCCCTGTCCCCATCCCTGTCCCCGTGCTGCCCCCTGCTGCCCCAGCCCAGAACTGGCCTCTCCCCATCCCATAGTTGCCCCCTCTGCCCCATCCCCACCCAGAACTGCCCCATTCCCATCCCATCCCTGCTCCGGCGCTGCCACCCTGCCCCGTCCCCATCCCAGATCTCTCATCTCCCCAGCCCACAACTGTCCCCTCCCCTCCTTCCCCACCCCACCATCGTCCCCCCTTCTCCAGTCCCTCCCAGAACTGCCTCAGCCCCATCCCAGAACTGCCCCACCCCATAATTGCCCCCCGTGCCCCATCCCCATCCCACAGTCCCTCAGGGTCCCCTCAGGATCCCACTCCTTGCTCTCCAGGTGCAGGGGGGGACACCCAGGTTCCAGCGTCACCGGAGCCCCCGGGGGGTCCCACAGGTGTGGGATGAGGCTATGCTGGGTCTGGGGGTGTCTGGGGGGGCCCTTCCGGGGGGTGGTGACGAAGGGATGAGTAAGGTAGGTGCCCCTGTCCAGGGGAAATCCGGAGCTCCCCAAAGGTGGGGACCGAATTCCCCTTTGACTCACGATGGTTCCAGGGCCGCCTCGCCCCTACCCCTGTGCCCTGTCGGTGCCACCCTACAAATGTCACCCCACCAATGTCACCCCAGAGGTATCCCCCCATCAGTGACACTCTAGCAGTCCCACTCCCTCACTGGTGCCACCCCACACGTCACCCCCAGGCAGACCCTGTGCTGCTTCCCACTGCCGTGTTTGGGGACCCCGTGGCTGTGACAGCGTGAGCTGCCCTTGGGGACTGTGGCCAAGCAGTGTCCCCACCATGGGGTGGCTTTTCCCACAGGTGGGCACTGGGTTGTCCTGGGAGCCCCATGAGGACCCTACAGAGCCAGTGTCCCTCTGGTGACCCTCAGCCCAGGGTGTCACCCCCCCCTTCACGCGCTCCCGGGGGGTCACGTACCTGTGCCCTCCCCTCCACAGCCCCTCCGGAGCTGGGTGGGCGGCTCGGCGGTGGCACAGTCACGGGTACAGTCACGGGCACTGCCACGGTCACCCACAGCACACCAGGCCAGCCCGGGCTGCTTCATGGTGACATTGTCCCCACCAGGAGTGTCCCCGGGTGCCAGGGCGGTGGTGGCCGTCCCGGTGGCGATGTTGCTGTGACTGACTCAGGCAGGGTGCCCACGGCACAGCCAGGCAGCCCGGCGGGCACCAGCACACGGCACAGAGGGAACGAGTGACTCCATGGGGACACATGACCCAGTCTTAGGATTTTTGACTCAGCGGGACTGGTGGCAGTGGGTGGCCTGGTCCCCACGGTGGCCCTGGTCACACTGCAGGGACACTGCACTTGGTGTGGCTGTGGCAATGGCCCAGACTGTGCCAGGGGGCTGTCACAGAGGGCCGTGTGTGCCATGGGCTGTGTGCCACACCATGGCACGGCACGTGCCTGGCAACACCAGGCCATGCCATGGGACACCACACCTTGCCATGTCACACAATGTGTGCCATGTGTGCCACACTGTGCCATGTGCTGTGCCATGCCATGGACCACATCCCATCATGTGCCGTGTCCTGTGCCGTGTCCTGTGCCACACCATGGGCCACATCCCATCACATACCACACACCACATCCTGTGCCACGTGCCACACGGCACAATGTGCCACATCCTGTGCCATGTCTGGATGTGCCATGTCATGATGTGGCACGTTCTGTGCTGTACCATGGGCCACATGCCATTCTTGTGCCATGTCCTCTGCTGTGATAGGTGCCATGCCACGATGTGCCACGTTCTGTGCTGTGCCATGGGCCGCATCCCCTCGTGTGCCGTGTTCTGTGCCACGCTGTGGGCCATGCTGTGAAGTGCAGTGCCATGTCCTGTGCCATTCCATGGACCACATCCCATTGTGTGCCATGTGCCACATCCTGTGCCGTGCCACTCACCACACCGTTCTGCCCCTCATCCCAGGTGCCACATCCCCCACTATGCCACACTGTGTGCCACACCACCCCGTGTCACACCCCACGTGCCCTGGTGAGGACAACAGGCACAGTCTGACCCCCAAAATACAGCCCCTCTGTGCCCACAGCCACCAGGACAGACACAGGGACACAGGGACACGACGTCTCAGTGGCCGACAGGCCGAGGTCAGCACTTTATTTCCTTCTGCCATTGTACAAAAATAAGGAGGTGCCACATGGGCAGGGGGCACCGCCCTTCTCAAAGTACCAAAAATATCAATATTCATAAATAAAACCTCGTGACATCCATAGTTTAACACCGTACAAAAATTATCACAAAAATAGATATTTATATATTACAAATGTCCTTAAATATTTTACCCCACTACAGGGATGCATTAAATTAACTCTGAGATTCAATAAATACCATAAACACACAAATATTAATGTATAAATTAGGGGGCAGGGGGTGGGTGATGCCACCCACCGTCACAGTGCGGTGGCCAGAGCCGAGTCCCTGCCCGGCACAGTCAGGGCTGTGGTGGCACAGCCTGGGGGACACTGAGGGGACAGGGATGTTGAGGGTGTGGGAGCACCAAGTGTGCAAGAGTGAGCGTGGGGACACTGAGCACAGGGGACACTGAGAGCACAGGGACGCTTGAGGGCTTGGGGACACTGAGCGTGCAGGGACAAGGACAGGGATGTGCAAAGGGACAATGAGCTTGTAGGGACACCAAGCACAAAGGAACACCAAGTGTGCAGGGCAATGAGCTCACAGGGACACCAAACTTGTGGGGATACCAAGCTCAGAGGGACACTGAGCTCAGAGGGCCAGTGAGCTTACAGGGACACCAAGCTCAGAAGAACACCAATCTCACAGGATTCCTCTCCCAGCCACTCTCTGGGGCCAGCAGATCTGGTGCAGGGCAGGCAGGGGGTGACAACACTGGTGACAGCAGCGCTCTTCGTGGGCCGAGTGGCTCTTAGTCAGGCCAGGTCACCCGACCCATTGAATCACTGGAAAATCTGGCAGGGCTCAGTGACAGGGGATGGCTGGGCACCCAGGGGACACCTGGCTCCAGGGTCAAGATGTGGGGGAGCTGGGAGGAGCAGAGCAGGGCTGTCCTGCAGCCGAGGGGTGGCACGGGGACAGCGGGGTCCCCATGGCAATGCAAAGTGACCAGAGATGCTCTGGGTGCACTCGTGTCTTCGCTCCACGGTGAGATGAGAGGGGCTCTGTGGTGCATCCCGGCCAGCCAAGGCATCTTTGTGCTGGGATGGGGTTGAGATGGGATGTGATGGAGATGATGGAGATGCAGACAAGGACAACTCCAGTGCCGGTGGAGCTGCCCTAGGAGCGCGCAGGTGTCCGTGAGCCCCGCTGGGATCTCCGCTTCTCCCGGCACGTCCGGCCGCTCCTGGTCTCCAGCTGGGCACTGTACTCGGCCATGAAACGGGCATAGCTCCAGAGGATCTGGCACCCCTGCAGCTTCTGCTTGAAGATGTTGGTGTGTTCCTTGGGGCTGGGGGGGGGCTGGTGGCGGGGGCTGAGGGCAGGGAAGAGCCCGGCCAGGTTGTTGAGGAGCCCCCGCACGTGCCGGCGGGTGTTGTTCAGGCGGCGAAAGATTTCGGCACCGGGGGGTCTGAGGTCACGCTGGTGCCGGATGATGTCCTGCAGTGCCTGGTCCATGTGGACCATGGGCTCCCACAGCCTCCTGAGCCCACAGGGCCCCTTCACCGGTCGCTGCAGCCACTGGGGAGGCGTGTTGGTGTGGCAGATGCTGTAGATGGTCAGGTGCTGGTCAGTCTCCTGCTCGGGGATGGGAGAGGATGATCAGGGACGTGGGATGGGAGAAGCACAGGGACCACCCCCCACCAGCCCTGTGTCCCCCTGTAGAGGGGACAGGTGTGACCCCTCACCCCGGGGAAGGGCACTCACGTAGAAGGTGAAGAGCTCCTGCGCGTCCTCGGCCATGAGCTTCACCAGTGCCTGGGTCTGCTGCACGGTGGGGGCTTTCAGGGGCCGCCCTCCCTGTCCTGGCACCACCCAGAGGATGAGGAGCCCTTTAGTGACAGCTGGGGAGGAAGAGGAGGGAGATGGGGGTCACTGGGGCATCACAGGGAGCAGGGTTGCAGCCCCCTCTCTGCACCAGAGAGGCACGAGCTCACTGTCCCCCCGTGCCACCGAGACAGCTCGGCCCCTGTGCCCATCACCGGGCACCAGGCCTGGAGGCAGCAACGTTCCATGCCAGGTGCATGCACTGACATCCTGTCCCTGCTGCAGGGATGACCCAACCCTTGCACCAAAAATCTGCTGGGGGTCCAGCGGGGAGCAGGATGAGGATGGTGGAGGTGCCGTGGAGCAGCCAGGATGTGCAGCCCAACCACAGCAGCTGCTCCAGCAGCTGCCCCTGCCAGTGTGAACCACCACAACAGAGGGGACAGCAGTGACACTCTGGATCCAGCCCCCCTGCTCTGGCCAGTCACTGTCCCAGCCCCACTGTCACCCACGGCCACGTGCCAGTGGTGACTTTGGGTATGGCGCTGGGCTGGCACACAGCGTCTGTCCCTGCTGCGCTGGGAGGGCTGAAGGTTTTGGGCAAACTGACTCCTGACCCTCTGCCATCGGTCCCCACACTGCCCCCAGACGTCTCCTGCCAGCATCTCCTCTTCCCCAGGCTGCTCATCCCCATGTGCCACAGTGGGGAATGTCTCCGTCCCCCGCCAGCGCCCGCGGGAGGTGACACTGCCACGGCACAGCCTGGGTGCCATCTGCCACAGCAAGCCGACCGCCACCGGACCCGCTCCGCGCTCCCTCCCGCGGCCCCCGCCGGGTTGGCACAGCCAGGCACGAGCAAGGGGGCGGCTGTGGCACACGGGCACACACCTACCTGCCAGCACGCCCCAGGGCCGCCGGTCACACCGCATGGCCGGGGCGGGTGTTTCGCCGGCGAGAGCGACTTCCTTAACTGCTCGGGGAGGGGGAAGCTCGGCTTTTAAAGCGCAGCCGGTGGGCCCCACCGCCCAGGGACCCAACGGAAAGGCAGTGAGAAGTAAAGCCGTGCCCTGGGGGCCAATGAGCGGGGTGAGCGCCCGGCGGGAGGAAATGATGCCGGGCGGGCAATGGGATGTTCTTCGAGTCAGTTCCTCGAGGGAGTCCTGGTGGGTCCAGCCTGGGAGCCTGCAGTCCCATTGCTCATCCCAGATGTGGCGCCGCTGGGCCCCCGTGTCCTGGTTTCTTGGAAAAGGGGCGTTTTGAGTCACCCTGATGTCACCACTCAGCACCCAAAGGGTTGAACTGAAACCAGCCCTGTCTGGCCCGAAACCCCAATGCAAAAGAGGGCAGGGGCACCGGGGACAGGGATGTCAGCCATGTGCCACCACAGGGGCTTTCACATCCCAAATCCAACTGTGGGAGCCGAAAATCTGTCCTGGGAAGAAGGGAGGTGGAAGCACAGGACATACAGGGCATCCCAGCACGACTGGGGCCTCTGTGCTCAGCGATGCTCCAGAGAACGCTCCATTCGCCTGCTCACAGCCACCCACCCCTCAGGGTGACAAACTTGGGTGCTGATCAGGCTGGGCACACCGGGCTCAGCCCCCGTGCCCGGCAGCACCCACGGGAATGCTGAGTGGGGACCCGCTGGGTGTTGCCCAAGGCACAGGGCCCAGGGCAGCGGAAGCTGAGTCGGGCAGCGCTGCCCTCGGGCTTGTGCAACACTGCCCGGGGGAGCCCGGCTCACACGGCCCCCGGCACTGCCCTGGGATCCACACGGCCTCGGCACCACCGGCAGCACCCAGGGCGAGTCCCCTTGTCCCCTCAGCTCCCCTTTCCCAGCAGATGGAGCCCGGCACGGACAGGGGCTTTTCCCACCTCATCAAAAGGAATCTCGCTGATCGGCATTTCCAGGTGTGTCGCAATCCCGCTGGTTTTGGTGACCCTCGGAGCCGCCCTGCACTGAATTTACACATTTGGAAGGTTTGGTGACGGCAAAGAAACAACCCAGAAACAACATCTCCTTCCAGGGGGAAGAACACGGCAGTGACTCACTTCCAGAAGAAGTGTTTTCCTTTCCCAAAATTTCCCCCATGACCTGCAGGGGCTGCTTCCTCCACCAGGGGCTTCCCCCTCCTCCTCCTCGGGGCATCCCCTGGCAGAGGTGGTAGCTGCAGGGGCAGGCAGGGCTGTACCTGGGACATCTTGTTCACTCTGTTTGAAGTAGTTTGTCCATCCCTCAGTCTGTCTAGACAGTCTGTTAGCCAGCAGTCCACATATCGACCTACCCCTCCACCTGAATCCTCCATCCATCCATAGATCCACCCATCTATCTGTGCACACATCTATCCACCTGCTTCTCCACCTACCCATAAAATCCTCCACCTATTCTTCACCTATCCATTAATGTGTATATTCATCTTCCATATGATGAACCAACCATCCATGCATCCAGCCAGTCTCTCATCCATACACCTGCCCATCCATCCATCTGCCCATCCATATATCTATCTCTCCATCTGCCCATCCATTCACCCAGAGGAACATCCCTGCCTCCCATTCATCCCTCCCTCCCTCCCTCCCTGACCTCACAGGCTCTCCCATGTTCCCTGCCATGGCAGGACCCCCAGACACCCTGTCCAGGCGATCAGGGCCACGTGGGCTGAGCACCCACCCCCTCAGCTGCCCCATGGCCACGGGTGGTCCCGGCACCATCACCCCCAGCTGGGCTGGCAGGACACCCCAGAGGTGGCCATCGCTCTTGGGCACTGGACTGTGCAACACCCAACGGGGACAAAAATAGTGCCAGTGACCGCATGGGCCGGCGGCAATTTCTTCATCTGCCGGGCACACGTCAGCAGCGTCCCATGACTCGGAGAAGGGAGCGAGACAGGAAAGAGAGAGGGGGCAGGAAGCTGGTGGCTGGAAGTGTGTGGGGCTGACGTGGGCAGGACGTGTCAGGGCCCAGGCACGGTCCTGCTCAGAACATGGGAGAGCGGGGAACGGATTTTGGGCACAGGATGGGAGCAGAGCCCGGGGGAAGAGGTTTCCACCACGCTCGTGCTGGGTCTTGCTTCATGACCAGTCACACCCTGGGCTGGGGGGGCACTCACATGGCTGCAGCAGGAGGGCACAGCCCCAACCCTGTGCACCCCACTTGGCCACAGGGTGCTGTGCTGCCAGCAAGGCAGGAGGACATGGGGACACAGGGATGGTGTGATAGTGACACCCCCAGGCCTGAGGTCAAGTTCATGCCTCAGTTTCCCCCAGTTGGACCCAGTCTGGGGCAGGGGGAGAGCAGGAATGTGGGGTGGGTCCCATGCCTCAGTTTCCCCAGGGCCACTGATTTGCTGGGGGCTGCAGCCTTCACCCTTTTTTTCACCCAAAATATGTGGTAGGGGAGCTGGTCACATCCCAGTCACCTCAGTGGGGCACAGGGAGGGCCATGTCCCCCTGTCCCCTCCCAGCCCCTGCCACCTCCACACAGATCAGCTCTGTGACACCCCCCCCAGGGCTACACAGAAATAAAAAGAATAGAAATTTTATTGACATCAAAAACTATGTGAAAATACAACTTGGGAGGAGCTGGAGGGGTCACTGTCACCCCTTCATGACAGGTGACATCCAGGGCTGGGGGTGAACCACAGCCCCCCCTCTGCCACCTTGTAGATTTTTGGGGTGCCAGGGGCATCCCCAGAGCTGTGATGCCTTCACCCCTCCATGGGGTTGGGCCAGAGGCACCCATCCACTTGGGACACACAGGGCATGGGGACACGTCCCCGCAGCCCCAGGCTGTCCCCTTTAGCACTGGTGGCACATCACTGCCCTCGTGTCCCCTCCACCAGCAGGTCCCTGGGGACACCCACTCTCCCCCTGAGCCCCCCCACCCCACGCAGGCAGGGCTGGAGGCAGAGGATGGCACGTGGGGACTAACCCCACTCCTGCAGGACACTGCCCCACTGCCACAAGGCCACCACCTCCCCAAAGCCACCACATCCCCAGCACGCAGGGGGTGACACTGTGCCTGACTCTGCCCCGCACCAGGGGAGCCTTAAAATTGAAAAATAATGAATATGGGGGTGGCAGGGGGTGGGGAGGAGGGAGGACCCCACTGTGCCACCGCGCTGGGCACCCGGCCTGGGGACAGCCGTTATCTGCCGCTGTCCTGCCGCTGCTGCAGCAGCTGGATGACCTCGGCGATGCCCTCCTCGGGGACCTGCGGGGGGACACAGGGGGTGTCAGCCCCAGGGGACACCCCAGGGCTGCTGGGGGGTCCCCAGGGAGGGGCAGGGGCTCACCAGGGCGTGGTCGAAGTTGAAGGTGCTGATGTAATAGGCCGAGATGTCGGCGGCTGCCAAGGGCTCTGCAATCTGTGCCACGATGCCACACTCATCTAGGGGGGCAAAGGGGGTCCCAGGTCACTGCCATGGGGACACACAGGGACAGCAGTGCCCCTGGTGGCACAAGAGGGAACACGGCCACCATGGCCACACTCACCGAAGCCGAGGGGCTGCCCCCCGATCCGCACCATCCGCCACAGCTCCCCCGTGGAGCTGGTCAGCAGCAGGTCACTGGGGAACCTGAGAAAGGAGGGGCTGTGTGTCACCCCCAGTCCCTGAGCCCCCAGACCCAGGGACAGAGGGACAGACAGCCCCAGGGACAGCACCCACCGCTTCTGGGTCTCAGCATCCATCACGATGGAGATGTAGCCCTCGATGAGGGAGAAGGAGAAGAAGGTGATGGAGTCGAGGTCCTGGCTGCCGGCACCCGCCTCCCGTGGGGGGCTGCAGAGGGGGAGAGGCACAGGGAGGGGTCACAACCCCCGAAACGGGGAGGAGAAGGGCTTTGTGCTGGCACTGGGTGTTTGAGTATCATGTTGGGATGCTGCAGGGTGAGAGGAGAGGGGATGGGAGCAGGTGCTCCCTGCAGGGTCTGCAGCTTGCAGGTGCTGGATGAGGCAGGACAGGGTGACACCAGGTTTTGGAGCATTCCCGAAAGGCCACAGTGACTCTGGAGCAGTTGAGTGCCATCAGAAAGGACCCCATCACAAAGGACAAAAGGGACCTGGCCAGAAGCATCCCCTCGCCCCAGCACCATTCCCACTGACCTTCCAAACCCACCCCCTCCCACTTCACAGCAATGGTGGGTTTGTCCCCTGTGTCACCTCAGGGCTCCCACCCCCCGTGGTGGCAGCAGGACCCCCAAGCACCCAGATGACTGCAGCCCCTGGGAGGGCAAAACCAGTTTGGAAAACGCACCCAGAGCCCGAAAACCCACCAGGAGCGACAGGTGGGACGTGTCACCACAGTTCAGGTGGCACTGGGCAAGGGGCCACCCCCACATCCCCTTCCCCAGGACCCACCTGTGGGAGTAGAAGAGGACGTCGATGAGCATGGTGGCGATGGCGGGCAGCGTGTCGGGGGCCACCGTCAGGACACAGAAGCGGGTCTGGGGGCTCTGCACCGGGTGCAGAGTGGGGCTGGGGGCTGGCAGGGGAACGGCCACGCGTCAGCCCTGGGGCAGCTCGGGGACAGTCCCACAGTGCCACCCCGTGGCCACCGCACCCACGTGGAGTCCCTCGGGGAGCAGAGAGGTGGCCCCGGGTCCCCACGGTTGTGGGTATCACCAGTGGGAGCTGCAGCATCTCCATGGGGACTGGGTGGCCCTGCGGGTCTCCTATGGATGTGGGAACCACCAGTGGGAGCTGGAGCACCTTGGCAGGGACCAAGTGACACTGGGGACTGGGTGACCTGGGGGGGTCCCACAAAGATACAAGTACTACTGGTGGGAGCTGGAGCACCTTGATGGGGTTCAGGTGGCCTGGGAGGCCCCCAAGGATGTGGGTACCTCCAGTGGGAGCTGGAGCATCTTGGCGAGGACTAGGTGACCCTGAGGGACAGGGTAGCCCTGGAGGTCCCCCAGATATGCAGGTGCCACTGGTGGGAGCTGGAGCACCTCAGCGGTGACTGGGTGGTCCTGGGGACAGGTGGCCTGGAGGTCCCCTAAAGATGTGGGTACTACTGGTGGGAGGGGCAGCATCTTGGCAGCGACTGAGTGGCCCTAGGACAGGGTGGCTCTGGGGACAGAGTGGCAGAGTGGCTCCGGGGGTCCCCCAAGGAGGTGGGTACCTCCAGTGGGCACGGGAGCAACTCGGTGGGGAGTGGGTGGCTCAGGGACAGGGTGGCCCTGAACATCCCTCAAGGATACGGGTAGGGGAGCATCTGGGCAGGGACCAGGTGGTCCCAGGGGACACGGGCCCAGTGTCACTCACCCGGCTTGGGCTTGAGGAAGCCATTGCTCACGTCATCGCAGGTGACAGGGACACACTCGCCGCTCTCCTCCCTGTAGATGTCAAACTCCCCCGCCAGCGTGTGGATCACCACCGGCAGGTCCCGCTCCCGCACCTGCCCGGGGGCACAGGATCAGGGCCCGGACTGCCCCCCCTCCCCACAGGCACAGCAGGGTTCTCAGGACAGCCATGGGGGTCCAGGACACCCCGGGGGGACCAGGTGCCACGGTCCCTGTCCCTCACCAGGATGAAGTCGGTCTGGTACGTGGAGAGCATCAGCACCGAGACGTGGTGCTCGGCCAGCGGCGCGATGACCGAGCGCGCGATCTTGGTGACGCCGGTGGCCTGGCAGCCGGGGGGTTCCCGCCCGTTGGAGACAACACTGAGCACCAGCCATGTGGAATCTGCCACCTGCATGAACTCGGAGGGCGGTAGCTCTGCGAGGGACAAGGGACACTGAGGCAGGGGGCTCCCCGAGGCTCGGCACGGCTGGACACCGTCTGTGCCGCAGAGCCAGTGCCAGCTCAAGCACTGCTGTCACACCATCCCTTGGGAGAGGAGTGGAGCCAGGATGGGACCAGTCCCAGGTGTGGGGTCACTGGTTTGGGGACACAGACCAGCCCCATCCCGAGTCAGGGCTCAGCCACTCCACACTGGGACAGTCACAGGGATGAGGGGGTTCAAGGCTACAACCCCCCCAAAACCCAGGATGTGTCTCTCCTCCCCACAGCAGCACTCTGGGCTGGGTGAAAAGGGGTGTTGGGGTGCACTGCACCCCTAAACTGGCACCACCAGGGCCCTGGAGTTACCCAGCTCATCCCCTGCCCCCCCAGGAGCCCCCAGCCCAGCATCCAGCACCAGGGATGCTCAAAGAGAGTCGTGGTGGGTACTAGAGGGGAAAAGGGGAGAGTAACCCCACTGTTCTGGCAGTGCCAGCACCTGGTGCCAGTCTGGTAGGGAGGGAAGAGCCCAGGCTGGCGGGGCCAAGGACTGCTTCCCAAAAATCTGCTGGTATTGGCAGGGTGGGCACGTGCCAGCTGCTCCCTTCCTGCCTCAAGACCCCTCTTTCTGCCTCCAACTCCCCCTTGCTCCCACCCTCCTGCCCAGGAGAGGGGCTGGCACTGCTGGGAGACCCCAGAAATCAGCCAGGCAGCCGCTCCTCCCTGGGCACCCCTTCCCAGGAAGGGAGAGGGGGTGGGCACCCAAAGGGTCTCCAACCCACTCCCCCTGCCCGGCAGAGGTGGGAAGCAGCTCCCACAGGAGACCACTCAAGCCCCCAGGCCTTCGGTGGGCACCCAGAGCCCCAGCCCAGCTGAGACCCCAAACTCATCACAGCAGTGTCAGAGGGGAGGTCACCCCAGGAGGGTCCGACACCCATGGCAGGGATCCCATCACAGGGCAGGCTCCACATCCCATTCCCAAACCGTGGCTCAGGGCAGGGCGGGAGCAGGGCCGGATCCAGGGCCTCGGCGGGTGTTCCCAGCGCCTGTTCCTGTGCAGGAAGAGCCAGAACAGCCTCGGCTCCGGCCCAGGGCCCAGTGCTGGGGAAGAGGCGGGGGGACACGGCCACGGGAACATGGGGACCCGTCCCAGCACTCAGCGCTTAATTGCTTTTCAACACCACCCGGGGCAAGGCTGAGAGCGAGGGCACCTCCCTGGCCCCTGTCACCACCCCAGGGCTCAGTCCTGATCCCCGGGGAAGAGGGAGTGCAGCCCTTCTCTGCTGGGGGTCCCCTCCAGCCCCAGAGCAGGGGTACCCTGGCAGCCCCCCAGCCGTGGGGCCGCCGGCTCGCAGGACCATTGTTCGGCACTTCCCGCCCTCCCCTCGGGATTGAGGAATATTTGTCCGCAGGCCCCGAAATAAAACAATACGTGGGGAACAGCTCTGGCTCTGGGAGTGGGGAGAGCCCGGGCCACGGTCCCGTCCCGGAGCAGAGGGAGCTGGGAGCAGGACTCGTCTGGGAGTGCCTGTGGCCGGAGCACTGACCCTTCCTCCTTGGGGCACAGCCAAGGGACACTGTGGCCGGTTCCTGCGGCCCCGGCAGGAAGGTTTGGGCGTGGGAAGCTGGGCCGGATCCGGACCCTCCAGCCCAGCCTGTTGGGCCGGTACCCCCGGCAGGGCGGGCGGTGAAGGTGATGCACGGCTGGGTCACCAGCGGTGGGGACGTCACCAAATGGCACCTCCCGGGGAGGGGGACTGGCTTGGAAGGGATCAAACATCTCCTGGACACCTCAAAGTCTGGTCCCTGCTGCCGGGAAGGGCTCACCCCTGCCAGTCTGGCTGGGCAAGGATTTGGCCTGCTCTGCTAATGCACCGGCTGGTCCTCACCGAACAGATGAAAGCGGCCATAGGAATGATGGCAGGAGGGCTGGCAGAGCCTGGAGCGCTGCCTGTAGGCATCCCAGGTGGTCCCTGCCCCCTGCCTGGAGCACCTGGGCTTTGGGCTGGCACCGGGCTCTCCGCAGACCATCCCCACCGTGTCACAGCCTGGTCCCACGAGCTGGTGGGGACGCGGCTGTGCCCGGGGGGGGCTGTCGAGGCGAGGGTAGCCACGCCGGGTGAGCCCCGGCCGGGCAAGCCGGTACATCCCCGGCGCAGGCGCCGAGGGAACGGGACGGGCACGTCCCGAGGGAGCAGAGCTACAAGCCGGGACTCGCTCCCCGCGGCCCAGGCGAGGAGCGGGGCTGAGAACGTGCCCAGCTCGTGCCCGCAGTGCCAGCCCACCCTGCGGGGGACGCCGAGCCCACCGCGCGGTACCTTTGAAGCCCTCCTCGTCCAGCATGACCGTGTAGTCCTCGGGGGTCTCTGTCAGGCTGAAGAACTTGCATCTGAATAAGAAGAAATCGGTGCCGGTGATCCCAAAACCGCCGCCGCCTCCCGAGGCCGGGCATCGGGGGAGGAGGAGGGAGGAAGGCCGGTACCGGCAGCGCTGGGGCAGGAAGAGCAGCTTGAGCAGCGGGTGTGTGTAGAGCCAGAGCCCGCGGCGGGCCAGGCTCAGCACCCGCACCCGGTGCTCCAGGATGTGCAGATCCATGGCGGCCGCGCCGCACCGGGATCCGCCGCCGACGCCGCTATAAGGGCGGGCGCGGGACCGCCTCGGGACCGCCTCGGGACCGCCCCGCTCCGCCCGGGACAGGCCTGGGACCGCCCAGCACCGCTCCGGGACCGCCCCGGACCACCTCGGGACCGCCCAGCACCGCCCCGGACCGCCTCGGGATCGCCCCGCTCCGCCCGGGACCGGCCTGGGACCGCCCAGCACCGCTCCGGGACCGCCCAGCACCGCCCCGGACCGCCTCGGGATCGCCCAGCACCGCTCCGGGACCGCCCAGCACCGCCCAGGGACCGCCTCGGGATCGCCCCGCTCCGCCCGGGACCGCCTCGGGGCCGCCCAGCATCGCTCCGGGAGCCGACCCGGCACCGCCCAGGGACAACTCCCCGCACCGCCAGAGAGGCAACCACCCGGCACCGGAGCCCCAGGACCAGCCCCAATATAGAACTCTGTGGTGCCCAAACCAGCCCAGATTCAGTGCCCTGAGGTGCCCGGAGCAGCTCCACAACAGAGCCCCAGGGTATCTATACCGGGTGCCGACTCCGAGCCTCAGAGTGCCCAAACCAGACGAAATTCAGCATTCCCGAGGTGCCCAGATGAGCCCCAACCGGGAGCCTGGGATGCCTGAAGCAGCTCAAACCTGGAGTCCCGCAGTGCTCCCGAGCTGCAGCCCCTGGAGTGCCCAAAGCAGCCCCAGTACAACACCCTGCGGTACCCGGACAAGGACTCGCCCACGTCTCAGGGGGCCCAACCCGATCCAGCTCCCTCACTTCCAGCCCAGCCCTGTCAGGCTGGGACTGCACCCACTGGGAGCCTGATGCCAACTCCACTGCCAATCTCACGGTACCCCCCACCCCAGCACCCAGCCAGCCCCTCCACACTCAGCCCCGATCACCAGCCTTGATCAAGGATTCACCCCAGGGCAGTGTGCAGGACCAGGGGGGCACCCAGCACCCGAACCAGAGCCACCCCCCGGGAAAAGGGGGTTCTGGAGGGAGGAATGGAGGCTTGGACAGAATTCCTGCCAGCATAAAGCAGGAGCAAGAGAGAGGGCCTAGGTACCGTTTGGGATGTGGGGAGCTGAGCTCTGGGGTGTCACAGGACAAATTAGAGGGTCTTCTGGCTCTGTTCCACCATAGGAGTTGTGTCAGTGGGAGGGGTGGAAAGGTGCTGCGAAGGCAGTGCACTCCATGGCATTGCTCGAGGAACTCGGCATCCATCACTGTCACAAGCTGGGGCAGGTCTCAGCCTCCTCCCATCCCACTTCAAACGGGCAGCCCCAGGGCTGGGCGGAGTAGCAGGGCTGGGTCACCCTCTGTGGTGACACAGCGGTGACACAGGGTGATGGCAGCAGGCCCCCTCCCAGGACCCTCTCCAGCACCTGATTCCTGGGGCTGGAGCACCCAGGGGAGAGAGGGTCTGGAGCACGGTGCCCCCAGAGCTGGAGCACCCAGGGGAGATGGGTTCAGGGCATGGTCAGAGTGTCCAGGGGAAATGGGGTGCAGGCCAGGGTGCCCCCCAGGACCAGGAGACACAGGGGAGGTGGGGCCCAGGGCAGGGTGCTCCCCACCTCAGGGCTGGAGCACCCAGAGCTGAGTCCAGGGTAGGGTGCCTTCCCAAAGCTCGTACTGGCACAGAAGGAAGTGGGAGGTGCCACTCCTATCCCCACCCCTTGACCCCCCCATCCCAGGCCGAGAGAGGGTGGGAGCTGGGGCTGCGCCTTTACACACTTGCTTTATTGACCCCTTTGTACAAAACTGCTTTTCCCGCTTATGATACAAAGCCACCCCCGGCCCTGGGGAGGGCACGGGGGGCAGAGGGGACCCCACAGCCAGGGACCACCTGGCTGCTGCTCACCCACCCCGTCACACCTGCGCTGGGGCCTGGGGGGTGGCAGTGGTGGGGTGAGCCCTGGCAGGGTGAACGCTCCCCCCGAGCCGTGGGGAGCCCGGGCATCGGGGTGGGGGGGCCTTAGCCCTGTGACTGGCATCAAATCCTGCTGCCTCCAGCGCATCCTGCCTCGGTCCCTGTCCTGCCTCGGAGGAATAATAAATAGGCTCAGTGAGTAGGTAAATTGGGTACTACATATAGGGCTACAGCTTGATATATCCTCACTAGATAAAGAGGGGGGGCGAGGGGTCCCCTCGGCTCCTCGCGTACCCCCAGTGCCCTGTGCCAGGCCTAAGTGCTTGGGAACTGGGGCTGGGGCTGCCTGGCTGGCACAGGGTGGGGGCTACAGGAGGGACCCAGAGGGTGATGGGTTGAGGGGCTCTGGGACGGGGGGAAGGGCCTGAGGGGCAGCTCAGCCCCCCAGTGTGGGGAGGGAGCTCAGGTGGCTCAGCCACCCCCTGCCCGGGCTCCCACCGCTCGTGGTGCCAGCACCCTGCGGGGTGGGCACCCAGCGCAGACCCACGGTGTCCCCTTTGGTCACCACACCTGGCCAAGCTCCTGTGGGCACCCCACGGAGTCATACCAGCCCCCCTGTCCCATCCCTCCAGCTCAGAGCCCCCAGTGCTGCGTGCCAGGGGTGTCCCCCAGCGTCCTCGTGCCCGGGTCCGTGCGCAGCCCCGCTGAGCCCGGCTGCCCGGGGTGCGGGCAGGGCCCTACAAGTACGTGTCCTCGCTCTCCCGGGAGCTCAGGCTCTCCTTGGACTGGTGGTGGGGGGAGACCTGGGGGTGCAGCAGCTCCCGGGTCGTGCCGGGCGCCCCGTTGCCCTCGGCCCCGGGGCCGTTGGCAGGGCTGGCTGGGGTCTTTTCCCGGCTCTTCTCCTTGCTCTTGCGGGCCTTGGGCACGGGGGCGGGCCCAGGGGGTACGATGATGGAGGGCACGGGCTCCAGCGCCTTGCGGGGCGCGGGCTCGGCCTCGCTGATGGCCTTGGCGCCGTGCAGGCGCGGGGGGGACTTGCACTGCAGCTCCCCGTGCGTCTCCCGCCACTTCTTCAGCTGGATCAGGTGCTCCCGCTCGATCTGACGCTCTGTCACCGGCAGCTCGATGACCTGCAGGGACACTTGTGCCATCAGCATCTCCCCCGGCAGCGACAGGGCCACCAGGGCTGCGTGTGGGATCCCACCCAGTGAGAGGCAAAGCCCTAAACCAAAAAGCTTTCGGGGGGCTGCCCCCATGCTATGCCCCATCTGCCCACCCAGGGACAGCCCAGTTTGGCAGCGTTGGGCAACTGGGCGGCACTGGGCCCCCCCTGACATTCCCCAGCACCTCACCTCCTGCACCAGGAAGGCCTCCTGCATGATTTTGGGGCTGAGGGCCCTCAGCCTCTCCATGGTCTCGTACTGGCCCTGGCAGGACTTGAGCTTGTCTGAGGAGCCCAGTGTGTGTTTGAGCAGCACCAGGCCCACCCGGAAGATGATCTTCACCCCTGCAAGAGCAGACGTGAGGCAGTGAGTGCCAGGCAGGACAGGGGGACTCTGCCACCATGTCCTTCAAATGCTGTGGGGCACCAGATCCCAGTCTCACTAACAAGACACACAAAAGGGTGGATTTGGGATGCACGTGCCCCCTAATCCCCAGGAAAACAGCCCATCTCCACCCTAGGCATGTGGCTGCCTCAAACCTGCCCTACTACAGGTCCCATGTGCCATGGGGTCATCCCAGAGGAAGAGGAGGACGGTGGGGAACTCCTACCCTCACAGAAGAACATGTCCCAGACGCGCAGGACGGAGCTCCAGGGCAGCGTGCGGGAGAAGGCGCACATGAACCACTCCGTCATGTACAGGATGGGGTCGATCTTCTGCTTGCTCAGGTGCTTGTAGGCCACAGGTGAGACCTTGTGCAGCAGCGAGAAGAGGATCTGCCCATCCAGCTGGATGGCTTCCTGCGAGAACAGGGACCAGCATCCCAGTGAGTGCCTCAGTCCCGGGATCAGCCCCCAGTGCCAGGCCCGGGGTGTCAGCCCACCCTCCACACCTGGCTAAGGGAGCAGAGCTGTGTCCCACTGAGCCCTCCCATCCCTGACTGTGGGATGCCTCTGAGGCCACAGCACAACATAGAGACTGGGAATACCCAGCAACTTCCCAAATCTTTTCTTTCTCCAGGATGAGAAGCTGAGTGAGCTTTTGGCCTGGAGACATAGAATCCCAGAATGGTTTGGGTTGGAAGGGATCTTAAAGCCCATCTCATCCCACCCCCTGCCATGGGCAGGGACACCTTCCACTAGCACAAGCCCCCTCCAACCTGGCTGTGGACACTTCCAGGGATCCAGGGGCAGCCACAGCTTCTCTGGGTAACCTGGGCCAGGGCCTCCCCACCCTCACAGCCAACAATTCCTTCCCAATATCCCATCTATCCCTGCCCTCTGGCAGTGGGAAGCCATTCCCCCTTGTCCTGTCTCTCCATCCCTTGTCCCCAGTCCCTCTCCAGCTCTCCTGGAGCCCCTTTAGGCCCTGCAAGGGGCTCTCAGCTCTCCCTGGAGCCTTCTCTTCTCCAGGGGAACGCCCCCAGCTCTCCCAGCCTGGCTCCAGAGCAGAGGGGCTCCAGCCCTGGGAGCAGCTCCGTGGCCTCCTCTGGACTTTCTCCAGCAGCTCCACGTCCTCCCTGTGCTGTTCCCCAGGGCTGGAGGCAGCTCTGCAGGGGGGTCTCAGCTGAGGGGGCATGTCCAGCCTCTCACCCACCAGCACCCCAAAATCCTTCTCCCCAAGGCTGCTCTCCTTCCCTTCATCCCACACTGTGTGGATACCAGGGATTGTTCCAAACCCGGTGCAGCACTCTGCAGGTCCCTGCCACTGCCAAAGGCACCATGAGCCCTTTACTCACCAGCTTCTCACTGTAGTAGCCAGGGAGGTACTTCTCACAGATCTGCACCAGGCACCAGAACGCTTGCTGCAAGCCAAGGGACAGCAGTGAGCAGCCAGGGGACATCCCTGCAGCTCCTCCCTGCTCCCAGGGACCACAGGGGAGGGTGAGAGGAGGCAGAGCACCCCGGGGTGCTTTGAGGTGCCAGGAGCTGAGCACCCCCCAGAGGGACCCCCGCCCTCGTGCCCGTACCTCGGCCGGCATGTGCATGAGCAGGACGGCGGCGATGGGCGCCTGGGCCTGGCAATATCCCTCCTCCGGGCGGTACAGCGTGTACGCCTTCAGCACCCGGAACAGGTCCTGCTGCCTGCGGAGACACCCCGGGCACGGGGAGCTGGGCACAGGGCACGGATGTGGCCCAGCAGCCTTCCCCATGGATCCCAGGCACGAGCCTGGCTCAGTCCCTGGCTGGGATCCCTTTTGCACGCAAACCCAGGGCAATGGAACACAACAACCAGGGTGGTACTCTGGGAAGCTCTGCCCACAGAGGCTACACCTGCCCTGGATCCAAGAGTCAACCATCTCCCAGGGATGCTGGCTCATGGTGAGCCATGGATGGGAAACTACCCAGCTGCAAGCACAGAGGCACAGACGCTCCCAGACACACTAGGAACAGCATTTTCCTGGTGAAACAGAGGCCACAGCGGGTTACCTCCTCCCTTTGCCCTCCTGCTGTGGCAATTCCCACCTCACCAGGTGTCAGAACCAGTGCCAAGGGTTGTGCCCCACACAGGGAGCTCCTGGGAAGCCACCCTGTTTTCAGGCCATGCCTGGATGCTCTGTGACTCTGGATGTGTAAGGACTGTGGGGTGACAGGGGGACACAGGGGGCATGAGTGTGGCTGCATGAGCTGGGGCAGACACCGCCCACCCCGTGGCTGAAAAGGACTGGACACACAGGAGCTCCACGTACCCGTGGCCTCCGCGTGAGACGAACATCTCATGGAAGGGGAACTGCCGGTGGAGATCCCGCTCGATCACATCCAGCCACTTGGGCTCGCCTGTGAGGAGATCCAGTTCCTGGGGAGGAGAGGATTGGGATGAGCAACACCCCTGGCACTCCCCCGAGATGTCTGGGATCCCAACAGAGACCCCAGCCACGGAGGGAGCAGGAGCCACCCCAGCACTGTCCTGCTCCCTGGTGGTGCAGGAGGGTCCCCGGCAAGGACTCACATCAAACTTGCCCATGTTCTGCTCCAACTTAACCTTGCTCCCGGAGAGGTACTGCCAGGCACGGCCCCGCAGCGAGGGCGGGATCCCCTTCTGGCACCGCAGGCGGATCTGCGGGAAGAGACACAGCCATCACGGGAAAATCATGGAGCAGCGGGAAACAAAGAGACTCCTGGGGCAAGACGGGAGCCAGGCCAGCACCATGGCCACAGGCTGGACCCCTGCTGCTTCCCGAACAAGGGGATGAGTCCTTCCATCCCTGGGACGCAGGGATGCCAGCTGGGATGGCAGCCAGGGCTGCACCAGCATGGGGGAACAGGAGCCTGGCCGAGGCTTTGTGGCTTGGAAACAGCTCCAAACAAGCCTGGCTCTGCCTCAAAGCCAGATCCTGCTGGGAGCTGGAAAAGCAAACACTGGAGCTAAGGTGGGGAATGGGTGGCTCCCTCCACATGGGAACCACTGGGGACACAAGGGAGGCTCTCCAGCCCCCATCCAGCCTCCCACTCCCCACAGGGCCACAGAGAGCAGGGATGTGTGCCCTGCTGTGTCTCAGCCGTTCCACCCGCTCATCCCAGGCAGAAGGGCAGGTCTGGCCCCAGCTCTGCACACAGACAGCTCCCCAGGGCCAGCTCTGTGCCCAGTCATCCCAAGTTTCCTTGGCACTGGGCACCAGGCACGACCAAAGTCCAGGCGAGGCAGCTGGTACCTGTGTGGGGAGCTGAGCTGGCTTAACCCTGCCGTGCCTGCACCCCAGTGGGGCCAAACCAGAGCTTCCAACATCCCACTCCAACTCCTGGAGAAGCAGCAGCACCATCTCGTCGAATCATGGAATGGTTTGGGTGGGAAGGGACCTTAAAGATCATCTTGTTCCACTCCCTGCCATGGGCAGGGACACCTTCCACTAGCCCAGGTTGCTCCAAGCCCCGTCCAACCTGGCCTTGGACACTTCCAGGGATCCAGGGGCAGCCACAACATCTCTGGCAACCTGTGCCAGGGCTTCACCACCCTCACAGAGAAGATTTCTCCCCCAATATCCCATCTATCCCTGCCCTCTGGCAGTGGGAAGCCATTCCCTGTGTCCTGTCCCTCTATCCCTTGTCCCCAGTCCCTCTCCAGCTCTCCTGGAGCCCCTTTAGGCCCTGCAAGGGGCTCTCAGATCTCCCTGGAGCCTTCTCTTCTCCAGGTGAACCCCCCCAGCTCTCTCAGCCTGGCTCCAGAGCAGAGGGGCTCCAGCCCTGGCAGCATCTCCATGGCCTCCTCTGGACTCTCTCCAGAAGCTCCATGTCCTCATGTGTCCTTCTTCCCTCAGTCCTCAGCCAGGGAATGCACCAAGGTGGGCCCCACAAGCCTGGTGCTTTCAGTAGAGTCACCCCACAAAAACCCTGCAAAGCCCCAGCATGGCCTCCACTCCTCATGTCCCCACTTGGGTGGCCCATGCCAACTGTGCCAGGGCCCTGCTAGTAGTGGCCAACAGCTCCCAAATCGTTTCCAGGCCTCTCCTGCCTGCCCAGGGCTGCATTTCCCTGTTAACTGGGGAGTAGGTGGTTGTTTCCCAGTATGGTACCACCACATCTCCGGGGGGTTTGCTGCTCCCTCACCGCAGTGCTGGTTGTTTACCGGGGTAGGTCCCTTTGTGCCGGCAGGAAGCGCGGTGGGCGATGCCCAGCGCTGCCGTGGGCAGCTCCGTGGCTGCTGCCGGCTCCTGGTGCCAGCCTGCTCCCCTTCCTGCTGGCTGAGCTGCCAGGAAGGAAACGGCCTCGCTGGGTTTCGGTTCGGCAGCTCCTCCAACTGACCAGGCCCAGCACAGCCAGAGCAGCTCATCCCACACAGGTCCTGCCGTTCCCTGCAATCCCACTGTGCCCTTCCAGGGATCAGGAGCATGTCTGGGCTGAGGGACACTGACAGCAAGGTGCAGTCAGAGCACTGCTCACCCTGCCAGAGCACTGGGAGCTGCCCACCCACACATCTGCCCTCCTTCAAGCACATAGTACTGGCACGGCTCAGAGCCACGAAGGATGTGGGGTCAGGCTCCGCTGGGATCCGGGCCAGGCAGGGAGCATTTTGGGATGCTGGAGCAGTGCAGGTATGAGCAAGCCTGGCAGGAGCTGGCCCAAGGGATCCCCGGGCTGCCTGCCAACCCCCGTGAGGCAGCCAGAAAAGTCCCAGGGTTTTTTGGAGGCTCAGGGAGCTCCCCTGAAGCAGCAGGGCCCTGCACCAAGCAGGCTCCTGCCAGAGCAAGGATAGTTGACAGCATCCAAGGCCAAGCCTGGCAGCCTTCCCTGAGCAGCCCCAGGGCTCCAGGCACAGAGCAACATTCCAGAGCAGCCTCTCTGAAGCTCCAGGCATGGATTTTTGCTGCAGGACAGACTATACAGCACATCAGCCCCATGGAGACTCACAGGAGCTCGGCCCAGGCACTGCCAGGCGCGGCTGCCGGAGTACGTCCCCCATCCGGAGGGCACCCTGCGGCACACGGCCGGAGAGCGGCGGAAAGGCACGTGGAACAAAGCACCCGCCTGCTGTGGCCCAGAAAGCTCTCCCAAATCCTTTAAGAGCAGCCAAGAAGCAGATGAGGGATTCCAGTGTTGTTCCCCAGGCACCGAGTGGGGACAACACTCCAGGCACACGGAGCAGTGCCAGGAGGCTCTGCCAGTGGGGGGAAGGAGAAGGAGGCAGCACAGTAGCAACCCGGGACTTGCTGCATCCCATCCTGCCTCATCCACAGGCTCAGGGGGTCAGGGAGCACCAACAGACCAAGCCAGAGCCACCCCACCAGGACTCTCCCAGGGACCCCAGCTCGCAGACCAGTGTCACGCGCATCAGGCTCAGACATTTCCTACATGGAGCTTTTTTTGGTCTACAAGATGCTCAGAACAGAAGTTTCCATGAGCAAACAATTCCCATGGCTGCCTGCAGGCAGTCAAAGAAGCCCTAGGAAGGCTCCAGCCCGGCAAGGAACAGTCAGAGGAAGGAGCAGGCTGGCTCAGGGACCACTCAGCCCCTTCAAGCTCCAAATTCCACAGGGAGAGAACAGCCCACTCAAGCCAACAGCATCATCCAAAGGCATCCAGACGTCTGTCTATGGGGACCCAGTGACACCAGGCTGCCCCAAAGGAACACCGCTGTGCCTGGCTGTCCCTCCCTGACACCTCCTGGGGGAGACATGGCTGTCACTTACCTTCTTGTGTTTCTTGGCCATCCATTTGTCCCAGTTGTTGAGCATATCCAGCCACTTGGACTCCCGCTGTCGGAGCACCTCCAAGGGGACCTCCTCCAGCCTGTGGGATGGGGAGGAAGAGGCCAGTCAGCGTGGTGCCCAGCCCTCCCCTGTCCTCCCCAGCACCCTGGGTGACCCACATGCCCAGCTGGCTGCACCCCCAAGGCTCAGAGCCCGTCCGGGACACACTCAGCAGAGCCGGTGTTTTGGCAGCTGCCGGAAGCGCTTCTCACCCGTGAAATCACCGCGCCAGAGCAGCGGCTCAAACCTCCTGGGAGCAGCCTGCACTGCACCACCGAGAGCCTCAGCATCCCTAGGGACACGCCAGGAAGGTGAGGAGCGGGGAGCACATCCGGAGCCACGAGCGAGGCCGGATCCCCATGGCTGCACACAGAGAGAGCCGGGGCCGTAAGTACCGTGTCACCCCTGCAGCCCCAGCCACGCCGCGCTCCCAGCGCCTGGCACTGCTCCAGCCCGGCACGGAGCCCGGCCCAGGGTCCCTCAGGAGGGAGGGGAGTGTTTTCCAGAACGGCTCAGCCCAGCCAGGGAATCCAATTTAACCCTGCAGAGGCAGAGGCAATGCTGCTGTGACACCAAAGCCGGCACCACGGCCTCCAACCCCCCATGGCACCACCTCTGTGCAGAAACAGGTCACAGGCAGCTCAGGCAGGCCCCAGGCAGGGACATCCAAGAGGAGCAGAAGCTCCTTCAAGCCATCAGTAACGACCCAGTGCCTTCCCAGGCACTGCTCCACACTCCCCTGTGGCTGCACCAAGCCCAGGAACAGCCAGATCCGTCGTGAGGACCCAAGGACAATGGTCTGGGTGCTGAGCATCCTCCAGCACCCAGCTCCACTGCAGGACACACAGGACACTGCCTCCTCTCAGATCTCTCTCCACGTCTGGAGCCGGAAAGTGAGCAGCACAGCGCTTCCAGAGCCACATCCAGCTGGCAGCACTGCCCTGCTCCCTGCCCAGCCCTTCCCCACCACGTCCCACCCACCGCAGCGGCTGGGACGGGGCGAGGGCGATTGTTCTGAGAGCAAACCCACTCCCAAGGGATCTGCTTTGCCTGGATCCCCACCCTCCCCAGCACGGCCAGGCCCGGCACGGGGATGGAGGGAGCACTGGCCTCCAGCCGGGGCTGCGCGAGGCGTGGGAAGCTCGGGAGCGCGGGATGCTGGATACAGGAGCTGGCTGTGGGCCTGCTGGAGCCCGGCCAGCCCAGACTGGAAGCTGTTCCCAGCTGATGGCTGCTTGGCAGCGGGCAGGGAGCGAGGACCAGCTGCATTTCATATGGCTGAGGCGGGAGGACGTGGTGGGGGCACCCAGGCTAGGAAGAGGCGGGATGCCCTGCACCGGGAATGCGCTCCTCTGCATCCACGCTGTGGGGGACATCGCCCTCCCCAGTGCCCCCAGAACCTCCCCAGATGCTGGGACACCCCATGTGCCCTCCCTGTGCTATCCCTTCCAGCTAGAGAGACCCCAGCTCTGCCAGCCACAGAAGGAGGCCAAGTATTCCCGCTCATCCACTCATGGGACAGACTGTGAGCTGATGAAAGCCCTGGAGCAGGGCAGGATTGGACCCCAGTACACATGCAGGGCTCAGTCCCCAGTGACTGCAGCCACCACACTGTCAGCACCCCTGGGAGCAGCCACTTGCCTCCAGCATCAGGAGCTCCATCCAGGGGGGCTGCTGCCTGCTGGACCCCAGGGACAGGGACACCCACCCCAGGGACAGGGACACCCGCTCCAGGGACAGCCATAGGGACAACAGCCAGGACAAGTGTCCCCTAAATGTGATGTGTGGCCAGGACAGGGCACAGCACCCTGGGAAGGAGAGGCAACTCCACTCCTGCAGTGTCAAGGGACAAGGTTTATCACTCAGAGCGATGCACCTTGCCCAGAGCCAATGATCCAACCCTGGGTGTCTTTTCACCCCACAGACCAGCCCAGGAACACCCATAGCTTATGGGGGTGAACACTATGCTCCTCACAGACAGGGAAACCAAGGCACAGCACAGAGCACAGGGGGCAGATCCCAGACCTGCTCCAGGCAGTGTCCCAGCGGGAGAGGAGGCGGTTGCCACGTGCCATCCCCGCTGTCACCCTGGCTTTCTCTGGGCGTAGCTGTTAAAGCAGGGCCAGAAAGGCAAACACCAAACACGCCGCTGAACCAGCTCGACGGCAGCACATTCCTGGGTGTCAGCACCGCCCTGGGGCCCAGTGCCTCTGGGTGAGCCTCACTTCCTCCGAGGGCTTCCTTCCCGGAGCGGGGACACGGAGCCTTCAGCAGCGCTACTGACACCGGGTCCCTGGGAGGGCACCACGGCCTGGCCTCCTCGGCTTGACAGTGCCCAAAAATCTACCAGGATCAGCAGCTGGAGGTGGCCAGACACTGACCCTGGTGTGCTGGCACCTCCTGGATCCCAAGTGGGGTGAACAGCACTTCCCAGCCCTTCCCCCTTACAGGAGCAGGAGAGACAAGGGGAGACAGAATAGCTTTTGAGGCTCTTCATAGAATCATCAGAGCATCATGCAATGGTTTGGGTTGGAAGGGACCTTAAAGCTCATCACATTCCTATCTGCAGGGACACCTTCCACTAGCCTAGACTGCTCCAAGCTCCATCCAGCTTGGCCTTGGACACTTCCAGGGATCCAGGGGCAGCCACAGCTTCTCTGGGCAACCTGTGCCAGGGCCTCCCCACCCTCACAGCCAGAAATTCCTTCTCAATATCCCATCTATCCCTGCCCTCTGGCAGTGGGAGGCCATTCCCCCTTGTCCTGTCCCTCCATTCCTTGTCCCAAGGCCATCTCCAGCTCTCCTGAGGCCCCTTTAGGCCCCGGAAGGGGCTCCAAGGTCTCCCCGGAGCCTCCTCTTCCCCAGGCTGATCATTCCCAGCTCTCCCAGCCTCACTCCCTTGTTCACATCCCGGCTGCCGCGGCCTCCGCTCCGGGCACGGGCGATGCCCGACCCAGGCCCCGCTCCGAGCCCGGGGGCGGCGGGGACAAACCCCCCCGGGGCGGGGAGAGCGTGGCGGGCTCGGCCCAGCCCCGGGCCCGGCCCTGCGGGGGCCGAGCGGCCAGGGCGGGCAGGGCCGGGCCTGGGGCGGCTCCTCGGGGTCCCGGCGCCCCTCGCCCTCCGGCCCCTCACGGCCCCACCCCCCCTCACGGCCCCCACTCACGTCCCCTCGGCGCCGCGGCTGCCCACGATGAACCCGAACTTGTCGACGCGCCGCTCCTCGGGGCCGCCGCCGTTGATCTCGGAGTCGGAGCCGAGCGAGCTGAGCTCGTCGCCGCCGGGGTCGGCGAGGCTCTCGCGGGTGCCCGCCAGGCTGCGGCCGCCGGGCGAGCTGGGCCCGCCGCCCCCGCGGCTCTTGGCCATGGCGGCGCCTCAGCGGCGGCGCGGCCGCTCCGCCATGCCGGGACACGGCGGCGGCCACGCCCCGCCCCGGGCCCGCCCCCGCGCCAACGCCATTGGGCGGGAGTGGCGGAGGCACCAATCCGCCGCGGGGGTGGCCCACCCACGGCGCTGATTGGTGCAGAGGGCGGCGGGGAGCTGTCCGTCAAACGCCGGCGGGTGTCAGCCAGGGGCGGGGCCATGGGCGCGAACGGTGGGGAGCGCGGGGGGCGCGGGACTGGGACCAGTATGGGACACACTGGGACCAGTATGGGACACTGCGGGGCTACTGGGACTGGACTGGGACCAATATGAGGCACAGAGGGGCTGTACTGGGACCAGTATGAGCTATGGCAGGACTGTACTGGGATGAGTTTGAGCCACAGAGCAGCTTTACTGGGACTGTACTGAGACCAGCCTGAGCCACAGTGGGGCTGCACTGGGGCTGTACTGGGATGGTAGTGGGACTCCAGGTCGGCTGGATACTGGCACTGCAGGATGGTTGTGCTGGGACAGCACTGGGGCTGAACTAGGGTTGCACTGGGCACATATTGGGATGGGGCACTGGGGGGATCTGTTTCCCACTTCAGAGCTGTCCCTGCCCTTCAGGTGACCATGGCCGTGTCACCCCATCCACGGCACCCTGGACAGGTAAAACCGGCCTGGCTCTCCCAAAAATCACACACCAAAGGATTTACAGCAAACTGAGATGTGTTGGGACCTGTCCTGGGTGAAGCCTTCCGGGGCAGGTCCATCCCACCTCTGGATGCTTCTCCCAGAGCCCAGTGCTCCATTTCATCCCTCTGACAGCACAGCACGGGGAGTTATTTGCAGCCAGGAGGCCAAAGGAAGAGGGAATGAAGCTCCTTAAAATCAGCAACAACTCAACCTACTTCCAGATTTTTCTGGCAGCCGGGCCCTGCTGGTCCTTCCCACTGGAGTGGGAAGTGGAAGGCTCGGATAGCGGTTGTTTTGTACCAGATATCCACACACAGAGCCTGTTACAACATCCATCAGTTGGATTTAGCTGGAAACAGGCTGGCAAGGCTCCATGCCAGGGATTTCCAGTGGGAAGTTTTCCTGCTGGAGTGCTGGGAGCTCAGCATGGCGGGGCCGGCGGGGCCGGCAAAAAATGTCACCTAAGCACCAGGACATGGAGGGAACAGCCATCCCAGAGAACTCCATGGGCACCACACTCGGAGCACAGCGGGACAAGGAACGTGGGGTGACATTCAGTACAGCCCCAGCCCTGGACACAAACACACAACTTCCCCATTTCAGAGCTCTCTTGGCAGTTTTTTCAGTATCAGCTCTGGAAAACCCCACTGGCTGCTGAGTGTTTTCTCCAGGGCTGTACCTATTGTCTGGTTTTTAAAGCAAAAGGGAAGTGATTATCCCACCTTCCTGCAGGGTAGGAACAGCCTGCATCCACCATTCACCCTTCCAACCTGTCCATGTGCTCCCAGCTTGGTGTCCTGCAGCAGGGATGGGAGCAGGCTGTGACAGGGACACGTGGGGACCTGTCAGGGACAACAGCTGGGACCACTGGCCACCTGGGCTGGGCCAGTGCCAGCCCCTTCCCCACAGCCCCGGGGCTTCCTCCGGATCCCAGAGGAGCACACCAGAGGCAGGAGGATGCCGGCTCTTCCCTCCTGCTTCATCCCTCTCTCCCTAAGCACAGAATAAGGTAAACAGGATGTCTCTGCACTGCCTGACCACTGCTAAAAATATATAATAATAAATCCATGGCTTTGGGTTCTCCCAAAAAGCCACAGGTACCCAAATCCAGACACCCACCTCCTCTTCCTGGGCACCAAATTCTGTAGATTAACTTTGCTGTGTTTTGTTTCTATCAAACTATAACACAGCTCTGACTGAAGGCCCAGGAATCATCTGTTTTCCGGACACAGATGCTCTCCAGATCCAAGAGATTCCAGCTGCAGGATATAAGTGTAAATCACTTTTTCCAATAAAATTCTTGCTAAGTTCAGAGTATTTTTTCCCACCTCACGCACAGGCACAAGCATTCCTTCAGGAATGACTGAGAAAGACCACAGAAACTTCAACAACCCCCTTTTTTTTGCAGCTTTTCCTAGAAAATAAGAGGATTTCCTATCGTAAACTGCTTAATTACAAATCCCAACGTATTTCCCCATCCGAGTGCTCCGAAACCAGGCACATCTCCATTAAAAACCCCAAATCCAAGTAGGGAGAGCTGCATGTTTATTATTAAAACAAATCACAGGCTGTCCAGAGCAGACCCAGATCTCCTTTATCACAGAACAGCCACGCACAGTAAAGCCGAGGGAGGAAAAATTCCCAAGTCAGGGTCAGCGCAAGACTCGAGACAGGGAAAGAACAAGAACAAGGAGTTTAGTGAGTGTGTGGAGAAGAAGTTTTCAATTAGCAGGAGGTTAAATGAAGCAGCGAGCGCTGAGGGCAGACAGATGATGTCCCTGGCCTGTGTAAATCCCTCAAAGATGGATCTAGACTAAGCTGGGCACGACCTTGATGTTGCTTCCCGAGGGGATTCAAGGGAGAGCTGGCACTCGAGCAAAGCATCGATCACTACACACTACTCACTACACAGACACAGTTCAGGGCTCCATCAGCTTCCCCTCCCTCAGCAACAACCTGAACTGGGGTTCAAACTAGAGCTGGGGGCAGTAGGGGCAGTCCTGAAAAGGCTGGAGTGGGAAAAGGATTGGGAGGGTCAGGGTTACAACATGGACACGTTACATCTCAGCGCTCCACGGCTCCTATTTCTTCCTGCCTCCTCTCTCTTTGAGTGCCAGGTGAATCAGAGAGCCACTCGTCATGTTGTAATAAGCCAGGGAGTTGGAATCCTTGATGAAGATGCCCTGAGGGGAGGGGAAAAGGAAAAAAAAACACCAAAAAGAAGTCAGAGCAGCAACCTTTCCCAAAAACTCCCACCCAGATGGAGCCTTCCTGGCTATATGCTTGGAACAGAACACTGCAGGTTCTGAAGGCCCTGGAGAGATCCCGGTGTCCAGGATGGACACTGGAGGAGGCAGGTACGGAATCCTGGAATGATTTGGGTTGGAAGGGACCTTCCATGGGCAGGGACACCTTCTACTAGACCAGTGGAACAATGCATGAGCACAGCCAATACAGACAATGTGGCTCCTACAACACAGAGATAAGAAGTCCCACAAGTGAAGTTACTCAGGCTCTACTCCCCACATCTTTTTTTTTTTTCCTTAAAAATAACCAGCTCAGCTTCCTTTCTCGTTAAGGGTTAACAGAGTATCTGCCCACAGATGAACTCTTGAGGAGATAAGTGCACAAAGTTCACTGCTTAGGCAGCAGGTTGTGCCTGCCTGGGCACATGCATGACTGGGAACAAGTCATTAAAAAGGAACGGGGCCTTTCTGACAGCGCCAGCCTTGAGAGGAAGAGAGAGAGAGAGAGTGAGAGAGAGTGAGCTCTTCCCTGCCGTGTTTTGGAGAGAGCCTGCTCAGAGCTGCCACAGTTCCAAGACTCGCCCACCTCCCAGAGCACACGGCAGAGCTGTGGGAGCAGGCTGCTGCAGCTAAA
This sequence comes from Manacus candei, assembly GCF_025592945.1. Lineage (NCBI taxonomy): Eukaryota > Metazoa > Chordata > Aves > Passeriformes > Pipridae > Manacus > Manacus candei. The sequence continues at coordinate 255,554 of NW_026138215.1, read as the reverse complement.
TGTCACAAAAACCCTAATAAAACAACAGGCTTGTTTCAGAGAAAGCCACATCAAGCTTGGAGGACTCATGTGCAGCAGCAACAACGTGAAGATCTGCTGATGTCACCTACTGAAGGCCTGTCCTGCTGTAACAGGAAGCAGTCCTGTCACCAGGTGTGCTGTGCAGGCAGGAAAAACATTCCCTCTGCTATTCCCAGTGTGCATTAAATCGTACATTGAGATTTTTCTTTGTAGGAAGTTTTGTGTGTGAGAGAGCACTGAGGTAACAAACAGAATCTGAAGGGCTTATACCCACCTCATACTGCAGCTTCTGCTTCCCAGCTGGCATCCCCGTGGCCTCATGGATCTTAACCTTTATAACAGACACCTGGGGACAGCAAAGGGCTCTCAGTGCATGTGTCCTACTGCACAGCCATTCCTGCTCCCCAGCCACGCAGCCCCACAGGGCTGGAGCTGGGAGCAGGCAGAGCTCCCCCCCTGCCAAGCAGGGCACCTGCTGCTCCCACAGGGAGCACAGGGAGCAGGGCAGGTTAATGAGCTACGTGCCTGGTCTGAGAGGGGCAGGGTGAACACCAGCACTTGGCCGTTCAGCTTCCATTCCGTCTTGTCCTGCATGTTGGGAACCTGGACTTTGACCGTGACTGGGCCCTGTGGGAAACACAGATAATTAATGTCTCTCACAGGCACAGAGCTCAGGGCTGTGATAACAGAGCACCACACTCGGTGTTTATTCCCCAAACTACTCACATATCTCAGCTTCTTGGTAAACACACTGCAATGTATTTGCTTCAGCTCTGAGAAAGTTACTCCACTGCTCCCAAAATAAAACATTTAGTTGGATTTCTCTCCTTAGTCCTTACTTTTCTGTGCCATTCACTGAGCATCACATGCACTCACAGTATCATAGAGTGAATGTGTGAAGCATTAAACCGGAGACAGCTTCTCTGTGCACACGGAATCGCAGAATCCCAGAATGGTTTGGGCTGGAAGGGATCTTAAAGCCCATCTCATCCCACCCCCTGCCATGGGCAGGGACACCTTCCACTAGCCCAGGTTGCTCCAAGCCTTATCTAACCTGGCCTTGGGCACTCCCAGGGATCCAGGGGCAGCCACAGCTTCTCTGGGCAACCTGTGCCAGGGCCTTCCCACCCTCACAGGGAACAATTCCTTCCCACCCAATATCCCATCTAAATCTCTCCTCTTTTAGTTTAAATATGGCCAGGAAAACCATACAGCCCTTCTTAAAGGACTTAAAACTCCTCTTGTAACAGGAAAGAAGGAATTCAGCCTCACATTTAGCTCACCTTGTTATGGAATACACCACATCACTCTACTATCATACTGGCATTGATACTCTAATCTCATTGCATCTCCAGCTTAGCCCTCCTCTCCTTAAAAGCTTATTAGCAGCTTTAGTTCTTCTTTACATTATAACCTGCCTCTCACTGCCCTTAATTACAGAAGAGCACTATCCCACTCAACTCTTCCCAGTAAGATACAAAGGAGTTTGATTTGCTCAGGAATGACAGAAGGAAGGAGCCACCTCAGGAAGTCCCTCCCTTGCCAGGTATTTTTGCACATCAGCCCCTCTCTGTGCAGGGAGCTGACTTCACAGCCCCTCTGGGCAAAGCAGAACAGCCCAGGGGGGTCAGGGCTCTGCCCCACACGTGTGTACCTTGTTCCTGCGCAGGAATTCCTCCTCTGGAATCAGGCTATCCTCACTCTTCAGTTTCTTGGAGACTGGCTCATCCTCCATGGGTGGTGGGGGGTGAACGGGAGGCATCGGCGCCGGGGACGGAACCGGAGCCACGGGAGGCGCAGGGACAAACGCTGGAATGGGACGGGGGGGACACAGCACAACCCACAGTCACCCCCTGAGCACACAGCAAACACCCCCTCACACAAAAAATGCTTTTAGCAGAGCAGCAGAGGCTGAAAATAAATGCCACAATACATGGAGGAAGTTACAACCCACAGCAAAACATGCAAACTTCAAACATTCGGAGATCTCATATTGGGAAGCAGTCCAGGAAAAGATAACAAGGCATGAGAGCTTCCTGCAGATCTTGCAAAAAAAAGAACACGCTCTCAGTTTGGCACGCAGTGGTGCCAGCTCCTCCAGTTAGGAAAGAAAAGAAGAAGAAAAAAAGGAAGAATTGCTTTTTGCATTGTGCTTTTTAACTTCAAAGCACCTAATGAGGGAAGGGGCCAGAAAACAGCTTTTGCTCCTGCAGCAGCAGGTTCTGTGAGGAGCTCTAATACCCACCGGGATGCTGGCAGCTCCTCTTTACCCTGGATTCTTAATTTTCACCCAGGCAGGCTCCCAGGGGACACATAACTCCCTGTATTTCATGGTGCAGGAGGAGCCTCGAGCCCAAAAGCAATACCAGATAAGCCATACTAAACACCCCAAAACCCCTATGTCACAATCCCAGCTACACACCAGTATCAGGGCACAGAAGGAAAACCCCTCCAAGCCCACATTATAAAGGAACAATCTGACAATTACCCAGGAAAAGCAGAAGTCACTGACCTGTCGGTACAATCATGGGGGGCGGGCGGGGGCTCATGATGGGGGGAGCAGAGGGGGGCATGGGCACCACGTTGATCCGGGGGGTGTGGATGATGGGGGGCATTGGGGTGGCTATGACGGAGCCCGGAGGCAGCCGGACCACGGACGGCATCGGGGGCCGAGGCATGACTGGAACTGCAGAGACCACGGCAGCACGGACAGGAGGGGGCATCTGGGGAGAGAGGGGAACTTCCTCAGCAGGTACTGAAGGAACACCCAGTGCTGGCCACAGTCCTGATTCAATTATCCAGGGGAACAGGCCACAGGCTCTAATGGCCACAGACTTGCTGGGAGCCTTAGTGGCCCCACCATATGGGCAGCCCAAGCTGTCCTGAACAGGCACAGAAGCCTCATTAACAGATTAAACGGTTCCTCCTTCCCTCCCCACTCCAGGATCAGACCTCGAGGCACTTTGTTTCTTTTTTAAAATTGCTATTTGGGAGTCACATTGCAGATCCCTTGGGGCAGGAACACGGGCAGTGAGTCACCTGTGAATGTTTCTTACCTGGAGCTGCTTTTGTCCTGTATCACTTTACACCTACAAAGGCTCCCACCCGTCCTTTGCTAGCCCTCTCTTCCTCCAAGATCCCAGTGCCCAGGTTTCTCCCCTGCCCACCTGATCCAAGTCTTTTTGATACCTCTAAGGATAAAAAAACCTAAGGATTATTTTCCATTTTTAATATTGTGTTCACTAAGGTTTCTGTAATGTTTCCAAACTACTTTTAAACCATGAACTTCCCACAAAATCCTCTTCCATGCCAGCACCCTGCTGTTATAACCCCTGGCCTTCCTCAGGGCTCCCTCCTAATTAACTACAGCCCCAGTAATTGGCTTCTGGAAGCCCAAACACTCACGGTGGGTGGACGAGGCACGGACGTGATGGGCTGAGCGCTGGCGGGGGGATTGGAGGCTGAGGAAGGAGGGGGTGGCTGGGGGATCTCGTTGGGTTTGCTGGGCCCGATCTTCTCCTTGCTGTCATCCTCTGGCACCAGGCCCTTGGCCTTGTGAATGGCTTCAATTTGCTCTTGGAGGGTGATATTGGCCTGAGCAGCCTGTTGTGTGCGGGCCATGCTGCCCGAGTGGCCATCCCAGGTCACCTGAGAGGATAAAACAAATCAGAATAACCCCAATCTGGTCAGACTGCAAAGAAATCCAGGGAGCAGCTTGACAGCAAGAACTCTGAGCATTCACAATACAGGGACCTGTTAAAAAACCCAGTTCCTACTCTACCTTTTCCTCTGGTTTCTGGATTTCCTCTTCACCAATCTTTTTACCAATGGCAGTCTCTTCTACACCGAAGATATCAGTACGGCGCTCTGCCAGCTGCTTCAGGCTGCTTTCAATGTCCAAACCTGAGAGAAAAAAACCAGCAATTCTTATCTCAAGAGATATAATCAAATAGATCAAGCCTCTGCTACTGATCTTTCAATTATTTGGTACCTAATAGCTGAGTGCTGTTCTTTTTATGGTCACTTGGAAAGGACCCACAACGAACATTAAAGTCCAACTCCTGGCCCCTTTCTTCTTTTTAAAAAGATCCTGGCCCGCAACAGCTATTTCTGCTTAACTTTATAGAAGGCTTCAATGTACTAATGACAAATGTATTCAATTAATCAGCTCATTAAAGACACCCCAATCAGTTCAGATTGTCCCTGTCAGTGGGGCCTGGGGGCAGAGAGGGGCTGTGCTCACAGCCCTCACCCAGCAAACCGTGTCAATCAATGCTCAGGCTGACCTGGGGCATAGACCTCGTCATCGCTCTGCTTCTCCCGGATGGATCTGTCGCGCTGCTCCAGCCACCGCGGATCCAGGAGGCCGATCCTCATGTGCTCCTGCATTTTACTGGCCGGAATTTTCTCTCCAGTGATGGGAGAAACCAGATACTCATCCGGAGCCGGGGCGGGTGGTAATGGTTTTGAGGCTAGGAAAGCAAAACCACAGTGTTGGTGCAGTGCAGAAACAAATGGTTTGTGATTATTCAGGAAGAAATAAAGGGGTTTTTTCCCGCTAGATGGATTTACCTTTGGGATCATAATCCTTCCGCACAATGACCTGATCCGGCGTGGGAGGAAGAGGGGGTGGCATCGGGGTTTCTGGAGGAGGAGGAACCTTCTGACCTTCATCTTCATCATCTGAGCCCTTATTTAAAAGAAAACAAAATCATAACCAAGTTCCAGCAGTCAAATACTCACAGACAAGATCTGAGAGGCATAAATCCTACGCAGCGCTGGGAGAACAGATCATGCAGCTTCAAAGCAATGGAGCCATTTTGGCTCTGGACACCTATAGCAGTGGTTCCTTTGGATAACCACGATCCAGAAATTCAGCAGACCCAGAAGAGGAAGCAAATACTCCTCAGCTTCCACATTGCAACAGCCTGGCAAGCAGGGGCTTATGGTTAACCACACTCTTGTTCCCTGTTACCAGAAAAACAGTTTACAGTGGGCAGAGTCTGAAATGAGTCATCTTTCAAAGTTCCAGGTTCTGGGCAGAAAAAGCCTGAAGAGACTTAATCAGAGAAATATAAAATCCACACCACTGGGTGACAAAATTACTGGATTTCTCTCTTGGCACTTGTATTGTCATGGAAAACATTAAGAAAAACCCATATTCCAGCAGAAGCAGGTTGTTTTGACATTTCATCCGAGGGAAATTTCATTTCCTCAAGAAACTGAAGAACTTCTTACAGTGGGAGTGAAGAGCATCCCAAACCACACAAACTGTGGGGGACAAAAGCAATGCTGATTCCACTGGTCCGTTACCTCATCCATATCCTGCACTTGTGTGTCCTGATCCAGCTGCGCTGGGGGCTCATCTGTTTTCTCCTGCTTTTCATCTTCCTCATCTGACTCCACCTCCATCTCTACCTCCTCACTTTCCCCAAACTTCTCGTAACGCTCTTGGATCAGGATTCGAGCTCCCAACTCTTCCGGAGTGGTGGGAGGAGGGAAATTCCCTACAATGCAGAAAATAGAGCTTCTGTTTCTCTATCTCATTCCTGTGCTCTATAAACAGACAAGAATACCAGTTCCTTGAATGAAAAGCAGTGGCATCAAAATCCCTGGGAGCCAAGGGCTATAGAAGGGAAGGTGAGTCTACACAGACCAACGCCCACATGACACATGAAGTGACTTAGACATGGTGACACTATTAGACAGTGGGACAAGCTCTGCTGTCCTGGTGGAGGTGGAGAAGTGGACACACTAGAGAAAAACAACAACTCTGCAAACTGTCACTGTAAGGCTCTTCCCTTCATCCCTGAAGGATAAAAGGCTGTAAAACCCAGTGTCTGTCTAAAAATGGCACTTCGGGACACGTCCCCTGCTCAAAGGGGACAAAGTTCCATAGAGATTACAATGCTCAACATCAGTACCTTGCTCATTGGGCTGGAAGTCAACTGTTTCCACAACCACAAAGTCATGCCAATCAATCTGGGCATAAGCAACACGTTCCTTCTCCTTCTCCTCCTCCTCCTTCTTCCTTTCTCGCTCCTGGAACTTGGCCCACTCCACTCTGTAATACACCTGCAGGAGCAGACACGGAGCACACGCAGTGTCAGACAGGAACCAGCACAGCCAACTCCCTATGGGTTGCAAATGAAGTGAAGAACAGCTGGAGCTGTGCCAGGGCAGGGTCAGGTTGGATCTCAGGCAAAGGTTCTTCCCCCAGAGGCTGGCTGGGCACTGACCAGGCTCCCCAGGGCAGTGGGCACAGCCCCAAGGCTGCCAGAGCTCCAGGAGGGTTTGGATGATCCTCTGGGGCACAGGGTGGGACTGTTGGGGTGTCTGTGCAGGGCCAGGAGTTGGACTGGATGATCCAGCTCAGGATATTCCATGATTTTACTTTGTAACCACTTGGAGAGGAAGTTGTGCAGTATCCCTGTGCTGCCAAAAACTACCCCCAATACCAACACTAGCTGGTAGTTTATAAGTCTGAGTCCCCTGTACTCAAGTGACAGCAAGTGACACATCCATTTTATTCTCTGCATATTTGTATTTGCTGCCAGGAAGCCAAAAACATGCAAAGAGAAAAAATTCAAAACATAACCAAAACGCTTCAGCAATTTTGCAGATTTTTCCTGGAATACCTGATCTAGGACTTCCTTGGGATTTTCGGCCTCCTTCTTGAGCTTGAGGAGTAAACCCTTCGGTGGGATCAAGATCTGAAACATATTTTGCACGACAGTTGGTAACAATTCTTTGTGCCAAAGCCTCCTTCAAAGCAATTATTCTCTCTCCACACTGCTAAAAATACCAGCAGACCCCCAAGGCTATGTCCCATTTATTCTACTGCAGCCCTCTCATTACTTACCGCTCATCCCTGCACTTAAAAATACTCACTCGTGGCCTTCCAATTATCCTCTATATTTAAAACCCCACAATTTTTACTTATATTACAATAGTGTGTGGCACATTTAGGTGACACCCCGCTGTGCTCAGCATAATACCCTCTGAAGGGCACGATTTAAAGGACGGACTTCTCGCCTGGCTGGTTTCAAGGGCTTCAGCAGCCTTCCAAAACCACTCCTGCTGTGGAAGGGATCAACCTGCCAGGACCTGCCTTTGTGTACTGCTCCACCAGCTTGGTGAAGTAGTTGAAGAGGCTGTGCTGGGGGCGAAGGAAATCAAACTGGTAGTTCCTCTGCTCCTTCTGCATGAGCTGAGTGAGGAACTGGCGGCCGTTCCGAGCCACGAACTGCGCCGTGAGCTTCACCACGTCCAGGTCGAAGGCGGAGATGGACGGAGGGTCCGCGATGAACTCGAACTCCGGGGGCGGCTCCTTCGGAACCACCGTCTCCTGGATCACCTGGGCCTGCACCTGCAGAGGGAATGGACACAGCTCAGTGAATTCCTGCAAGGAACCATTCGAAAACACTCAGGAGAACCCATTTTTCCTTCAGCTGCTGCAGGAAAGCGACACCAGTCAAGATATCCTGGCAGCTGCATGGATGAGAAAAATCAGTACCACAGGGTCCATCTGGCCACCTGTATTTATATTATAGAAAAAAGGTTGCTCCAACAGCAAACAAAACTGGAAACCACCAGGACTTCACTTTAACCCTCCAGGATCATCAGAACCACAGTGTTGGCTGTTGGCCATGCCAAGCCTTGGATTCAGTCCATACCCTTTTCCCACCCAGGACATATAAAGGCACAGCTGAACGAGATGAGCAGTGTTTTGTACTCCATCTTTTAAGGGGAACTTGATCCTTCTGGCAGGAAATGCTTCTACAAAACAGTGTGTGCAACAAGCCCAAACTGAACTGCAAGGGATGCCTCTGGCAAGAGACCTAAACACATCCAGCCCAAGTGATCACTAGTGTAAGCACTGTACCAGTCAATACACAGTAATTAAAACGGACCAATTATATATTAGCTTTTTCAAACACAACTCTGAGTTACCAGCACCTGGGGGATCCACATCTGCATCACAACAAAGCCCCAGATGCTCAACTCCAAGCCTCTCACTACTGTCTTTTTGGCAAATGCATAACCAACTCCTCCTTCTTGACTTTCAGGTCTCCTGCTCAACCCCAGGCTGTGCCAACGCCCCTCAGCAGCCAAGTTCTTCACCACGGTGCTGGAAAGAACACTCACCTTCTGTGGGAGCTGCTGCTGGGCACTCTGCTGCTGCTGCATGACCTTGGGGATGGCAGCTGAGGGCTCCTGGGCCTTGCCCTCCTTGAACTCGCTGACCTTGTGCCGGTAGTAGGCATGGTAGGGGTCGTTGGGGTTCAGGAAGTTGAACTTCGGGTTATTTATCTCATTCTGACGAATTCGGGCTTCAAATTCTGGCCCATTTCTGGGGATGAAGAAGAGAAATTGTTAAAATAAATGGGCATCAACTCAAGTGGAAATGTCTCTTTCAGAGTGAGACGTGTTGAGGCATCAGCCCCTCAGCAGAGAGTTTTCTCTGCACGTGGGAGGAGTTTATCCCTCAGGAACTCACACCTAACACAGTAGCCAGCTGGATACACACAACTTAAAGGCATTTGTCCTCCTAATTTTGTCTCTAATGTGAATATTCCTTAAGGCAGTTAAAAACTCACACTCACAAGTGTCCCACAATCTCACCTGGCTGCACACAAAGGCCATTTCCTGGACTGACCGGATGAAGTTCACAAGTTACTTACTAAACTAATTTTATTTGCTCTACTAACAAGTTTTTAAGACTAATTTCAGTTCCAGAAAGATCATATAAGGAAAAAAAACCGGTAACCATGAGGCTGTACAGGGACTGACCACCCTGGAGTGCTACATTTAGGAGAGCCCCAGTCCAGGTGCCATCCACTCCTCCCACCCAAAGCATGAGCCGTTTATTTTAGGGCAGTTTGGGAAAATTCACTGCTGCCACAGTGTGTTTCTCTTCATATTCCCTGGATACCTCCCAGTCTTGTTTAGACACTCCACCTCCTCCTCTTTACAATCCCCAAGGATAAACACAGTCCCTTCCTTATCCTCAGAGGAAGCCAACGCTCCTTGGCAGCATTTGAGAGATGAGTTACACAATAAGTATCTTTGACTAGAGAAGCATTTAGTGATTCTCTTAAACTCACAACAGCCACCACATTTCAGCACTAAAACGCAGCCATGACTCCTCTTGGCTACATCACCAAGGCTTCCCTTTCCAGCTGGGATTTGTTCTCCTCCTCAGATCAATCAGAACAGGCCCTATTACTGGTTATTGCAGCACACACTGCACATTTCAACAAGAATTTTATTCATTTACTACCAGTTTCTCTAGTGTGTCTTACACCTCTTCAGCAGAATTTTGTTGTTTCTTTTCCAGTCTCACTGGTCCAGACTCAAACCTTACAATCCTTCACATAAAACCACAGGACTGTGACCTGTTTCAGCTCCTGGAGCTGCCCTGAAGAGGAGAAGAATGAAAATCCCTGGAATCACCAGATCAGTGTCATTTACCTGGCTACAAAGCTGGCAGTCTTGTCCACAATATTCCTGACCTCTGGAGGAGGGTAAATAATTCCCACCACGGGCTTGGCTGGTGCTGCTTCCTCTTTAGGCTCCTCTTCTGGCTGTAATAAAAATTATTTCATTACAAAAGGTGAAGGGGTGTCAGAATTAGGCATTCCAAACAGCAATCCCAAGGGAACACGGGGCCATTTATCCATCCTCCTCCTCAGCCTCCCAGGCACTGAATTCTTCCTGACACAAGATCTGGCTGAACAGCCCGAATCATCCATCCTACTAATTAATTCCTTGGTTTTTAAGGGTGGGAGACATGTGTCTGCCTGTCAGGGACACCCACTGCAGGGACAGGGACAGGAGGACAACAAGGGAGGCCCCCCATGGAAATCAAAACAATTCCTCAGGGCATTTTTACCATCTCAGCCTCAACCCTGAGTAGCTTAGCAAATATTTAAAGGGGCTCTAATAACATGTCCTGGAATATCTCAGCATTCCTAACCAGGTGTGGAAGTTCTGAATATTCCTAGAGGTGTGTGGGACTACAAGGAAGTAAAACCCGAGTGATTAGGTCCACGTTAAATAAAACACAGTTTTTAATCCTACTGTGGTTGCATCAGAAGCAGTTTCATAGAGAAAAGCTCTGCAGGGTGTTTTTCTCACTGATATTACAGGAGGATCCAAACTAAAATCCCAGAACCCTCCCTGTGGATGGCTTTCTATTCCAGTAAAACCAGAGGCTGCAGGATACTAAAGAATGTTGCTCCTTTCCTCACCAAGCAGCTTTCCAAGAAAAGCTGTTATAAGTCAGGACAGGTCTATGGGAAACTTTTATAATCCTAACAGGGACAGTCAGGGAAAACTTAAAATCCCAGTAAAGCTCCCAGTTCTGCCAAATCTATGGGGACTCCAAGGGGAAAAACAATCCCAAGTCAAACTGATCCCTGGGAGTATCCAGGGCCAGGCTGGATGGGGCTTGGAGCAACTTGGGATAGCAGAAGGTGTCCCTGCCCATGGCAGGGGGTGGGACTGGATGGGCTTTGAGGTTCCTTCCCACTCAAACCATTCCATGATTCCATGAAATATGACCTTAATAAAAGTGTTTAAAGAGAAGGGTACCATGAATATTTTTAGTTTTCATTCCCACTCCCCCAGAACATGATCCTGAGGAGCTGAAGGATCAGGCAGCACCACACTTGAGATGCTGAGTTGCCTTGGTAACGTCTGTGCATGAAACTCATGGGGTTTTTTTGGGGGGAAGCCACAATTTTCCTCCTAAATGTGTTAATACACCCAATCACCCAAGGTTTTCAGTGGGATCAGCTCCCTCTCCATCTCCACGAGGGCTGATGCTGCTGTGTGAGGGTCGGGACAGCAGCTCCAGCTGCATGGGAGCTGTATTCCCATTTCAGGAAAGGTGGGAAGAATATGAATAAGGACAAGACAGAAAGGATCCAGGAGACTACTGGGACACACAGGAATGCCATGCTCCCTTGGACATTTAATCCTTCCATGGGCTGCTCCCAGAGCTCCTGGTGACCCTCCACACCCATCACAATCACAGCCCTGGGGCACTGCCAGGAGAGGCCTCAGCAGGATGGAGCTGCCTAGTGAGGAATCCTGGAATGCTTTGGGTTGGAAGGGACTTTAAAGCCCATCTCATCCACCTCCTGCCATGGGCAGGGACACCTTCCACTAGCCCAGGTTGCTCCAAGCCCTGTACAAACTGGTCTTGGGCACTGTCAGGGATGAAGCAGCCACAGCTTCTCTGGGTAACCTGAGCCAGGGCCTCACCACCCTCACAGGGAAAGATTCCTTTCCAGTACCCAATCTAACCCTGCCCTCTGGCAGTGGGAAGCCATTCCCTGTGTCCTGTCCCTCCATCCCTTGTCCCCAGTCCCTCTCCAGCTCTCCTGGAGCCCCTTTAGGCCCTGCAAGGGGCTCTCAGCTCTCCCTGGAGCCTTCTCTCCTCCAGGTGAACCCCCCCAGCTCTCCCAGCCTGGCTCCAGAGCAGAGGGGCTCCAGCCCTGGCAGCATCTCCGTGGCCTCCTCTGGACTCTCTCCACGTCCTTTCTGTGCTGGGATCCCAGAGCTGGAGGCAGCTCTGCAGGAGGAGTCTCACCTGAGGGCTCGGGGGGCGTCAATCCCCTCCGAACCAGCCGCGCACAGGGCAGAACTCCCGCCTCCCCCACACCCGCACCGAGGGGTCAGCGCGAGCGGCCAGACCCGAAACACCCGCGGTCCGCCCCGTTTTACCCCCCCCCCCACCCCATCCCCTCACGGCCCCCCATCCCCTCACAGCTCCCCATTCCCGCACCGGTTTGCTCTCGGCGGGGGGCGCGGGCTGCGCCGGCGGCACGGCCTGCACGGGTCCGGCCGGCATGGTGCTGCTGGGCAAGGTGAGGGCGCTTCCCCGCGGGGCCGATCAGGGACAGCCGAGGATCGATCAGGGTCTGTCGGGAGCCGATCGGGATCTGCCGGGACCGTCCAGGCCCTGTCGCGACACCGGCACCGACACGGGCGAAATGGCGGCCGCGGGCCCCGAGCTGCGCGTGCGCAGCGGAAGTGACGCGCGGCCGCCAGGGGGCGCACGGTGCCCGGAGTGCAGGGGGGAGACGACACAGCGCGCGCGCCGTGGGCCGTACCATGAGCGGCCCCCGCGGGGGGAGCCCACACAGAGCAGGCGCGTACCACTGCGGGGCGGGGGGAGGTTACCATGGCAACAGGGCCGGGACGCCGCGGCCTAGCCCGGCCCGGCCCCTCCTCTCCGCCGTTCACCCTGTTTCCTCCCGGTTCCCTCTGCTTCCCCCGCCCTCCTGGAGTCCCCCGGGCCCGGTAACACCGTGCCAGTCGCTTTCCAGCGGGCTGTCCCGGTAGAGCGTTCCCTCTATCGCACACCCGGTGACCCCTCAGCACCCTGGCCTGGTGGCCCCGTGGTTCCCAGCCCGTGTCCCACCGCCCACCATGGCGCACCTGCTGGGCCACCGCGGCTGCATGGAGAGCCTGCGGGCCGACCTGCAGGACCTGCAGGCTGCCATTGCCGACGTGACCTCCCGGGCCGGCGCCGTGCGCTTCCCGTCATGGAAGTTCCCTGACAAGGTGTCCTGCGACCTGGACGTGTCGCTGCTGCTGCAGCAGTACAGGCACAGCGAGAGCGAGCCCGAGTTCAGCCAGCACTCACACGTGGTGCTGCTGGAGCTGCTCATAGACAGGTGAGACAGCCCTGAGCACCCCAGAGGGAAGGGGGGTGTGGGTCCAACCTGCTGAGCTCAGCCGAGTCCTGGGGCCAGCTTTGGGCACCTCGGTACAAGAAGGACATAAAGCTGTGTCCAAAGGAGGGCTGGGAGGATGGTGAAGGGCCTTGAGGAGAAACTGAGGGCACTTGGCTTGTTCAGCTGGAGGAGACTGAGGTTTAAAAGATGAGCCATTCCCTCACAGCTACTGGCCCTAAAAATTAGGATTGGTGTCCCAAAACTTTAGAGAGAGCCTAATCACAGCCAGTGTGCACAGCCTGACTTTGATCCCACCAAATGCTGCTCCATGGAGTGATCTCGGCCGCGGGGGGAAGGTCCCGGGAGCACCGATCCCACCCTCCTGCGCCACACTGGCTTTGTGCAGGGGATGGGGAGGGGGCCAACAACCTCTCCCAGCTCCCATTTCTGATCCCTGTGGCTCCAAGGCGTGTTCTCCTGCCGGGACAGGCTCCTGCTGCTGCTGCAGAGCTTCACGGGCTACGTGGAGATGGTGCTGTGCGGGCGCGTGGTGCCGCCGGCGCGGGGCCCGGGGCCCTGCATGTCCGCGGGGCTCACGGCCAGGAGGTTCTGGAGCACCATGCTGAGACTGGGGGCCTTCTGCCAGCAGCTCCAGCAGCAGGTGAGACATCTGGGGTCACCCCCCCGGGATTTGGACCGTGGTCCTTCTCTGGGACATCCCGTGCTCCAACCCTTTGAGTGCTGACCTGTGTGTCACATCTGTCCCACACTGTGCCCTCCCCGCCTGAGTCCCTTCCCTCCCCTACTCCCAGCCGTGCTGCTGGATCCATCCTCCACCAGGATCTCGGGATAGGTGAGCTTGGCTGCCTCTGTAGCTTGGAAAATATTCTCCTCCTGCCAAAATGCTGCAGTTAAGCCGACCCCACTGAGGGGCTGAGCTGCTTCAAATCAGTGAAATAACTGGGGGTAAAAACACCATCCAAAATACCTCCTCTGCATTTTATTTTCCCAAAAAAGTTCTTTCTTGTGGAGAAGTCTCACAATAATCCATGTGGCATACCCAGGAGACAGCACAGGGGGTGGGAAAGAAGGGATGGTCACAAGAAGGGGAGGTGGGGAGCAGCTTCTGCTGCTGAGGCTGCCCCTTGGTCACTGTCCCTTGGCTGCACTGCTGTCCCATTCCCACAGCTCACACCTCAGATTTGGGCTCTTATGGATCGTTTCCAGTTCGATCTGGGCACTGGTCCTGTTCTGTGCTCTCTCCCTCAGGACAAGGATTGCAGGAAGGAGATCCCCACACAGCAATCTCCTCCTCACTCTCTGGGCAATTCGGGCAGCTCTCAGCCCAGGGCTGGCCCCAGCCTGGCCCAGGGCACCCGCAGTGTCCCCACACAGACCTCGGGGTGCCCCCTGGGCTCCTGTGACAGCTGCTCCAGTGCCCAGGCCAGCCTGAGAGAGGTGGGCAGAGCCATCACCAGCCTCTGCCAGAGCCAGAACATCCCCTCGGCCCTCAGCAAATTCCAGGGGGTGCTGGAGGACAGCACGGGGAGAAGGAGCCTCTCTGCGACAGAGCTGAGCTACTGGGCCGCAGAGCAGAGCAAGGATCTCTCCCGGATCAACAAACACCTCCAGGAGCTGCTGCAGCAGCTGAACCCGGTGAAGGCTGAGCTGGAAGAGGTGGGGAAACAGAAGGAGGAGCTGAGGAAACAGGTGGAGGACTTTTCCAGGAAGCTGCAAGTGGAGAGGGAGACCCAAGTGCAGCAGCAGAGGAAGGCAGAGCAGAGCCTGAAAGCCAAGGACAAGGAGCATTTGGAGGCTGTGGCCAGGCTGGAGCAGGATAAGGATGATCTAAGGAGAGGTACAGAGCTGTTCCCAGCATTCCCTCCCAGGCCTGGGGGTATGTGCAGGAGAAGCACAGAGTTCATGGGCAAATTTGGGCCCCACCACCAGGAGCAGGGCTTTTGCCATAGATTTTTGTAGGTGCTGGGGGATTTTCCCTGCTGTGAGGATAATCCCAGGCAGCAGGAGCTGGTTGTCCATGTCCTGTCGCTGCCTCCTCCCTGCTGCAGCACAACGCAATCACTGGATGAAAAAACTTTGGTGGGCCTGTTTTCTGCTTCACTTTAGTTTTTTTGAGGAGCTGATTAATTGGAGGGGTTCTTTATGCTGATTTAGGAGCAGCTCTGCTGGAGGGGCGACTCTCCACCCTGAAGGAGGAGCTGGAGGTGAAGCAGGCAGCTCTGCAGGAGCTCGGTGAGGACCCCCAGGGTCACCCAGCATGCACATTTCCCCCACCCTTGTCCCTCTTATGGTATTTCACACCCACGTAGCCCCCAGTGCACCCAGATGAGGCTGTAGAGCTGGTAGGGACGGGCAGAGGAAGGGCCTCCTTCACAGCAGCGCCCCAACATCACCCAGTGCAGAATGGGCTGCTGCTAGTGGAGATTTGGGGGGTCACAACTGTCCTGTCAGACCTTCACCCCATTGCCAGGACCTGTGCAGGGCATTGGGGGCCCCTAAATCATAGAATCATGGAATGCTTTGGGTAAGAAGGGACCTTAAAGCCCATTCAGATGCACCCCCTGCCACGGGCAGGGACACCTCCCACTAGCCCAGGTTGCTCCAAGCCCCGTCCAACCTGGCCTTGGACACTTCCAGGGATCCAGGGGCAGCCACAGCTTCTCTGGGCAACCTGTGCCAGGGCCTCCCCACCCTCACAGGGAACAATTCCTTCCCAATATCCCATCTCTCCCTGCCCTCTGGCAGTGGGAAGCCATTCCCCCTTGTCCTGTCCCTCCATCCCTTGTCCCCAGTCCCTCTCCAGCTCTCCTGGAGCCCCTTTAGGCCCTGGAAGAGGCTCTAAGCTCTCCCTGGAGCTTTCTCTCCTCCAGGTGAACCCCCCCAGCTCTCCCAGCCTGGCTCCAGAGCAGAGGGGCTCCAGCCCTGGCAGCATCTTTGTGGACCTTCCACTTGTTCCCCCCCTGCCCAGCCTGGGCCACAGCCGCTGTGTCTCCCCAGAGCTCACCAAGACCACCTTGCTGGAGGAGATGAGGACCACCATGGTGGCCCGGAGCCAGATGCTGGAGCTGGAGGAGAAGGTGCAGATGCTCACAGGCCAGCGGGACAGCCTGGAGCAGGAGCTGAGTGCCACCAGCTTGGAGCTGGAGAAGGAGAAGGTCCGAGTGCAGAGTGTGCTGCTGCACGAGGAGGTACGGCCGGCCCGGAGCTGCCCCCGGTGTCGGGGCAGGGGGGAGCGGGTGCCACAGCCCCACACAACCTCACCCACCCCCACAGTCCCTGCAGGCCAAGCAGAAGCTCCTGCTGCAGCAGCTTGACAGGCTGGACCGGGAGCGGGAGGAGCTGCAGAACAGCCTGGAAGAGGCCAAGGAGGACAAGGCCCGGCTGGAGGAGCAGCTGGAGCAGAGCCGGGAGCAGAGCAGGAAACAGCTCCAGGCACAGCAGGTGAGAGCTGGTACCCAGGTGTGGGACACAGCTGTGCCACGGGCGTGTCCAGAGCCACACGGTGCCCTGACCCACACCCACAGCCAGAGCTTTCCAGGAGGGGCACTCTGGGTGACATGGTGACATTGCCACATGGTCATCCCTGCCAGGACTCTCCCTGAGCCTCTGGCAGACAGGTCTCCACTGACTTTTCCCACACCCAAGGCAGCAGAAAGGGACACCTCAGGCTGCTCCCACATCTCCAGTGTGCCCATTCCTAGACATATTCAGTGCTGCTGCTTTCAGGTCACACAGGGACCTTAGAGCCAAGCCCCTTCACATTATTCCTGTCCCTTTCTCAACTTCATGGGACAACCTTATCACATGAGGAAAGGGAGGGAGCTTTCCATGGAGGTCTGAGTGCTCCCATGGGATTCCTCATCCTGCAAACCTCCCCTCCTCCCCACTGTGCCACGCAGGAGCTGCTGGACACGCTGCAGCAGGAGAAGCTGGCCCTGGAGCAATCCATCCTGGAGCTGCAGACAAACACGTCCCGGCTGGAGGAGCAGGCGCAGGAGCTGAGGGAGCGGGAGAGGCTCCTGGTGTTCTTCCCTGAGCTCCATGTCCCCACTGAGGCGCAGTTTGAGAGTAAGGGAGTAGCAACACCCTGGGCTAGTGCCTTTGGGGTCTCCCAGGGGATCCTGCTGGCCCCAGACACACCATTTGTCCCACTGATATCCAGGAAGAGCTCAGGCCCTGGGCTGTGCTAAGCTGTGACCGTCCCAACGTGCTTCCCTATGTGGGTGCCATGCATCCCACCTCCAGGCCAGGAATTACAGCAGGAGCAGGACATGGCAGAGCTACATTTGCCTGCAGAGTTTGGGGTCCCAGCTGCCACCTCCCAGGCTGGCCTGTGCTCCCAGGCTGGGGCAGGCTCCTTTCCTTGGCAGGCAGGAGGGATGCCCACACCTCTGAGCAGGCTGAGCTCCGCTGGATTTTGCCTGCAGGCACTGGGAACTTGACGGAGGACATGGAGAATCAGCTCCAGGCCAACAGCATCCGGATCGGGGTGCTGGAGCGGGAGAACGCGCGGCTGGGCGCTGTGCTGGCCAAGGTGAAGGCAGCTGCCCAGCAGGGCGTGCTCAAGGTGAGCTGGGGCCATGGGGCAGAGGGGGGTGGGTGCTGTGCACCCCAAAACCACCCCATGGCCCCCAGACATCCTCTGGGGACCGCAGGAGGGCCAGGCTGGGATCCTCCTGCTGCTGGGAGGTCACTCAGCCCTGAGGTGCCCAGGGCCGGTTCCAGCAGTGACACCTCCAGGCCAGAGGCTGAGGGCTCTCACTGGAGCTGAATGCTGGGGAGATGTGGAATTTCACCCCCTCTTCTCTTCCCTGCCTCAGCTAATCCCACAGGCCCAGCTGGGGTCCCAGCTCCAAGGGAAGGCCAGCGGGCAGGACACAGGGTGAGTAGGAGCCCAGAGAAAGGGGCTGGGAGTTTCTCTGTTCTTCGTCTTCTCTAACTGCTCCCACCACTGCAGGTGGCCCAGCAGGGGAGGCAGCAGCGACAGCAGAGACAGCAGGGACAGCAGAGGGATGCCGGGATGCATGGACAAGGCCTGGCATCGAGTTCCCAGCAGCCAGCACTCCAAGGTGCTCCGGGCAGGGCCCACATTCCAGGCCAGACCCAGCCTGTCGCTCCCAGTGGGACGCCTGGGGCTCGACCCCCCCTTGCACCACACGGGGACCCACCACAAATAAACACTGATGAGCTGATCTTCTAACAGGGAAATGAACTGTTCCAGGAGCAGCCACCTGCCCTGCCCAGGGGGATCTTGTTACCAGGTCTTTGTGCGTCAGGAATGCACATTCCCTTGGGAAACCCGGGCTCTGCCTGTTCCTTGTGGAGCTGCTCCAGGGACGTTCCTGGGCGCTGGAGCTCAGTCACCCTTGGCTACACTGCTGTTGGAGGCCCCAGCACAGCCCTGCCCGTGCCAATGCCTGGGCACTGTGTGTGTTAGTTCCTGCCAGGAACCATTCCCAAGAGGGGACTGAGATGTGGCCACACTTGGAAGAGGAAGGCAGAGCTCGGCTGGGCTGAAGGAATCCCAGCCGCTCTTGGCCCACCAGCACAGCCACAGCTTGGAAAAGTCATTCCTCACTCCATGAGCACCCAGAGGGGCTGGGGACTACCGAGGCACTGGCACAGGCTGGCCATAACCTCCCAGCTGCCCCATGAGCCCCACACAAGCCACACAGCCAGTCTTTGCTCTGTGTTTAATAGGGATGGACATGTGCCACGTTGCAGCCTGTGGGGCAGGAGCCAGGCAGGGCTCATGGCATGTCCCCACTCACATGTTGGGTGAGAGGAGCCCAGTGGTGGCTCTGCAGCGACTCGTGCCATCCTTTCTAATAAGTTACTATAAATAAAGCATCCTTGCCCCCTGCCCTCCCACAGCAGGGCCATGGGTCACCCCGCAGTCCTGCCAGCCCCAGCCCTGGCAGGTCTGTACCCCACCTCCCCGAGGGGCTGGTGCCACAGCCGGGCTCTGCCCACCCTGCCATGGCCACCAGCAAATAGACAAAAAACCCAAGACTTAGAAAAATTCCCATGAGCAGGGTAAGGGTGGCAGGGTCAGGACTCTCCCTGCCCCCAGCTCCCACCCTGTTACACCCATGGGTGCCCCCGTAGCTTCCCTATCCGGCACTGCCCATCTGGACCTCCCACCCCTCTACTCACACCCATCAGAGAGCCCCGAGTCCTTCCCTCTGGTGTCCGGGCGCTGTGGTGGCACAGCCACACTGACCCAGCTCTGGCAGCAGGTGCCACTCACTGGGCACCCCCTGTCCCCTCCCTCTCCCCGGAGTGGCCGTGGGTCTGTCCCTGGAGTGTCCTCAGGCCCGCTAGCTGTCCGTGCAGCAGTTCCCTGCAAGGGAGAACGGTGGAGAGCCATGGCACAGGGAGCCTGGAGGGCTCTCAGTGCTCCCCAGCCCACACCCCGGGGTGACCAAGGGGTCCCGGCCAGGTGCCATGGCAGTTCTCACCCAGGATGTTGCGCTTGCAGAGGGGGCAGGTCTGCTGCAGCAGGAGCCAGGGATCCACACAGTCCCGGTGGAACTCGTGGGAGCAGGGCAGCACCCGCAGCCACTGCCGGCAGGGAAGGGAGGGCACACGTGAATGGACCCAGCAGGGACACAGCTGGACCCGACAGGGACACAGCTGGACCCGGCAGGGACACCTCATCCCAGGGTGGCACCAGCACCAGTGCCCCCAGGGCAGGCTCCAGGCCCCCCAGTCCCACCTGGCTCTTGTGGAACTGGTCCAAGCACACAGCACAGCTATCGATCTCACAGGCCCGGCTCCGCGGCGGCTTCCCAGGGTGGTACCGCCGGGTTTTCAGCGCCAACAGCCGCCGCCGAATGTGCTGCTTCAGGTCCAGCTGCAAGGGCAGAGCCAGGGGGCAGGGGCAGAGCCAGGGGTCAGGGGCAGAGCCAGGGGTCAGGGGCAGAGCCAGGGGGCAGGGGCAGGTCTGCGTGCCACTGCCCCAGGTACAGGGCACAGCGGGGACGTTCCCACCTCAGCATCCCGCTCTGACAGGTCCTGCCGCGACTGGCGTTGTGCCTGCACCATGACCCCGGTGCAGAGCAGCAGGGCAATCAGCAGGATGGTGTTCCACAGCTGCTGCAGGTACTTCTGTGGGAATGGCACGGCAGGGGGGTTAAGCTGGAGACCTCCCCCTGCTCCCGGCCCCACCAGGACCCCCCCGGTGCCGTACCTGGACCTGCGAGCTGCTCTCCCCGGGGCAGATGACCCCCTGCCACTCCCCGTAGAGGCCCCCTCGGGACAGGCCACACGTGGACCACAGGGTGAGGGTCACCCCCTGCAAGGCAGGACACGGCATTGCTGATGGCCACGGCAGCGTCCGGTGACAGGAGCACACGTGTTCCGGGAGGAGGAACGGTGGCACTGCCACCTGCCCCGCTCCCACGGGGACACTGGAACACTGTGGGGCTGGGCACTGCGCCCTGCAGCTGCTCCCTGTGCATCGGGCAAGTTTGGCTGGGCACAGCCATGCCCTGCCCTCCCACTGGGAGAGAGGAGGAGGAGGAAGGACCTACATACCAGGTTCTCCAGCAGCACCGCCTGGTATGTGATCTTTGCTGTGGCCCGGAGCCCACTGTGAGCAAAAAGGAGTGTCAGTTCCAGGGGCACAGCAGGATCTGGGCACAGACCGCAATGCCAGGGAGCAACCCCTTCCCAGATGGGGACCAGGGGAAACAGAGGAACACACAGGAGGTAACAGCGAGACACTCCCTCCCCAACCATGCCCAGCCCTCAGTGACCCTGCCCAGGGCTCTTCCTCCCAGCCCTGTGCCTCAGTTTCCTCATCCATGACTCCAAGGCAGCAATCCCAATGTCCCACATGTCAGGATGACTGAGGGGGTCCCACTGCTGCAGCTGGTGAGGACAAACACCCCCAGAAGTGTTGGGGGATGCCAGTGCCATGCCGAGAACCAGCCAGGCTGCATAATTTGTACCGAGAGTCCTAAAGCTCTCGGCTGAGGCCACTGTCACCCCTGCTGCCATATGAGGACCCATGGAAGGGCTCCAGCCCTGGGGAAGGGCTGGATCTGACCCAAACCCCCACTGGAAACACATGTCTCAGCCTGGCACGGCGCAGGCAACACCAGCCCAGCAAACGTGACACGCTGGGTAAGAGATCCCCAGGGCAGCCCCTGGGGATCGCAGATGGGTGGGGGACCAGGCAGGGACAAGGCAGGGACCAGGCAGGGATAAGGCAGGGATAAGGCAGGGCCCAGGCAGGGACAAGGCAGGGACCAGGCAGGAATAGGGAAGGGACCAGGTAGGGATAAGGCAGAGACCAGGCAGGGATAGGGAAGGGACCAGGCAGGGATAGGGCAGAGACCAGGCAGGGATAGGGAAGGGACCAGGTAGGGATAGGGAAGGGACCAGGCAGGGATAGGGCAGAGACCAGGCAGGGATAAGGCAGGGCCCAGGCAGGGACAAGGCAGGGACAGGCAGTGCCCAGCCCGTACCGCAGCAGCGCTCCCAGCAGCCTGGTGACGTTGTCAGAGGACTGGATGACGATGACGGGCTTGGCGAGGAGCTGGGACACATCCAGCTGCAGGGGGAGGGGGGCAGAGCCATCAGGGGGGCCCGACCCTGGCCCAGCCGCCCCAGAGGCACTGCCCTACCTCCCGGATGGCGTTCTGGTTCAGCGCTAGGATGAGCAGGGCCGAGGCCCCCAGCACCAGGGCTCGCTTCATCTGCAGGGACAGTGGGGACACGCTCAGGGGGCAGCTCAGCGTGTCCCTTGCCAGCCCCTGTCCCCACGCCTCTTTGAGGTCACAGGGGACCCAAAAGGGCCCTGTCAAGGACCCCCCTGGCACCAAGCACAAGCCAGAACCCCCAACATCTGCTGAGGAGACACCCCAAGTGACACCTCTGAAGGCTTGTGACCCACCAATACCACAGCAGCCCCCAGGCCAGGCAGAGAGAACAAGGACTAGGGCCAGGCAGAGGGGACAGGGATGGACAGAGGGGACAGGGAAGGGGCAGAGGGGATAGAGCCGGGCAGAGGGGACAGGGAAGGGGCAAAGGGTACAGGGGCTGGCAGAGGTGACAGGGATGGGCAGAGGGGACAGGGGCCAGCAGAGGGGACAGGGATGGGCAGAGAGAATGAGAACCAGGACCAGGCAGGGGGGACAGAGATGGGCAGATGGGACAGGGCCAAGCAGGAGGTCACCTTGGTGACAACGGCGGTGGTAAAGGACTCCTCCTTGGCCCCGCGGGGGCCTTCGGGTGGCTCCTCGGTGCCCACGGGCACCACCCCAATCCAGCTGTCAGCACTGCCCAGCTCCGGCTCTGCCTCACCCACCTGGGGCACGGCAGGGACCAGGACAGCCAGGATGGGCATCCCCAAAGCACAGGGTGGCACAGGGGACAGGGCCTGGCCCTGCCTGCACCTCCCCTGTTCTGCTGGGCACCCCCAGGCAGCGAGACCCCCTCACTGCTCAGTGTCCCCCAGTGCCCCTGGCCTTCACACCAACCCCCAGTGCCTCCCAGTGCCCTCCACATCCCACTGCTCCACACTCCCCATTCCCCTCCCAGTGCCCAAAGATACCCCCCGTGCCCACTGCCCCAGTTCAGACCAATCCCCCTCCCTCGCACATTGATCACTAACTCCCGCCAATGCCCACTGCCCCCCAGTGTCTCCCAGTGCCCCTCAGTTCCCACTGCTCCCCTTCATCCTTCCCGCCCAGGCCCCACAGCCCCTCTCTCCACTGCCCACTGCCCCCCAATGCCCACTGGTCCCCCAATGTCTCCCAGTGCCCCCCAGTACCCACCGCTCCCACTCCGTCCCTCGCCCGTGTCCCCCGCCCCCCCAGCCCCATTCCCGGTCCCCCTCGCTCACCAGCACCAGGCGGCCGCGGATTTCCATCTCCTCCCGCTCCCCCCGCGGGCCCCCCCGGCCCGGCCCGGCCCCGCCTCCCCCCGCGCCCAGCACGGCCCCACGCAGCGTGTACGAGCCGCCGGGCGCCGCGGCCCCGCCGCCGGCCCCGTCCCGCTCCGGCCCCGCTGGCCTGGGCCCCGACACGGCCACCTCGACCCTTGCGGGGGTGGCGGGGCCCGGCCCGGCCCGGCCCAGCGCCAGCAGCGGGGCGAGCAGGGCCGCCCGCAGCGCCGCCATGGCCGCACCGCCCGCACCGCGCCGCAGCGCCCCCTGCCGGACGGGAGGACCGCCCGCACAGCCGCCATGGCCGCACCGCCCCCCAGCGCCCCCTGCTGGCGGGGAGGACCCTCCGCGCCGCCCGCCGCGGGCAGGGGGAGCCCGAGAGACCGAACCGGGAATGGGACCGGGAATGGGACCGGGAATGGGACCGGGATAGGGATGGGGATGGGGATAGGGATGGGGATGGGGATGGGGATGGGGATGGGGATGGGGATGGGGATGGGGATAGGGATAGGGATAGGGATAGGGATGGGGATGGGGATGGGGATAGGGATAGGGATAGGGATGGGGATGGGGATGAGGATAGGGATGGGGATGGGGATGGGGATGGGGATGGGGATAGGAATCAGGACATGGGCCGGGGACAGGGAGACGGAGAGGGACCAGAACAGGGATAGGGACACTGGCAGGGGACGGGAATAGGGATAAGGATAGAGGCAGAGACTGAGATGGGAAGGGGGTGAGGACCTGGATGAGGATGTGGACCAGAAGAAGTACAGTGACAAGGAGCAGAGACTGAGACTGGGAGAGGGACAAGGACCGGGACAGGGGTAGGGATAGGGATGAAAACAGAGATCAGGAGAGGGACAGGGAGCTGGGACCAGGACTGAGATGGGGAAAAGGGCTGAGACCAGGCTGGGCAGCGGGACAGGGCAGGGACAGGAATGGCACTGGGGACAGGGAGAGGGACAGGGAGCAGGATCGAGACTGACACAGGGACAAGGGGTAGGACCGGGACAGAAACTGGCACTGGGACAAGGGGTAGGACCGGGACAGAAACTGGCACTGGGACAGGGACGGGGCAGTGACAAGGAGAGGAATGAGACCGGAACAGGAACAGGGGTGGGGACCAGGAGGAGGATGGGGAGCAGGAGAGGGACAGGGACTGGGAGCAGGAGAGAGAAGGAACTAAGGCTGGGACCAGGATGGGAACTGGTACCAGGATAGGGAGAGGGACAGGGACTGAGATAGGGACAGGAACCAGCACAGGCAGCAGGACAGGGACAGAGACGGACTCTGGGACCAGTAAAGTGACTGACACCAGGAGAGGGAGAGGGAGAAGGAGAGGCAGAGACAGGGACAGGCATGGACACACAGCCCATCTCCATGTGGATGTGGGGGCACATGGGGTACCATGGGAACAGAGGGACACGTGTGCTCTGGGGGACACAGCCAGGAGGGGACAGGGACACAGCCCTGCACACATGAGCACCCCATCCATGCACCCACAGCCGTGGCACACACCTGGGTGACAGGCACACACACCTGGGTGACAGGCACACCCACCTGGGTGACAGGCACACACAGCTGGGTGACAGGGACATACACCTGAGCAACATGGACATGCAGGTGGGTGACAGGGACACACACCTGTGTGACACAGGCATATGCAGCTGGGAGACATGGACACACAGCTGGGTGACAGGAACACACACTTGGGTGACACAGGCACACCCTGGGTGACAGGGACACACATCTGGGTGACGTGGATGCACACCTGGGCAACAGGGACACACAGCTGGGTGACATGGACACACAGCTGGGTGACACGGTGGCACACCTGGGTGACACAGGCACACACTGGGGTGACAGGGACACAAACCTGGGCAACAAGGACACACACTGACACCCGAGTACCCCAAAACCCCACTGTCCCCCACACCTGACGCCTCAACACCCCCACCCCAGCTGGTGCCAGACACTCTCGGTCCAGCTCCTGCCACGTGTGCCCAGCTCATGTGCCACCAGGAGGATTTGCTGGCTGGATTAGCCCCGGCACGGGCCTGGGCTGACCTGCTTTGGGCAGGGGCCACACTGGGGACGGGGCTCGGGGCCGTGGGACCCAGCTCTGGGTGCCGTGGGACGGGTCTGGGCGTGTCCCCGTGTCCCCCGTGTCCCTGGTGTGTCGTAACTGCGGGGGTTTAATCACAGGCTGGGCACGGTTCTCCTCCCACGGCCGAACAGGAGCCGGTTTAACCACACGAAACACTCCGATTGCGATGGGCCAGCTGTGCCATAAACAACATCCATGGGCACGGCCGGCCTGGGAACCGGTGTGGAGGACTGCGTGGGTTTGGGGAGGGACACCAAAACAGGGCCTGGGAGGTGGCTGCTGCCAGAGCTGCCCCACGGAGGGGACACACGAGGGACATGCATGGGGTGTGAATGGCTCCGGGGAGCATCCAGAGGTTTGTGGGATATGGATGGCTTCCTGTGGTTCCAGGGGGCATGGATGGCTCCATGGGACATCCATGGGTCCATGGGACATCCATGGCTCCATGGGACATGCACAGACCTAAGGGACACATATGACTCCATGGCACATGTCCTTGGGACATGTCCTTGGGACATGCACAGCTCCATGTGGTTCCATGAGACATCCACAGGTCTGTGGGGGACACATGGCTCTGTGGGACATCTACAGCCCCAGGGGACATGTTTCATGGGACAGGGATGCTTCCATGGGATATCCTTGGACATCCATGGGACATTCACAGCTCCATGGGACACATATGGCTCCATTGGACATGCAGCGCTCCATGGGACATCCATGTGTCCGTGGGGGACATGGGGGTCCATGGGACATCCACGGCTCCACGAGACATGCACAGCCTCATTGGAGGGGACAATGGGGACAGGAGAACCTTCCCCTGCTCTGGACCCTGACCAGAGTGGCTGTGATTGCCAGGGGCTGTGGCACCTGCAGAGACCTCTTCTCCTGGCCAGGCCCCCCTTCCTGGCTGGGGTCCCCCCTCGGGGAGGTCCCCTCTCCCTGGGGACCCAGGAACTGGCAGTGGGAGGGTGACCCCCATGTCCGTGGTGCCTCTGCCCCCAATCCCCTGTCCTCCAGTCAGTGCCTGAGCCCTCCCTCTGTCCCCTGTCCCCATCTCCCATCTCTGTTCCCATCCCCTCTCCCTGGCACACCCTGCCCCAGTCCCTGACCCCCAGCCCTGTGCTCTCACCCTGTCTCCACCTCTGGCCCCTGCCCCACTTTTCATCACTGTCCCCTCCTCTGTCCCTTGTCCCCATCTCCCATCCCTATCCCCATCCCTGTCCCCTCTCCCTGACACCTGCCCCACCCAACCCCCCTGCCCTGCTGTGCCCCCCAAAGTCTCAGAGGATCCCCACCCTCCTGTACCCTCCATAACCCCCACAGACCCATACCCTCATCCCTTCCATGCCCCTCATACTCCCCAAGCCCTCATACTCCCTATACCCCCCCATGTCCCCCATACCCCTATACTCCCCATGCCCCCTATAGCCCCCAGTGTCCCCCATACCTCCTATAGCTGCCCCATACCCTCAAGTTCCCTGAGGCCCCATACCCCTTACAGCCCCCATACCCCTTCATGTCCCACATGCCCCCTAAGCCTCTCCATGACCCCATATCCCCTAGACCCCTCCATTTCCCACATCCTCCCCACGCCCCCACACCGCTCCATGTCTCCCATAGCCCCCATATCTCCCTGTGCCCCAAGCCCCCTATAGCCCCCCTACCCTCTATACCCGCCATATCCCCCATACCCCATGTCCCTCATATCCCTTACAGCCCCCACATTCCCCCACTCTCCCCTACAGCCCCAAGTCCCCCCGTGTCCCCATATCCCCTATACCCCCAAGCCCATCACCCCCGTCCCCCCTCCCGTGGCGGCGGCGGGCGCTGACCGTGCGGGCGGGGGTCGGGCAGGGTCCAAGGCCGCGGGGGTGTGCGGGGGGGCCGGGCCGGGCCGGGCGGGCGGGGGCGGTCCCGGGGCGGTGCTCGGAGGCTCCGCGGCCGCCGGGGCCGGGCAGAGCCGCCCGCAGCGCACCATGAGCGGCCGCGTCGGGGACCTGAGCCCGCGGCAGGCGGAGGTGCTGGCCCAGGTGAGCCGGGGCGGGGGGGCCAGGGGGCTGCGGGGGGACCGCGATGAGTCGCCCCGATGGGCTCCCGCACCCGCCGCCCGCCGCGGGCACCGGCATCGCCCCCGCCCCGCACCCCAAACCTACCGGCATCACCCCCGCTCCCGGCCCCGCGGGGCTCTGCTCGCCCTAACCGCAGCCCAAACCCACCGGCATCACCCCTACTCCCGGTCCTGGGGGGCTCCGCACCCCAATCCCACCGGCATCACTCCCACTCCCGGCCCCGGGGGACTTCCGCTCCTCCAGCTCCTCCATCCCGGATCCCAAACCCACAGGCATCATCACTGCGCTGGACTCGGGGAGTTCCTATCGCCCCCAGACCCCAAACCCGGCCCAGGAGGGCTCCCACTGCCTCCACTCCCCATCCCAGACCCCAACCCCCCGGGCTGAGCCCCACCATGGTGCTGCCCACCAGGGGCTCCCGGGTGGGTCCTGGGGATCCCGCTGGCTTGGACCATCCCGCTGGTGACCCCCCGGCCTTCTCCCATCCTTCCCACGGGACTGGGGAACCTCCTGCCTCACCACAGCACCCCTGGGACTGGGGTTTCCTATCACCTCTGTCCCACCCTGGACCCCAAACCCACAGGCTGAGCCTCTTGTGGTGCTGCCCAGTGGGGACACCTGGGTGACCCCCTGGACTGGGCACTGCCAAGCCCCATTTCCCTCTCCCACCCTTCCCGTGGGACTGGGGAACCTCCCGCCCTGCTGCAGAGTTCGGGGGACCAGGAACTGGTGACTGTCACCCACCTCTGCCAGCCCCTCGTGGAGTGCCAGCTTTTATTGGGGTTCACTGTACCCCAACCACAAAGGCATCCCTGAGCCTTTATCTTATCGCTGCCTTTCGGACCCAGCCAAACTCCACGGGCGGGCGATGACCCCGCTGGGTGCCAGGATGGGGGGCAGGGGCAGGCGTGGGGCACAGAGCCCAAACTGTGCCCAGTGCCAGCCATGCCCCAGCAGGAGAGGAAGGCGAGTGGCCAAACCCGTCTGTCCGCCAGCAGGGTGAAGGAGCTAATCCCGGGTTTAATTACCCCTAAATTCAGCAGGAGATAAGCTAATCAGGCTCATTAAGGGAAGGGCCTCGGCTGGTACAGAGATTTGGGCCGCAGCCTGGCCTGGGTGAGCGGGGCCACATGGAAAGGGATCCCAGATCCCCCAACCCCCCCCAGTCCTGCACCTCAACACCCTCCTGCCTGCACCAGGGGGCTGTGACCCACTGCGGGGTCGCTGGAGCAGGGGGATGCACAGTGACTGGCTCCATCCCAAAGGATGTCACTGGAGGGGACCGGTTAGCCTGGCTCCCGTGGGTGGTGACAGCCCACACTCACACCCTTGTGCAAGGGCTTGGGACACCCAGTGCCTGGGGACACCCGGTGCTGGTGGCCAGCCTGGGGACAGTCCCCTGCCAGGAGGTGACCGGTGATCCCGGCTGCAGGTGGCACCAGGGACAGGGCACGGCGTGACCCTTCCCTGGGAATGTCCCAGTCTTGGCTGAGGGGTTTTTGGGGTGACAAGGAGGGGACAAACCTCCAGCCTTGGGCTTTCTGGGGAGGGATCAGGGACCCCTTCACCAACTGTCCCTCTTGTCCCCGCAGTTCCGGGAGAAGCTGCAGGACGTGCTGCCCTCCCTGCCCGCTCAGGACGACTATTTCCTTCTGAAATGGCTCCGAGGTAACCCCAAAGTGTGGGGCATCCCTGGGGGGGGCTGGGAGACTCCCGAGGGTCCTGCGGGGGGCTGATCTCTGAGCTCTCTGCTCTCTTGCAGCGCGCTGCTTCGACCTGCCCAAGGCGGAGGCGATGCTCCGCAAGGTGAGAGGGGCACCCCGCTTTTGGGGTGTCCTCAGGCTGTCCCCTGGCATGGGACATACCTGGCATGGGAGAGTGCACCCCAGGCCATCAGCCCAGCCCCTCTCTCCCAAGGGTGACGTGCCCATGGGATGCACCCCGTCCCATGGGGTCCCCAAACCTCACCCCAGCTCACTCTGCCCCCCCCAGCACCTCGAGGTCCGCAAGCGCATGGACGCCGAAAACATCATCGCCTGGGAGGCACCTGAGGTGGGTGTCCCTGGCCCCCGGGGCGTGGCCCTGGAGGGGACTGTCCCCCTGAGCCCCCCCAGGGGTGTGCAGTGCCCTGAGCCCCCCGTGCTCCCGCAGGTGATCCGCAAGTACATGTCCGGGGGGATGTGTGGCTACGACCGCGAGGGCAGCCCGGTGTGCTACGAGATCATCGGGCCGCTGGACGCCAAGGGGCTGCTCTTCTCTGCCTCCAAGCAGGACCTGCTCAAGAACAAGTTCCGGGACTGCGAGGTGCTGCGGCACGAGTGCGAGCAGCAGACCCAAAAGGTGGGCACCTGCTTGTGCCCTGCTGGCCACAAAGGCCCTGTGCCCACCAGCCCCATGGCACCACGGCCCTGCCAGCCCCACTAGTCCACATCTGGTTCGTCCCTCCCAGCCAGCATCCTCCCCAGCACTACAGGTCCATGTCCTATCCCCCATAAGTCCACCTCTGGTCAATCCCTACCACCCAATAACCTCCCCGGCCCCACTTGTCCATCCCTGGTCCATCCCCATCAGCCCATGTCCTGTCCATTTCCACCACCCAATGTTCTCCCCAGCCCCATACATCCATCTCTGATCCATCCCTACCAGCCAATGCCCTCGTCCGCCAGCTCTATTAGCCCATGTCCAGTCCATATCCATCAGTCCATATCCCTGCCAGCCCCACGAGTCTGTGTTCTGTCCATCTCCCCCATCCAATGTCCTCCCTAGCCCTATAGGTCCTATAGATCCAGGATCCCCTGTCCATCCCCCTCAGTCCATGTTCCTGCCAGCCTTACAAGTCCACATCTGGGCCTTCTCCATCACCCAATGTCCTCTCCAGACCGATATGTCCATCTCTGGTCCATCCCCATCATCTAATGTCCTTGACAGCCCTATATATCCTGTAGGTCCATGTCCTGTCCATCCCCCTCAGCCTGTGTCCCTGCCAGCCCATGTCCTGTCCATCTCCACCACCCAATGTCCTCCACAGCTCTACAAGTCCACATCCTGTCCAACCCTACCAGCCGTTATCCTCCACAGCCCTATAGGTCCTCAGGGTCCATGTCCATCCCCCAAACCCAATGTCCTCATACATCTATCTCTGGTCCATACCTACCAACCAGTGTCCTCACTCACCAGCCCTATAGGTCATTCCATCCCCCTTGGCCCCACAAGTCCATGTCCTGTCCACTCCACTATGGACCATGTCCCTGCCAACCTCATATGTCCATCTCTGGTCCATCCCCACAACTCAATGTCCTGCCCAGCCCCATATATCCATGTCCTATCTATCCTCACAAGCTCCTGACCCCCAGCCCATGTCCCTGTCCCAGCTGGGACCCCCAGGTCCCGTGATGCCCCTTGTCCACACACCAACACTTGGGAGGAGGCTGTGGCTGGAGGGGACCAGCCTGTCAGGGACCACCCCATCCCTGAACCCCCTTGCCTAATTCCCCCCATCCTCCTGCCCCAGCTGGGCAAGAAGGTGGAGATGGTGATGATGATCTACGACTGCGAGGGCCTGGGCCTGAAGCACCTCTGGAAACCAGCCGTGGAGGCGTACGGGGAGGTGAGGGGCTCCTGCCCATCCCACTGCCCTGGGGGACCACAGGGATCCAGGCTGAGCCCTGGCCCTGGGGATGATGCAGGAGCAGGTCCCTGCGGTGCCCTGCAGCCCCCAGCATTTTGGGGTGAGGGTCCTGGTGGCTGCATGGGATGGGTGACCTGAGCTACCCCCTCCTGCAGCTCCTGTCCATGTTCGAGGAGAACTTCCCGGAGTCCCTCAAGCGCCTGTTTATTGTGAAGGGTGAGTTCAGCCCCGGGGCCCTGCTCCCCCTGTCCGGGTGCTGACACCCCTCTAACACCCTTCACCACCCCCAGCCCCCAAGATCTTCCCCGTGGCCTACAACCTGGTCAAGCACTTCCTGAGCGAGGACACGCGCAAGAAGGTCGTGGTGCTGGGATGTGAGTCCTGACCCCCCTCGGAGCATCCAAAACAGGGGTGACACTGCTGTCATCTCACCCAGGGGGATACTCCAACCCCGGGGGGCTCCCCAGCTGGGCTGGGGCTCACAGCCCCCCCAAACCCACTGTCACCCCCCAGCCAACTGGAAGGAGGTCCTGCAGAAGTACATCGACCCTGACCAGATCCCAGTGGAGTACGGGGGCACCATGACGGACCCCGACGGGGACCCCAAGTGCTCCAGCAAGGTAGGAGAGGCTCCTGCTGGATTACTTAGGGGTGCCAGGTGGTTCCCCCATGCCCACATCCTCCATCCCCTCCCAGATCAACTACGGGGGGGACGTGCCGCAGAGCTACTACGTGCGGGACCAGCTGGCACAGCAGTACGAGCACTCGGTGGTGGTCAACCGGGGGTCGTCCCACCAGGTGGAGTACGAGATCCTCTTCCCCGGCTGCGTGCTCAGGTGAGCAGGGCTCCGTGCCGCGGGGCGGGGAGGGGGTGACACCCTGGCGGTGCCCCCAGCCCACCGCAGGCCCCCCGTGCCCGGCGCAGGTGGCAGTTCCGCTCGGAGGGCGCCGACGTGGGTTTCGGGGTGTACATGAAGACCAAGATCGGGGAGCGGCAGCGGGCGGGCGACATGACCGAGGTGCTCCCCAACCAGCGCTACAACGCCCACATGGTGCCTGAGGACGGCTCCCTCACCTGCTCCACGCCCGGCATCTGTGAGTGACCCCGGCCCCGGGGTGCTCCCCGTGCCCCTGACCCTCGGCGGTTCTTCCCCCGTGTCCCTGACTCCCGGGGTGCTGCGGGGGACCCCCGGGGTGTTCCCCCCATGTCCCTGATCCCCCAGGGTGCTCCCCCCGTGTTCCTGACCCTCGGGGATGCTGGGGGGAACCACCGAGGTGCTCTCCATGTCCCTGGCCCTTGAGGGTGCTCCCCCCATATCCCTGCCCCCCAGGGTGCTCCTCCCATATCCCTGACCCCCGAGGAGTGCTTCCCCCGTGTCCCTGATCCTCAGGGGATGCGTCCCGTGTGTCCTTGACCCTGGGGTGTTGGGGGGGACCCCTGGGGTGCTCCCCCTGCTTCCCTGACCCCCGGTGTGCTCTCCCCCTGTCTCTGACCCCGGGGTGCTCCCCCGTGTCCCTGACCCCCCGTCCCGTCCCTCCCCCAGACGTGCTGCGGTTCGACAACACGTACAGCTTCCTCCACTCCAAGAAGGTGAGCTACACCGTGGAGGTGCTGCTGCCCGACACCGCCTCGGCACAGCAGATCCAGCAGCTGGGGGACCGGCTGGGCGAGGTGTCCCTGAACCACAGCCCATAGACCCCCCCGCCGGACCCCAGGATGGCCGGGAGCTCCCCCGGAGGAGGACGGAGCCGGGGCTGAGCCCCGGAGCTGACGGACTGAGGGGAGGGCTGAGCGCGGCCGGAGGGGGCCGAGCGCCCGCAGCCCCCCCCATCTCTGTGCCTTACGTGGGTCCTGCGCCCACCCACTGCTGCTGCTGCCTGGGGTGGGGAGTAAAGGGACGGACTGAGCGGGGTCTGCTCCGGTTTGTGGCCCTCGGGCCCAGAACTGCCCCCCAGCGCCAGATCTGCCACTCCAATCTCACAGCTGCCCCCCAGCCCCAGATCTGCCCCTGCTGCCCACCTGCCCCAAAACTTCCTCAAAGCCCCATAACCGACCTCCAACCCCATAACTGCCCCTACTGCCCCACCCCGGTCCCACAACTAACCCTCCAGCCCGAGAACTGCCCCCTAAACCCATAACTGCCCCTGCTGCCCCCCAGGCCCAGAATTGCCACCCCAGTCCCAGATCTTCCCCCGCTGCACCCCAATAACTGCTCCAACCCTATAACTGCCCCCATCCTATAACTGCCCCCAACCCCATAACTTGCCCCCCAGGCTCAGAATTGCTGTCCCAACCCCATAAGTGCTGCCCCCACCCTATAACTGCCCCTCCTGCCCCCACCACGTGACCGCAGGTCACGTGCGCGGCAAGGCCCCGCCCCCACCGCCATCTCGCGGCCCAACGGGGCGGGGCCTTGATGACGTTGCGGGAGGGGCGGGGTTCGGTGACGCTCCGGGGCGGGGCCGCGGAGGGGGCGGGGCATGCGGCGGGAGCGGCGGGCGCCATGGGGGCGGCGGAGCAGGACGTGTACCGGGACACGTGGGTCCGATACATGGGTGAGCTCCGGGACACCGGGCACCGACAGGCGCGGGGGGACACCGGGCACCCACAGGCACGGGGGACCGGCACCGGCGGGAACTCCGGGAACAGGCACTGACACGGAGCACTGACACCGGGAGCCGGGCACTGACATTGAGTATGACACCGGGAGCCGGGCACTGACACCGGGAACCGGGCACTGACATTGAGTATGACACCGGGAGCCGGGCACTGACATTGAGTATGACATCGGGAACGGGGCACTGACACTGAGCACTGACATCGGGAACTGGGTACCGGCACCGGGCACTGACACCGGGAACTGTGGGCTGAGATTGGGTACCAGCACCAGGAGCTGCAGGAATGCCGGGAACTGAGCACTGGCCCTGGGTACTAGCACTGGGAACCAGGGCACTGATACCCGGTACCAGCAGTGGGAAACAGGCACTGACACAGGAAACAGGGCATGATACCCAGCACCAGCACTGGGCACAACAGCGGGAACCAGTACCGGGTACTGCCATTGGGTACAGGGTACTGTCACAGGGCACCAGCAGCAGGCACTGACACCAAGAACTGACATGGGGTACTGAGCAATGGCACAGGGCACTGACACTGGGAACTGGGCCCTGACATCGGGAGCCAGCACCCGGGGCAGGGGGCACTGACAGTGGGTGTGGGGTCCTGGCACTGGACACTGGCACCGGCTGTCAGCTGCTGTCACAGGGCAGCAGGAACTGCACGATGTCACTGGGTACTGACATCTGGTGTTGGGTGTTCCTGACAGGAGGAACCAGGCACTGATGTTGGTTGCTGGGCACAACAGGGCACCGACAGACGTGCAGCACAGGTACCAGGCACTGTGTTGGGTACCAGCACCAGGCACCACACCAGAAACTGGGCACTGACACCCAGCACCATGTACTGGGCACTGCACAGGACGCTGACCCCCAGCACTGACCCAGGGTACTGGGTATCAGCACCCCACCCCAGCACTGAGCACTGGCACTGCACACTGGGTACCAGCACTGCAGAGCAGCACCACAACCTGTCACCAGCACCAGATACCCATCATTGTCACTCGTGCTGGGCACCAGCACCTGTACTGGGCACTGGGACCATCCACCGGGACCATCCACAGACACTGGGGACCAGAACCCAGTTACTATCACTGGGCACTGGTCATAGACACTGATACCAGCACTGGGCACCAGTCACACACATCAGTACTGCCACTGGGCACCAGTCACAGACACCAATACTGGCACTGGGCACTGATGCCAGCACTGGGCACCAGTCACAGGCACTGGACACCAGTCACAGGCACCAGTACGGGCACTGGGCTCTGGGCCCTGTCACTGGTCACCCCCAGCCCAGCTGTCTGGTGGCAGTGGGGTCCAAGGAGACCCAGCTGCTCCAAATCCCTCCATGCAGGATCCACCTCTGCTTACAGTGACATAGGGACACCGAGGGAGGACAGAGGGACACTTTGGAGCGGTGACATGGGTATACAGCCTGTCCCTGTCCGTGCTGACCCCCCCGTGCCCCCCAGGTTACGCCAACGAGGTGGGCGAGTCGTTCCGCGCGCTGGTGCCGGTGCCGGTGGTGTGGGCCAGCTACGGCGTGGCCACTGCCTACGTGACCGCCGACGCCATCGACAAGGGCCGGAGAGCTGCCACCGTGAGTGCCACCCCACCCCCACCCACCCCCACCCACCCCACTGACCCCCGCTGACCCCCGTGTCCCCCCAGGCCCACGCGCAGGACCCCACGCGGGTGGGGGTGGCCGTGGTGGACACCTTCGTGTGGCAGGGCCTGGCCTCGGTGGCCATCCCCGGCTTCACCATCAACCGGCTCTGCGCCGCCTCGCTGGCCCTGCTGGGGACCCTGACCCGCTGGCCCCTGCCCCTGCGCCGCTGGGCCACCACCGCCCTGGGGCTGGCGGCCATCCCCCTCATCATCACCCCCATCGACAGGTATCGGGGACACCCGTGGGCGGGGGGGCAGGCGGGTGCCACCACCCCATCCCTGCATCCGAGGGATGGAACGTGACTTGTCTCAGTGTGGGCTTGGGGCTGGGAGCATGGGGCGCTGGGGGGGGTGTCTCCACCCCAAAGGGGCTTTGCTGGAGTCCAGCAAGGACACGTCCCTGTCAGGATGGGGATTACCCAGAGCTGAGCTGGGATTAGCACACTGAAGCTGTGCTAAGCCTTGTTTTGGTGGGGCTGGTGTCTTGGGGTCATTAGGGACAGCCCCACCCATCCCCCATCACATCCAGTACCACAGGGACCTCCCTGAGACCCCCCCCACTGTCCCCTCTCCTGCCGCAGGACTGTGGATTTCCTGATGGATTCCAGCCTCCGCAAGCTTTACGGGACACCAGGAGAGCCCCCGACACCCCACTGAGCCCCTCCAGCCCTGCACACGCTGGGAAACCGAGGCACTGCTGTGACCCACCTACTGTGACCCCTCGCTCCAGTGATGACCCCGGGGCGGCTGCTCTGCCCCACACTGGTCCTAATAAACCATTTCAAACGTGAGCCCTGCTGGGTGATGCTCAGGTGCCACCACAGCTGGGCCGGAGCCGTGCGCCCTCCTGGGAGGACACGTGGGTCTGCTGGGACCCAACCCATCTTGGGGATCTCCACCCTGGGACAGGGGGTCTTCACTTGCCCAGAGCAGCCCTGATGGCCCCACCATGTAGCCCCTCCATCTCTCCACAGCCTCATGGGACATCCTGCAGACTGTCACCCTAAGGAGCTGCCACCATGTCCATGGTATCCAGGGACCCAAAATCCCCCCAGCTTCAGCACCACAGCCTGGGACTGTGCCACCACACCTGGAAGTCACATCTCCAGGTACCCAGAGGAACCTGGAGCAGATATGGCTTGTCAGTGTAGTGGCACGTCCCCATCCCATGGTGGCATCCACACACTACCACCAGGAGAAGCTGTAGAGAAAACAAAGCCACGTTTATTGTGGAGAAAGGGGGTCTGGTCCCACCTCGCCCCGTTTCCCTGTCTCCCTGAGGACCAGGGCCCCCACCACGCTCTGCAGCTCAGCCTGGAAGGGAGACCTCTGCCTCGGTGGCCGCTGTCCCCGCCGGCGCGTGCCCAGGCGCCAGGTGGTCAGGGCCAGCCCCAGCAGCCCCCCCACCGCGGCGACCACCACCACGGCACTGCCCGCCAGGGCCAGCCCGGCCAGCAGGAACCTCTTCATGGTGTGGCATGGCCCTGGGGACAGCAGAAAACACACCAGTGGGGGGGTCACTGGGTGGTCCAGCACTTGGGGAGGGAGGTTTGGGGACATGGGAGAGGGTTGGGGTGTCCCTCACCTTCGTACCACGGCACCTTCTCCTTCTGCACCAGCACTGGTCCAACTGTCTCCCGGTGGAGTGTCCCCTCACCTGGGAATGCTGTGGGAGGACATGGCAAATACAGCCCATCCCAGGCCCACGAGCTCCTCCCAAGACCCCAGAACAACGTGGAGTCACGGTGTCCCACCCCCGCTACCTGGCAGGTGTCCTGGGAGGGTGTCACCGCGGGGACAGCTGGTGTCACAGCAGTGGCACTGGGCACTCCAGGAAGGGTCCTCTGCGTTGTGCCAGCTGGGGGAGAGGACAGAGCTGGGGGGATGGTCTAGGGGTCCTCATACTCCAGCACAAGACCCACATGGTGCCACCCCAGAGAAGGTGTCCTCCGGGTGACTCCGAACACCTCCCTAATTCATCTGCACCGTGAGGGTGCTTGGACCTGTGATGATGCCACCAGCTGCCATCAGAGAAGAGGTGGCATCCAGCCTGCAGTGGGGTGACCTGGTTGCCCCCCAGGTGGGTCCCCGTGACCAGTGGGTTCTGCTCCCGACACACCCACGAGTGCTCCAGCACCCAGCGTACCTGGCCGTGGTGTGGCTGTAGAAGCAGGACCTGATGGCGTGTCCTTGTCCCCACGCTGTCAGCAAGCAGTGCACGTAGACCTGCCAGGACACCCCCCTGCTGTGTCCTTCCTTGGAGACCCTGCTCTCCTCCCCTCCAATCCCAGGGGGGCTGAGACCATGCCAGCAGGGAGCTGGATGCCTCAGGAAGGAGCTGGATGCCGCAGGAGGGGCAGTGCTTAGGGAATCCCAGGTCATCCCCCTCCATGGGACCTCCATCCCACTATGTTCTTCCTTCCTCAGGGACCCTGCTCTCCTCCCGCTCCACCCTGTGGGGCTGAGACCACCCCAATGCCCCTGGCAAGGCAGTGCTTTGGGACCCCCAGGTCATCCCTCTCCGTGGGACCTCCATCCCACCATGTCCTTCCTCGGGGACTTCACTCTCTTCCCACCCAACCTTCCTCCAAGACCACCCCAGCAGAGACAGTGCTTTAGGACCCCCAGGTCATCCCCCTCCATGGGACCTCCACCCCACCACCAGGGCATCTCCCTGACCTCACCTCCTCCTCCTCAGTCTCACCCTCCAGTGTGGGGGCCAGGATGGAGAGCTGGAGGGCAGACTCCCCTCTCCAGTGCTGGACAGACACACTTCCCAGCTTCTCCCCGTGCAGGCATCTGTGGCAGGGGAGTGACACAGGGACATTTCCTGGCTGTCTCCAGGCCCTGGACAACCCCCTCCCATCAGGAGGCCGTGCAGGACCACAGGGTGCCTGTAGAAGAAAGGGTCCCCACTTCCCACCCCACCAGCACTGACCCCTGGCTGTTCACCACCATAAAGACCCTCCTGGAACGTCCTGGCTGCTCCATGATGGTCCCATAGCACTGGTCCACGTGGATCTTCATGGAGAAGCTGGGACTGAAGTGGACACTGGCTTCCAGATGGATGGCAGAGCTGGGGCTGAGCACCAGTGGCTGCCCCGTGGCACTGGGGTCCCCTGAGGGGAGTGTGGGTTCAGTGTGACACCCCCAAACCTGTCCCACCAGAGACAGGGACACCAGGCACATCCCAGATCACCCCCCACCAGTGTCTTGGCCTCCATCCCTGCAGCTCCCCCATTTCAGAGCCCACCCCATACCTGGAAGCCAAGGGCTGTCTTGGCTCTGTCCCCCCAGCCTGGCTCCCCTGCTCTCCAGAGCTGCAGCACCTTCCTGGACCCCCCCATGGAGCTGAGAGGGACCATGTCAGGCCCCATCAGGGTCAGAGCTGACCCCCAAAATCCCGTTGTTGTATCAGACCCAGGATTAGGAACATCTTAAAGCCCTGCCATCCAAAGCTCTACACCCTCCACAAGATGGAGGGAGCTCCTGCAGGGACAGGCACCTTCTCCTGGTGGTCCTAATGCTGAGGCCAGCCAGGAGAACCCACTGGGTGCTGCTGATTGAACCCAGGGGTCTTGGCTGGACCCATCCCATGGTCTACCCCCAAAGGTTGTCCCCCATGACCCCCAAAGCACTCACCATCCAGGAGCCTCAGGGTGAAGTTCATGATGGGCTCCTCAGAGCTGGGGTGAGGAGGAACCTCCCATGTCCCCGTGTTTGAGGACACCACCGGAGCTGTCACCATGTGACTGGGGGGCTCTGAGGTAGCTGGAACCACAGTGGTCCCTGCAGCAAAGGGAGGGCTAAGCCAGCAGCAGCATGTCCCAGACACAGCAGGGACACCCAGGTCCTCAGGTGTCCCCAGGACTCGTGGGGGGCAGGTGACAGCAGCATAAAGGTGGGCAGAGCACCCAGGAGCCCATCAGGGGCTCCTCCATGCCGAGGCAGGATGGAGCAGTCCCAGCGCTTGACCGGGGCTGGGGACAGACCAGGAGCTGCTCATGGGGTGGGGAGACCACTGCCAGCAGCCACAGACCCCACTGGAGCCTTTGCTACCCTTCCCAAGCCTCCCAGACCTGCTGGGACCTGAGGGAGCTCCCAGCAGGCCCCTTGTCCCAGCCACACATCCACAAAGCTTGGGGTCATTTCAGGAAGGCTCCTCTCCACCAGGACAACCTGCACCAGCAGGTCCAGGTGACCAGCACAGGGCAAAGCCAAGGGCACCCACCACCCACCTCCCCAGCACAACCAGTGAGGGGACCGAGGGTGTTCCCAGCCCCACTCACCTGCCACCCCCAGCACAGCCCCACACAGCAGCAGCAACCAGCACAGCTCCATCCCCAGTGAGCAGCAACCCCCACCCCACCACCTGGGGGTCTTTAAGGACCAGGGCTGGGTGCAAATGGGCCCCAGCTGGCACTGATGGGTTTGGGGGCTTTGTTGACCCTCTCTGCAGTCAGCGGCAGCCCTACACCTGGGGCTGCTCCTACCCCTCACACCTTCCCAGTCCCACCACAGGGGTCTCTGCCCACTGCCCAGTTCCTGTTCTGTCCCACAGTCCCACTCTCACCACTCAGACTGATCCTGCAGGTGGTCCTGAGCATGGCCCCATATCCACCAGTTAGTCCTGGTCCCACATCCACCAATCAGTCCGGTTCCCATGTGTGGTGCAGGTTCCACCATGTAGTTGTGGTCCTGGTCCTCAGCAAGGTTCAGATCCCTCCATGTTGTCCCATCCCCAGTTAGTCCTGGTCCTGTGCATGGTGCTGGTCCCACCATGTAGTTTTAGTCCTGGACATGGTGCTGGTTCAAACAGTTTGCCCTGGTCCCAGTTCACCACATGGTCTGGTCTGATCACTCAACCTTGGTTCCGTGGATGTTCCTGGTCCCATCTCCATGGTCCTACATGAGGTCCTAGCGTCACCACAGTTTTGATGCCATTGTCATGATCCCACGGATAATCCCAGTCCCACCACAGAGTCCCAGTCCCCAGTGCCCCATCCTTGTCCCATCATGATCCTACTCTCAGCTCTGCAGGACAGGGAGCCCATCTGGGAGCAGCAGTTTGGACCCAACCAGGACAGACACATGTCCCTGTGTCCTGCCTGTCTCAGGTGTCCCCAACACCCTACCACAGTCCCAACACCCCACCCCACCACAGCCCCTCTGTGTGGGCTGAGCTGGTGGCCTGGGTGCAGAGGGACAGGGAGCGTGTCCATGATGTCCATGGGGACATCACCCCGGGTGGGCTCTGCAGACAACCTGCCTGGGACGGGGATTTTCCATCCCACATCTGCAGAGGCAACCAGTGGCCAGGGTGGGATTTGGTCCCTGGTACCAGCAGGAGACCTCAGCATATCATGGGAGACACCTGTGGACCTCTGGGAGGTGTCCTCGGTGCCGTCCCAGTGTCTGTGGGCAGTGTCACACACAGGTGAGTTGGTGGCAGCAGTGGTGGCTGATGCCCCCCATGGCCACCCCTGAAACAGGGTGCACACACACCAGCAGCAGAGCTGGAACACGGTGGCTGGAGTGACCTGTGAAGCCAGCAGACCTTCCTGGTGCCACCTGCACACCACGGGAATGTCCCCAGCACCCAGCAGGGACAGCAGGGACAGCAGGGACAGACCCAGGTGCCCCCCTTGCTCTGGGGGTCTTATGCCTCAGCACTGCCCAGGAGACACAGGTCTGATGGGAGCTGGGATCGACCCCTCAGGAGGAGCAGGGACTGGCAGAGCATCCTGCTGTGGCCTCACACCGGGGCATCCCCACCCCATCCATCCCATCCTGGAGAAGGAGGTGGCTGGAGAGCAGCTGACCAATCCCTACATTAAAAACTGCCAAATACACAATTATCTTACAAAAGTAGAATTGTTTTTTTATTCCTGGTCTTTACAGGAGCCAAACATGGGTGGGAAGCCAGGGGGGTCCCTTCTCTGCAGGGGAGGCTCAGCCACCGGTGCCACCTCCGTGCCCAGCCAGGGCCACTCTCAGCAGGATACAGTGTCACCGGGGTCATCCAGCCCAGCTGGGACACAGGAGGTCTGTCCCCAAGGCAGGGTGGGGACACACCCTGGCCTTGGTGTCCCCGCCATGCCCGGGATGGCATCACAGGGACAGTGCCCACCACACCCCGCTCCCTGTCTCCTCCCCACACCAGTTCTCACCAGACCCCATCAGCCTTCTGGGATGTCCCCTGTGGGAACCAGGGCCACGGGGCCCTCTAACTGGGATGATGGGGGTCGGGGAGGGGGTGCCCTTTGCCCACAGGGACCTGTTGATAAATGCCAGGGCTTTTGGGATGGGTTTTCCAGGCTCCAAAGGGCTCTGGGTGGCTCTGGGTCATAGCCTGCCATGGCGTGATGGCTGTGGGTGGGCTGAGAATGTGCTGCACTCATCACACCCATGGGCAGCAGGCTCCAACACTCCAGCACCCCAAACCAGGACTCAAAGGGGTAATTTGAGGAGCCCCTGGAGGGTGGAGTTCCCTGTGGGCAGTTCTACCCACCCTGGACAAGGGGGACCCTCTGCCACTGCTGTCCTAGCACATCCCTGCTCACACTGGGCTGCCCCCAGCAAGGTGGGGACAGATGGATGTCCTGCTCCCGCTGTGACAGGGCCACGTCCTTCACAAATACATCCTCCAGTCTTTCCGTGGGGAAGGAAGAAGGATCCTGCAGGAAAGCACTGTCCCTGAATCCTCAATCCTTGACCCTGTGGGTGGAGGCAGAGTCTCCAGTCTCCAGCCCAAACTGGGGCTCTGCAGAAAGGTGGTGGAGGGTCCCACTGAAAGTTCCTGGGTGCTGAACCCTCCAGCCAGTTCCAAACCATAAGAACCACGAGTAAGAAAAACAAAAGCACCTGGTTCTTCCCCGGGGGGAGCACGGCACCCACCAGCCCCTACCACTTGAGGAAGTCCCGCACGTAACTCCATAGCTTGGTGATCCAGAGGTTGGCCCCCAGGTCAGTCAGGTACTGGATTTCGGGCGTCAGCATCTTGCGGCACAGCTTCTGGTGCTTCTTGTTGATCTTCTTCTTCAAGTTGTACCCCAGGATGGTCTTCTCCCCCAGGGGCTGCCAGGGCTGCATGGAGGACTCCTGGATGGCGCTGGCGTCCACGGCGTGCCCCCCATCGATGCAGATGCTCGTCATCTTCTCATTCTCCCTCTGCAGCTCGGCCACGTCCTTGGCCATCCTCTCCCTCCCGTAGGCCTCCACCTTGCGCCAGAAGCTGGCATTGAAGTAGCGGTAGAGCTTGGCGTCGATGAGGTTCCAGGCGGTCGCCTGCTCGTACAGCTCGGGGGTCAGCCGGGACACGGTGGAGCCCTTGCGGGCGTTGAGCTTGAAGTAGAGGACATCCTCCAGCTGCCAGCACAGCAGGTCCTTCAGCAGCACCAGCGACTCATCGAAGTACTCGAGTAACATGACGAGGTGGAAGCGGCGGTCGATCTCGCGGATGTGCTCCTCCACCAGCGGGCTGCCCGCGTCCATGGTGTTGTCGTAGCCCAAGTCAAAGAAGAGGAGGTTTTGGAGGTAGTGAGCGTTGAACCCGTTGGGGTCGTAGTAGTGCCGGGGGTCCCGCAGGAACTCGGCCAGCTTATCCTCCCCCGTTATCTTCCAGGTGAGGGGGATGACGGGCCCGAAGTAGTGGAAGGAGGACTCGAAGAGGTGGGCGGGGTCCCGCAGCACCGTCACGAAGGTGGCGTCGGGCGGCAGCAGCTCACGCACCTCCTCGTAGTGGAAGCGCATGTGGTTGCAGATGATGTTGAAGCAGCGGCCGGGCTGGTAGTGCTGCACTTGGCTGCGCTCGAAGAACGACGGGTAGTAGAAGTCGTTGCGGCCGTTGGGGAAGGCGAATTTCAAGTGATGCTTCTCCCCGAAGCGGAAGAGGATGTTGAGGATGGTGCTGCTGGCGGTCTTGTGGGTCTTCATGAACATGACGTTGAGCTTGGGCCGGCAGCTCCTTCCTGAGGGGCTCCCTGTGCCGTTGGACACCGCCGGAGCCCTGGCAGGGGACAGGCGGGAGGAGCAAGAGGAGGGGACAGGGATCCTGGGGGGAGAAGAGACAGGACTGTGGTGAGGTAAGGGCAGCTCAGCCAGTGCAGCCCCACCGCTGTGAAGGGTCTGGCATATTCTGTCCTGGAGGAGCTGGGTCTGGGAATGGGTGCTGGAAATAGGAATGGGTGCTGGACCTGGGAATGGGTGCTGGACCTGGGAACAGCTGCTGGAGAGGGGTGCTCACCCCTACACCCCAGGCTCCCCACTGAAGACAAGCCCAGCTTCGGGCAGAGCCCCTTCACCCCCAGCC
This sequence comes from Manacus candei, assembly GCF_025592945.1. Lineage (NCBI taxonomy): Eukaryota > Metazoa > Chordata > Aves > Passeriformes > Pipridae > Manacus > Manacus candei. The sequence goes on along the minus strand of NW_026138215.1, from coordinate 212,523 downwards.
ATGTGCCCAGTGGGATCAGGGCACCCACATGACAGAAAAGGGGGGAAAAGGGGAGGAAAGAAGGAGAGAAAGAAGAAGAGGGGGAAAAAGGCAGGGAAAGAAATGCCTGATATCAGATGCACCTCCAAGCCACCAAACCATTCTCATTCACCCCTGGACAACTCGAGCCACTGAGGATGTGTTGTTGTGGTCAACCCTCACCAGCACCAGAGCACCCTGAGCAGGGGGTCCACACCCCTCTCCACAGGCATGGCCATGGTGGTCCTGGTGCCAAGAAGTGCATCAAGGGGAGCTTTCCATGGCTGTAATTCCATGGAGAGGAGCTGATGACATTCTTATGGCGTCTGAGAGCTCTCAAGGCCTTATGGGATCCATGGAGGAGGTCTGGGAACTCTCAAGGAAGAGGTCTGGGAGCTCTCAAGCCCTTGTAGGAATCATGAACCCCTTGTGGGATCCATGGAGGACCCAGCCCCAGCAAAGAGGGAAACAATTCCAGATCCTGGCCCCACAGATGAGTTCACAGGCCCTCGAGGAGCTTGGGAAGCCATGAGGGGTGTTATCTGAGCTGCCCAGGACAGGGAACAGAGACCACAGTCTCGAGTGACTTTGGACGCCCTTAATGAACTCCTCAAGATGATCTTGATAACGATCCCATGTGACAGCACCAGTCGGCAGCAGGTTTATGAGGCACGTGGATCTTGTTTATAACCTTGAGATAAATTTGATGACAGGAGTCACACTCCTTCTCTTCCCCCTTCCGTCTCCTCTTCCCTCTTCCCTTCTCTTTTCACTCAGGAGCAGTGAGTGCCCCCGGGATGAGCATCCCCAGCCCCCCGCAGAGTTGGGATCCACCTCCCCCCCAACCCTTGGGACAGGGCGCAGCCTCCAGAGGGAAGGGGACATCTTGGTGTGAAGCCACCAGAGCCTGGAAAACCCCAGGACTGTGTCCAGCTGGGGGTTCCAGAGCTGTGGGGGGGCACGCAGGGACCCCAGACTCACTCAGTCACGCTGACTTGCAGCGGGGGGCCGGCGTAGGAGTAGAGCAGCAACATGAAGCTGGTCAGGAGGGTCCCCAGGACCAGCCCCTTGCACATGGACCTCCAGGGCTTCCCATGGCACAGCATCCTGGTCACCTGCAGCCAGAAAGGAGCGATGTTGGGGACTGGGAAGAGTGTGAAGAGGCACGTGCGCGTCTTGTGGGCACAACAGCTCCCGGAAAAGCATCTCACTGGTGCCAGGTGTGTCCCAGCCACTGACACAGCAGATCCATGGCCCAGGCCCAGCAGCTCTGCCTGCCTAGCTGACCTTTGCCCGCCCTAGGAAAACCCTGAGTAACTCCCAGGCCCGATGCTGGAGCAGTGGGAGAGGCCGCAGGGCTGGGACTGGGGGAAGGGGGAGCTGGGCCGTGGCAGCCCAGGGGCAGAGTGGGGATCCTCGGCCAGGACACCACCAGCACCGGCAGGAGCTTCCCAAGGGCACTGGGATCCATTCTCCGAGGAAAATATCCAGGATGGAGCAGGAGCTGCACCAGCTTGGGATGTTTTGGGTGCTGCCACACCCACCCAGAGCAGCTGTGTGGTCTCTCCAGCCTCTCTGGCACCAACAGGGGCCCCTCTGGCCATGGCACCACACCTGGGCTGGCCCTGGGGGGCTGGGGACACGGAGCTGGGGACAGAGGGGTGTGGGGCAGGATGGCACCCCCAAACACACACACACACACAGAGCAGGCACGTGCACACACCTGCACAGACATCCACCCACGTGTGTGCATGGACACACAGGGACACACGTGTGCAAACACAGGGACATACACACACCCCTGAGCATGTTCAGGTGTGTGTATGGACACACAGGGGGACACACATCAGAACACACACACACACCTGAGCATGTTCATGTGTGTGCATGGACACACAGGGGGACACACATCAGAACACACACACACACCTGAGCATGTTCATGTGTGTGCATGGACACACAGGGGGACACACATCAGAACACACACACACACCTGTGCATGTTCATGTGTGTGTGCGCACATAGGGACACACACACCAGAACACACACACACACCTGAGCACGTTCACACGTGTGTGCACACAGGGGCACACGCCTGTGCATGTTCATGCATGTGCAGACACATACATACACACACAGACGCACTCACAAATCCCTCCCAAGGGCACAGACATGCTCACACATGCACACACAGGGGCACGGACACACACCTGTGCATGTTTACATCTGTGTGCACACACAGGGCACACTCATGCACATACACCTGTGCACGTTCATGTGTGTGCATGGACACACAGGGACACATGGGACACGCACCTGTGCATGTTCATGTGTGTGCATGGACACACAGGCACACATGGGACACACACCTGTGCACGTTCATGTGTGTGCATGGACACACAGGCACACATGGGACACACACCTGTGCACGTTCATGTGTGTGCATGGACACACAGGCACACATGGGACACACACCTGTGCACGTTTGTGTGTGTGCAGGCACACACAGGGGTACATATCTGTGCATGTTTGTGCGTGTACATGGCACACAGAGATACACACACATGCACAGGTGCACTCATGAATCCCCTCCAAGGGCACAGCCATGCTCACACATGCACACATAGGGGCACACACACATCTGCACATGTTCATGCGTGTGCAGGCAGACACAGACACACACACACATGCACACGGTGCACTCATGAATCCCCTCCAAGGGCACAGACAAGGTCACACGTGCACACATAGGGGCACACACACATCTGCACATGTTCATGCGTGTGCAGGCACACACAGACGCACACACATGCACACGGTGCACTCATGAATCCCCTCCAAGGGCACAGACAAGGTCACAGACAAGGTCACACATATACACCCAGGGGCACACACGGGGCACACATCTGGGCATGTTCATGTGTGTGCAGGCACACGCAGGCACATGCATGGCCAAACAGCCACAGGACACATCTCTGCATGTTCATGCATGTGCATGCACACACAAGGGCACACACCTTTGCACGTTCATGCACCCAGATACGCACACAGACACACACACATGAACCCATGAGTGCCCCCAAGGACACAGACACACACACATGTGCACACTGCTGCACACACAGGGGCACACATACACCACAACCCTCATGCGTGCTCATGTGTGCGCGAGGACACGCACACCCCAATGCGTGTTCATACACACACACGTGCACACACACACCAGTGCATGTTCATACACACCCCAATGGATGTTCATACACACCCCAGTGTATGTTCATACACACACACATGCACACACCCCCCAATGCATGTTCATACACACCCCAATGCATGTTCATACACACACACATGCACACACACCAGTGCATGTTCATACACACCTCAATGCATGTTCATACACACACACGTGCACACACACCCCAATGGATGTTCATACACACCCCAATTCATGTTCATACACACACATGTTCATACACACCTCAGTGCATGTTCATACACACCCCAGTGTATGTTCATACACACACATGTTCATACACACAGATGTTCATACACACCCCAGTGCCTGTTCAGACACACACACATCAGTGCCTGTTCATACACACCGCAATGCATGTTCATACACACACACACACACGCACACAGCCCCCACCGCAGGCCGCCCCCCTCAGCGCTCCCTCCGCCGCAGGCGGGACGCGAAGGGTCACGCTCGGCTGTGACACCGCATTGCAGCAGGGCCGTCCCCCGCGGTAGGACACGGGGACACTCCACCCGTGACCGCGGCCCTCGCTGTGGGGGGCTGCGGGCTGAGCCCCCCTCCCTCGGGGGAGCGCCCCGAGCTGGGGGCAGAGCCCCCCGGCCCCGCACCCCCAGTTAGCGGCGGGAGCGGCATCTCCGGACCGAGCTCCGGCTGCTCCCGCGGCTCCGCATCGCTCCCGAATCCATCAGCCGAGGCTGCCGCGCTCCCACCGAATAACACCCCCCAAACAACTCACCGACCCCCCTCCCCGCCACACATCACCCCCTCAGCACCTCAAACCTCCAGCGGATAATCCGGCGGGATGAAATCCCGCTGGGAAGAGCCGCGGATCGCACCCCGATACATTCCACCCCCCGAGCCCCCCGCGGCGGAGCCCCCCGGCCCCCCAGCGTTACCCGCAGCCCGGCGATCCCGGGGTGCCGCTGCTCCCGCCGCTCCCCTGCCCGGCCCCCCCGGGTCGGATCTCCTCGTGCTGCCGAGATTTCCAGCTCAATGAATAATGAATGGAAAACGCAACCGGAGCCCCGGGCTGCGGCCGGGCACTGGGCACAGCGCCGCGGAAGGGGGGGGAGCCGGGAGGAGGGCATCGGGGGCACCCCAAAAGCTCATCCAAGCCTCCCCCCCACCTTGCCCTGCAGCAGGGACGACTGGATCAGGCACGGATGGTGCATCCAGCTTCTTCCCGCGTGGTTTTCCAGGGAATTTGTGGTGTCACTGCTAGGGGAGCAGATGGCTCTGGCCGTACCCCAAGATCACTGCGTGGGTGTCAGTGCCAAAGGGCTCCAAGTGCCTGGGAGCAGCTGGAGTTTGGTTTTACACCGTGGCTGTGATCCCACTGCGTGTCACCACCTGGAAAAGGCACTGGAGAGAGCTGGGGAGGACACCCAGTTTTGTGGGTACTGCCGGATGGGAGCAGAGCTGCACCCCAAGGATCACCAGTGCTGGCACTGATCCCACAGAAGCAAGACTGAACCATGAACCCTTGATGGGTCCCAGTGGATCCCAGTCAGTCCAGATGGGGTCCAATGGATCCTGATAGATCCCAATGGGACCCCGCCTGACCCCCAGGCCCACACAGCACCCCATCCCAGAGCTCTGGAATGCCAGGGGGATGCCTCCCTCCACCCTTCCTGGCTCCCAGGGGTGGTTCTGGCAAACACTTTTCAGCCCAACCTCTCTATTTACTTTGCATTCAATGAGCAGCTTAATTATTAATAAGCTGCTGAGGGAATAACTCTTTGAGGGGAACATGGTGCACCAGGCGTGTTCCTGGGGTTCCCACAGGCACAGGGTGGCCACGGCGCCAGCGGCTGAAATTCCCAGCCAGAGGACACGGCTGCACTGACCATTTCCTCACCAGTGACCCCTGGGACAGGCCGGGCCTCGCAGCTCTGCATCCCCATCTCAGTGTCCCAGTAACTTCCCAGCTCCCCTGGGGCAAACCAGAGCTTGCTTTTGGGTTTTCCCTATTGGATCCACTCTTTTTAGGGCCAAACCCCTATATCTGCCATACACAAGGCGTATCCACCTGCTGTTTGCTCCTTCTGATCCCATAAATCCATGTATGCTCCGGTTTTGGCAGGCCCCATTCCACACAGGCACAGTGCTTCTTACCCCTCTGTTCCCCTTGCACACTCTTATGGATGCAAACATCCAGCCACACATCCCCAGGTTCCCTGCCCCATAGAGCTGCTTCCCAAGCATCCCAAGCCCCCCCTCCCCCAGCATCCCATAACCTCCAAATATCCCAATACCCTGTCAAGCATCCCACTGCTCCCCAGCCATCCTGCTGTCCCCCAAGCATCCCTCTGTCCCCCAAGCAACCCAACAACCCCCCAAGCATCCTGCTGTCCCCTCCACCATTCTGTCACCCTTCAAGCACCCCACAAGCTCCCAGGCATCCCGCTGTGCCCTCAGTATCCGTCACCTTTTCCTCTGCCTGCGCCGCTGGCGCTGGGCTGTCCCTGTCCTGTCCTGGACTGGCCGGGGTGCCGGGGGAGCGGGCGGCACGGGGCGGGGGTGCCGATACTGCTCCGACATGGAATAAGCTCTTCCAGGGCAGCTCCCGGCAAACGCTGGCTTTTCCAAAGCCTCCCCACTCCACCGCGGTGCTTATGGCATCGCCTGGATCCCGGCCTTGGCTCGCCGGCCTGGGAAGGGGGAGAGGGAACGGAGAGGGAGCGGCTGGCGAAGGGACGCGGGGCTGCGGCCGGGCACTGCCCGGCTCCCCGGGGCCGGCCCTGGGTGCCCGCGGCCACCCCGAGCCGCCCGGCTCCCCACCCACTGCCAGGGCACAGAGGAGCCATTCAGCCCGCGCCGGGAACAACGGGGACGTTTGTCTCCATCTGCGCCCGCGGCCTCAACGGGGTCATTGTCCCCACGGGCCCCCGCGCCGGCCCCTCGGCCCCGCGCCACCGCCGGCCCCCAGCCCGGTTGGCCCCACGCGCTGGGTGACGACAGCCGTCCCTGGGCGGTGGCACCCACCTGCTGCCACCGGCCTCCTCCTCGTCCCTCGGGACAGCTCATGGGCTGCCTGTCATCTCCTGCAGCCGGAGCTCACACGGCCTCCTGCTCCCCGGGGCGCCCCGGCCACGTCCCGTCGGCTCCTCTTCATCCTCCCGCAGCCCTCCCTCCCTCCCTCCCGCTCTATCTCCATGGTTTTATGGCCTTGATGGCAGCAATATTCCTGTGTCCCTGAGCTCAGCCCAGAAACTGCAGAGCCACCGTGGTGTCACCGGCCTTTCCACCTTCCCCTGGTCACACTGGCTGAGTGGGTGCCTAGGGGCTGGGGGGGTGTCTGGGGGGGTGAGCAGCTGCCCCAGTTGCAACAGGAGGGCTCAACCCCATCCCTGCTCCACCACCCCACACGTGCATGGGTGGAAAAAGGGCCTTTGTGCTCCTGGATCTGGCCTTTGCTCTTCCTGCTGCCCTCAGATTCAAGTCTCTGTCACCAAAGGGGGTGATGGCCTTGGGTCCCCAAGTGAGGGATGACCACACTGGCATTCAGCACCTCAGGGCACCCCTTGGTCATGTCCAGGACCCACCATCCCTGTCAGAGGACTTTGGAGTTCAGAGCTCGTCCCTACAGGATTTGGGGAGGTCACCCTGCAGTGACTTGGCAGCTCTTGCCCCATCCCTGGCAACTGCCCCATCCTGCCCAGCATTGGCGGGACCAGTTCCCACCCAGGGGCAACCTGCACAATGCCCCAGGAACGGGAAAATCCAGAATAGCTTCGTCATCGTCATCATATCACCGTCATCATCACCATCATCATCATCACCATCATTGCAAGAGAAGCGAGCTCAATCAGTGCTGAGATGTGCCCACCCACCCCAAGGCTGGTGCCAGGATGGGATCAGGATTCACCCTGGAACCAGTTGTGAGGGGGCAAGGAGTGGTCCCACCCCATCTCTGCAGGGCACATCTCTTAATTCCAGGTTTACTCCTCTTTTCTGAGGTGGGTTGCGAAGAGATTCCATGTTTTCCCCATTTTGGGGGATGGGTTTCCAGGTTTCCCCCTTTTTCTTGGGATCGGTTATGAAGGATTTCCAGTTTCTCCTCTTTTTTGGAGATGGGTCATGAAAGGCTTCCAGGTTTCTCCCTTTTTTGGAGATTGGCTGTGAAGGGTTTCCAGATCCTCCCTTTTTTTGGGGGACGGGCTGTGAAGGGCTTCCAGATTTCCCCTGCTTTAGGGGGATAGGTGGGAAGGGTTTCCAGCCAGAAGTGAATAGCAGTGGATGGGATGTGGCAGCCCAACAATGGGATCCTGGTGGCCTCAAAACAGAGGTGACCAAGCCAAGAAGCCACAGCACCCCATCTCCCACATCCGCAGAGTGTAACCCTCTCCCACATCCCATGGGGTGTAACCATCCCCATGAGGGCTCCACCACCACATCCCCCATCCCTGTTCCCCGTCCCTCCAACCCGGGTTTTGGGGTACAAAGCAGGTACTCACACCGACAGCTGTGACGGCCGGAGCTGTGGATCCCGAGGGATGGGGTGAGGATGGGCAGCGTCACGCCCTGGCCAGGCCCTGGCAGACACTGCTGGCGGAGTGTGGTGTCAGTGCCTTTATCACCAGAGAGGCCTGTCACGATTGCAGCGGCCCAACTGGTTTGTGGCCACCCAGCCAGGGCCAGTGCCAGCCCTGTCCAGTGCCCTTGGGCCTGGAGCTGGTGTTGGGAGTGAGGGCCTGGACCGAGGCCCTGGAATGGGTGTTTGGGATCAAGGGCCTGGAGCCGGTGTTGGGAGTGAGGGCCTGGAATGGGTGTTTGGGATCAAGGGCCTGGAGCCAGTGTTGGGAGTGAGGGCCTGGAATGGGTGTTTGGGATCAAGGGCCTGGAATGGGGTCTGGGATTGGGTGTCCAGGGGCTCCTGGGATTGGGGGCCCTGTTCCGGGTCTCCGGCCCTGAGGGGGAGCCCCGGGCCTGGGGGCACCCCAGCGCTCAATCCTTCGTGGGGAGAGCAGAAGGGGGAAAAAAGAAAAAAGGGGAAAATCCTTCCAACTCCCTGAAGTGGAAAAAAAAAAAAAAAAGGAAAAAAAGAAGGGGAAATAGAAAAAAAAAAGGGAAAAAAAAGAGGGAGGAGGATATGGGGGAAAAAAGAGGAAAAAAATAAAAGAAAAAAAGGAAAACACAGGAAAAAAAATTTAAAAAGGAGAAAAGGGGAAAAATAGGAAAGCCACCAAGGAGAACTAAGGACAATGAAAAGGAAAAAGGGAAAGAAAAGGGAAAAAAAGGGAGAAAAGGGGAGAAAAAAAGTAAAAAGGGGAAGAAAAATGGGGGGAAATGAAAAAAAAGGAAAAAAGGGAAGAAAGTGGAGGAAAATGAAAAGGGGGGAAAAGGAAAAAAGGAAAAAAGGCAAAAAAGGCAAAAAAGGTAAAAAAGGCAAAAAGGCAAAAAGGAAAAAAGGCAAAAAGGCAAAAAGGAAAAAAGGAAAAAAGGCAAAAAGGAAAAAAGGAAAAAAGGAAAAAAGGAAAAAAGGAAAAAAGGAAAAAAGGAAAAAAAGGAAAAAAAGGAAAAAAAGGAAAAAAAGGAAAAAAAAGGAAAAAAAGGAAAAAAAGGAAAAAAGGGAAAAAAGGGAAAAAAGGGAAAAAAGGGAAAAAAGGGAAAAAAGGGAAAAAAGGGAAAAAAGGGAAAAAAGGGAAAAAAGGGAAAAAAGGGAAAAAAAGGGAAAAAAGGAAAGCTAATTGCAAAAGAAAAAATCTAAAAAGCAAAGAAATTCAAATAAGAAAGAAAAAAAGGGAAAAACCCCAAAATTATAAAGAAATAAAATCTAGGAAAAGAAAATAAATCTAAATTCCAGAAGCTGGGCATTTCCCCCCATTCCCTGTCTGAGCTCACTCACTGCCAGGAAATGTCACCCCTGGGACTGGCAGCACTGCCATGACCCCACGGGCCACCCATGTCCCCTCAGCAGTGCCAGGGGGTGTCTTCCAAAAATCCTCATGGTATGACAGAGCTTTCCCCACACCCGGGGACAAAGGTGTCCCCATAAACCCCATGAGATACCACAGCACAGGAAAAGGTGTCTCCAAGGTGTTTCGGGAGGAAAAAACAGGAGTGGGGGATGATGTTGCTGATGCCAGGGGTGTTGGCAGCCCTGGCATTGGCCATGGCAGCTCCTCATGCATCTTCATCAGCCCCACACACATCCCAAAAGCAGGATGAGGAGCCTCCCCCGTGCCCAGGTAGAGGGAACAGACAACAAACACCACCAGGAAAGCATCACCTTTATTTAAAAATAAAAATATAAGGGAATATGGTTTTCTATGTGGATACTGGGGAGCACTGTGGGCTCTGCACTCCTCTGCCCAAGGGAGCCTGGATCTGGCACTCAAGGCTGTGCAAATCCATACGGAACATTCCAAAGCCTGGAGCTCTCCTTGATCTCCTCCTCACACAGAGGTGGCTCCAGCATGGAGAGGACAGTCCTTGTGACATGGATTTCGTGGAGGGAGCCACAGGAGAGGCACAGCAGGAGGTGTATTTACAGATGGGAGATGTTTCAGTACAGCATTTCTGTCTCAGGAGCAAAGCCGAGGGTTTTCCACTCAACAGCAGCAGTGGAAAACCACCCTCCAGCCCCCTCTGGGAGCCCCCAGCCCCATCATGCTCGTGCCTTCTTGCTCTTCTTCTTCTCCGCCCTGAGGGCCGTGTCGTGGGCTTTCCTCTTCGCAGCCAGTTTGTTGGCCTGTGGAGAGACCCCCAAGACCCACGGTCAGAGCAGATCCATCTGCAGACCCTCAGTCCCACCAAACCTCCAGCTGTAGGTGAGGATGGATCCCATGGCACCAGGATCAGGTGTGGGACACAGAGAGAGGCCATGAGGCGCAGTCCCGAGGGAGCACGAGGAGCTCTGCCCTGCCATGGGGCAGCCTGGGGGTGCTGGGAAGGGGCTGGTAGAGCCTCACCCCTGCCCACCTGCCCTCAACACCTTCTCCAGGTACAGAGAAGAAGGAACAAGGAGATTTGGGAAGAGCCCATCCCAGGATGCTGGTGAAGGGCCCTGTCCCACAGAGCTCGTACCTCACGGACTTTGCGCTTCTTGCCGAACATGATCTTCTTGTAGAGGTATTTCTCCCTCTTCTTCATCATCATGATGGCCAGGCGCTTCTCCTCGCTCTGCTGCTCCTGCTCCAGGCGCTGCTTGTCCTCCACCCGCACCTTCCCCGCTGTCACCTTCACGGGAAGCGCCTGTGGGAGCCAGAGAGCTCAGGAACCCAGATCCCAGGAATCCACCACCCCCATTTCCAGCCCATTCACCAGGGGCCACGAAACAGCCGCAGCTCCCTCTGAACCTGAGCAGGTCCTAAGTGTGGGTGGGAGCTGCAGCTCACAAACATGGGGCCCAGAGCATCCCTGGAAATGTTCCAGGTCAGGTTGGATGGGGCTTGGAGCAACCTGGGCTAGTAGAAGGTGCCCCTGTCCATGGTGGGGGTGGAATGAGATGAGCTTTAAAGTCCCTCCCAACCCAAACCATTCCAGGATCCTGTCAGTGCCCCAGCAGTCCCAGGACAAGAACACCCCACAGTGAGCAGAGCCTCAGCAAGGGCAGTGCCCACCCGCCTCCTTCCGGGGCACCCACCCCACTGCCGGGCACCCACCTTGTTACTCTGAGTCTTCTGCTCTTCCATCTTCTTTAACTTCATCTCCTCTTCCTTTTCAGACTCATCTTCCTCCTCCTCTTCTTTGTCATTGTCATCCTCCTCTTCCTCCTCCTCTTCTTCCTCTTCCTCACTCTCCTCATCTACAAGGAGAGACCGTGGTTACCCTCGAGGGGCTCCAGAGCAGGCGCTGGCACCTGCCCAGCTCTGAAACTCCTCCATGGCTCCCATCACCTGGGTTCTCTCCCCGTTGCAGGGCCAGCAGCTTCAGCTTCTCCGGAGGCACGTAGTCACCCTCCTGCTCCGTCACGAAGGGGGACAAGTGCGGGGGCAGCAGGACACCCGGGAAGTAATCGGCCACGGGCAGGCACAGCTTGGCATTGACCGAGTCAAACACCCACTGAGGCTGCAGGTAGTACCTGGGGGAGGCAGAGGGACCCCACCTCAGGCTCTGGAGCCCGTGGGACAGCTCTGGGGTGGCCCTCATGGCTGTTCTGGGGACAGGCCCCTGTCTCACCCACCTGCCCACCACCTGCTTCTCCACGCGGGGCCGGTCGATGATGTGGTGCGTGATGGAGGGGTCGGTGGCATCGTAGGTGGCCCCAATGCACAGGGACTTGTCCCAGGAGACCTGGCCACCAAAGCTCCTGCCAGAAAAGCCCACCAAGGAGTCAGGCAGGCTGGTGGGACCCTCGGGGTCACCTCACCCGCGGGACATCGGGCAGGGTGGGCCCAGCAGAGGGGCTGTGGGAGGCCAGGGCTGCCCAGGGTGTCCCACCCCCCACGCACCGGATGACGAAGGCCAGAGGCTCCCGAGGCACCTCCCTGTTGAGGAAGAAGCGCAGCCCCTCAAACAGCTTCTTGTGCTTCTCCAGGGCCTCCTGCTCCTTCTTCTTGGCATCCATCTGCTCTGCCGTCTCCTGCTCGGAGCAAAGCCTTCAGCCTCCTCCCCAACAGCCCCTGCCAAGCCCCCTCTGCAAGGGGGGTTTTCAGGTGCTGTCCCCAGACTCCTGGCACCTCGCTGGCCCTGCCAGCCTTTGCCTGGGCACAGGACAGGCAGGCATGAGTCCCCCACCAGGCTCTTACCCCCTCCACTGGGAACTCGTCCATCTCCACCTCGTCCTCGTGGGTCGGTGCCACTACTCGGGCCAGGCTGGAGCTCAGAGCTGACAGTCTCTGCAGTGGGAGGAGACGGAGTCATATCCAGGGGGTGGGAAAAGGGGCAGCCCCATGGAGAAAAGGGATTTCTCAGAGCCAAAAGACCCAGGGATTGGGCAGAATTCAGCCTCCTCCATGGACAGTCCCCAGCAAGGGGCTCTGGAGGGTCTCCTGCCACACAGGGGGAGGCCGGTGGAGCCCGAGGCCAAGCCCAGCTCCTCCCTACAGGGACAAGGAGTTTGGGATCAGCCCCCTCCACCCCTCAGTCCCACGGTGCCATCAGTGTCCCTCACCTCCAGGTAGCTCTCTGAATCCATGGCATACTCCTTGCCCTCCGTGGGCTTCAGCTCAGCATCAGCCTGGCTGTCGATCTGGGGAGGAACAGAGGTGGGGAGGCAGCTCCCAAACATCCCCCCCTGCACCACCCCAGGGGGGGTCCCACCTCATGGCCTCACCTTGGGGGGGTAGAGCAGGTTGAGGGAGTGGTAGAGGCGGAAGTTGACGAAGCCCAGGAGGGTGGTGTAGAACTCGGTGAAGGTGGCCATGACCCGGTAATCCACGTCTGTGGGGTGCTGCAGGTACATGGGGGGGAGAACGTGTGGATAAAGGACCCTCTCTGCAGGGACAGGGGCCCATCCCATCCACGTGGGGAGGAAGGTCACGGAATATCCTCATTTAGGAAAGGACCCACAAGGATCATCAAGTCCAACCCCTGGCCCTGCACAGACACCCAACAATCCCACCCTGTCCCTCAGAGCGTTGTCCAAACCCTCCTGGAGCTCTGGCAGCCTTGGGGCTGTGCCCACTGCCCTGGGGAGCCTGGGCAGTGCCCAATCACCCTCTGGGGGAAGAACCTTTTCCTAAGATCCAACCTCATCCTGCCCCCTTCACAAGTCAGGTCACAGCCACCGCCAGACCCTGGGCAGGGAGAGCTCCCCAGGTTGCAAGCACGGTCCTGCTGCCACCCTGCCCTGCTTGGACACATGGAACACCTCATCCCATCATGGATGGGGACCTTGGGGCTTGGCCCAGGAACTTCAAATCAAGGTGAGGAGTGCAGGGTGTGGCAGAGCTAGACAAGAGCAAGACAAGAGCAGGATAAGGAGGATGAGGACAAAGGGGAATGGCTTCCCACTGCCAGAGTGCAGGGTTAGATGGGATATGGGAAGAAGTTCCTCCCTGTGAGGGTGGGGAGGCCCTGGCACAGGCTGCCAGAGAAGCTGTGGCTGCCCCTGGATCCCTGGAAGTGTCCAAGGCCAGGTTGGACGAGGCTTGGAGCAACCTGGGCTAGTGGGAGGTGTCCGTGCCCATGGCAGGGGGTGGAATGACATGATCCTTAAGGTCTCTTCCAGTCCAAACCATTCCGGGATTCTATGATTCAAAACCACAAAGCCCCAACCTAACTGTGCCCAGCCCTGAAAATCCTGGGAGTGAATGGAGAGGGCACTGACCATGACCTCCTGCCTGCCAAGGCTCAGGGGGGCACATGGCTGTCCCAGCACAGTGGCACCCACAGCCCCCCTTGTCCTGCTGTGTGGGGACACAGCAGAACCTCCCTGCTCAAGGCTGCAGGATCTGACTCATCCCTTCCCTGTTTCCCTCGTTCCTACAGGTTAATCTTTAATGACTGGTAAAGGTGTGTATTAATAACTGAGGACACGAGGAACTGGGGAGACTGGTACGGGCAGCCCCGGGGTAACAGAGGGCTGTGTCCGCACATGCCCCCTGAGCCAGGCCCCGTGGGCTCACCACAGGCTGGGCACTGCCTCCTCTGCCTCAGGATGGACCCTCAGCCCCTCCCTGGGCACAGGATCCCACCGTGCCCTTCCCAGGCACTCACGTTGTGGGCGAAGGCGTAGGGGGTGATCCAGGTGACGGGCTGGCCCAGCACCTCTGCCTGGTAGTAGATGCCCTTGATGGAGAGGAAGACCTGGCAGGACCACAGTGAGGGCTTAGGGGGAGGAAGGCCACGGGGCTGCTGTATCCCTGTCCTCGCTCCCCCTTCCCTTGGCTGGGTTGCTTCCTCCTCAGGGAGGATCAAACATCCCAGTGGGACACGCACCCCACCGGCAGCTCCAGCACAGCTGGGCCAGTGCCTTCCCAATACCCTCCCAGTGCCCAAACCCACCACCCCCACGGCCCCCGGGCAGGGGGGCCTGTCCTGTCCCTCTCCCTGTGCCCACCTTGCGCAGGGAGCGGGAGGCGATGACGTAGTTCTGGAATTCCACGGCCAGGCGCCGGCACAGCTGGATGGTCTGGACATGGCACTTCCCCGTCCGGGGGAAGGTGGAGAACAGGAAGCACATGGACAGGGCATCGTCCAGGTCCCGCAGGGCGTCGATGAACGTGGGGTACCTGTGTCCAGGGGAAAGGGAACGGGGATCACACCCGGCCCTGCTGTCCAGCAAAGGCTGTTGGGGCTGGGGGAGACCCCGGGAGAGAAAGGAACTGGAAACATGGAACATCCACCTGCACATCCCACCAGAGCTGGTCACAGAACCATGGAATGTCCTGAACTGGGAGGGATCCACAAGGATCATCCAGTCCAACTCCTGGCCCTGCACAGACACCCCAACAATCCCACCCTGTGCCTGAGAGTGTTGTCCAAATCCTCCTGGAGCTCTGGCAGCCTTGGGGCTGTGCCCACTGCCCTGGGGAGCCTGGGCAGTGCCCAGCCAGCCTCGGGGGGAAGAACCTTTCCCTGAGATCCAACCCAATCCTCCCCTGACACAACTCCTCATTCCCTCGAGGACCCACAGGGATGGGTGTCCCTCCTGGGCACTGAGGGGTCACAGCCACACAGCTCCCAGGGCTCAGGGCTCCCCAGAGGACACAGCAGCACCTCGGAACATGAGGTGGGTGTGAACAGGGTTTAGGGCACCCACAGGTTTTGAGTGTGGGGGATTCCAGCCTGGACCCCTGAGGACACACACACACACACACGACACACACATGGCCCATGGCCTGTGGCACAGGTCACTTCTCAGCACTGCTTCTCTCTTCACACCAGCACAGGGAGGTCCCAGGCACCACAGGGACAAGGAACAGACCTGCCAGAGCCTGTTCCTTCCCTCCTGCTGATGCCCATTCCTTCCCTCCTTCCCGTGTCCCCTCCTTGCTCACTGTCACCAAAGCCATGGGCACGATTAACCCTCAACCAGCCCTCCCTCTGAGGAAAGCACTGTGCAGGGACAGGAGGGAGCCCTCAGTGTCCCCCTGGAGCCATCCAGGATGGCCAGGAGACACCCATTGACACCAACACCCCCAGAAAATACACAGGAAGTGGGTTCCCAAAGAGGGGTGGATGTGGTGAAGGAATCCCAGAATGGTTTGTGCTGGAATGGACCTTAAAGCTCATCCAGTCCCACCCCCTGCCATGGGCAGGGACACCTTCCACTAGCCCAGGCTGCTCCAAGCCCTGTCCAGCCTGGCCTTGGACACTTCCAGGGATCCAGGGGCAGCCACAGCTTCTCTGGGCAACCTGTGCCAGGGCCTCCCCACCCTCATAGGGAAGAATTTCTTCCCAGTATCCAATCCAACCCTGCCCTCTGGCACTGGGAAGCCACTCCCCCTTGTCCTGTCCCTCCATCCCTTGTCTCCAGCTCTCCTGGAACCCCTTTAGGCCCTGCAAGGGGCTCTCAGCTCTCCCTGGAGCCTTCTCTTCTCCAGGTGACCCCCCCCAGCTCTCCCAGCCTGGCTCCAGAGCAGAGGGGCTCCAGCCCTGGCAGCATCTCCGGGGCCTCCTCTGGACTCTCTCCAGCAGCTCCACATCCTCCCTGTGCTGGGCCCCCAGAGCGGGATACACTGAGCTCCAGGTGGGCTCCCTGTGGCTCTGCCAGGACTCTCCTCACCTCTCCTTCACGATGTGGTCGAGTTTGTAGGTGGGTTTGTTGTCCTTCAGCCGTTCCACGGTGCTCCACTCGCTCTTCCCGTACGCCTTCCGGAGCTTCCGCACAAACACCTGCAGGGATGGCGGAGGTGGGTGCTCCTGGGTGCTCCTGGGTGCTCCAGGACCAGCCCCAGCAGCCCCTGGGGTGGGACAATCACCTTGTATTCCCGGAATTTGTTGACGATGGGCTCATGGAGCAGGAATTTGATGTCCTTGAGCAGGTAGAAGGTCCTGGGGGCCGTGGAGCCCTTGTTCACCTTCTTCTTGTGCTTGGGCTCATGGGGGTAGATTCCCTTGAGGATGCAGAGGCGCCTGGGGAGGGGACAGGGCTGGGACACGGGGACACAGCACCCCTGGACACCCCAGGCCCTGCCCTTGGTCGGGAGGGAACCCTCAAATTTGGCACCTGAAATCCTGGGACACACTCCAGGACACACAAGACAATCCATCCCGCTCCCAAGGGACAGGGACACCCCAAAGGCCACCCCCTGGAGGGGGTTCAGGAGGTCCCAGGGCCACCCCACACACCCACCACAGGCTCCATCTCCCACTGCTGACCTGGGAGGGCTCGGGGGGTCCCAGGGCGGTCATCAAGGGGGTCTTGGGGGGAGCTCAGGGGGTTTGGGGTGTCTGGAGGGGGGGTCCAGAGGGGATTCTGGGGCCTGGGAGTCCCGGGGGGCTCAAGGGCTCTGCAGGGGAGTGAGTTCATGGGGTGTGGGGTCCCTGCAGGGGGAGTTCGGGGGTTCCGGACGCACCTGAAGTCGGGCAGGCTCAGCTGCAGCTTCTTCCGCGCCCGGTTGCGGGTGATGTAGTTGGTGGCGGCTCCACGCTCGTACTGCGGGGAGATGGGGGGGAGAGTGAGGAGACCCCTGGAACCGGGGGGAAACGGGACCCAGGGATGGGATGGGGGCTGAGAGGGACCGCCGGGCACGGACAGCGAGGGGGGCGAGTGGGGTAGTGGGCACCGACCGGGGGTCACGGCGGCGGAGGGGGGGCACTGGAGGGGGGAGACACCGGGACCGGGGGCGGGCACCGGAGGGGAGGAGGGACACGACACGGGAAGGCACCGGAGGGACGGGCACGGGGCCTGGGGGTGTGGGCGCAGCCCCAGAGGGATGGGACAGTTTGGGGAGGGGACGCGGTCGGGTGCGGGGTCCCGGTACCTTCTTCTTCTCCACTCCCCCCATGGCCCCGCCGAGCCACGCGCTCCCGCCGCTGGACCCCGGGCTGCCCGCGCCGCGCCTGAGCACACCGGAGCCGCCCTGCGCCGGGCAGGGGGACTGCGCGGACACCGCGAGCGGCGCGGGCGGAACGAGAGGCGCGGGCGGAACGAGAGGCGCGGGCGGAACGAGAGGCGCGGGCGGAACAAGAGGCGCGGGCGGAACGAGCGGCTCGGGAGACAGGACCGGGGTCTGTCAGGCACGCGGCGGGCAGCCCAGAGCCCTGCGGTGAGGGGTCCTGAGGCGCGGGGCATGCTGGGATATACCGAGGCAGGCCGGTCCTCCCGCGCGGGGCATGCTGGGATATGCCGGGATCCCGGCCCCACCCCGGGGGCGCGGACAGGGGGTCGTGCCACGGCCTGAGGGTGCCGGGACCCCCAACAGCCCCCGCGGCACTGCTCCCCCGAGCCCCCACAGCCCCGTCCCCCGCCAGTTTGGCTGGGATCCGGGTGCTTCACCCCCTCTAATGCCGGGGGCGCCGTCCCCCCCTCTCCCGGAGCCCTGGGCACTCCGAGAGGGTTCGGGGCGCTCCCGGGGGTTCCGCCGAGCCCGAGGGGGCCATGACCCCTCGCCCCTTTCCTCCCGCCAAGGCTCAGGAGGGTTTGGGGGCAGGGGGTCCCCAGGCCGGTCCCCCCAGCCTGGGGGTCCCCGGGCTGAGCCCCAAAGGGTCCCGGGACCCCCCCGGGCTGGGGGGATTCGGCTTTTGGGCTCAGCCCCCCACACCCACCCCTGGCTAAGGGGTTTTACCTTTTGGGGCTCGGGACCCCCCGGCTTTAGGGAGTTACTTTTTGGGGCTCAGGCCCCCTCCCCCACCCCCCACCCCTTCGGCTCCGGGGTAGGACTGATTAATCCTCGTCTTCTCAATTAAATCCCGGTTGGAAGCGAGCAGTGGATTCTCGTTTTCAAAGGCACCGGATTTGTGGGATTTCACGCCTGTCTTTGTTTTTGGGCTGCTCGGAGCAGGGTGACCCGGGGCAGGGTGACCCAGCACAGCCCCCGTGATGCCCCCGCTCCCCCCGGCGCGTCCCAGCCAAAGTTCTGCCCCGTTTGTGCTGACTCGGCCCCGACGTGCGGAAACGGCCTCCCGCCCCAGCTTCCCGTGCTGTCCCGGTCCCGCCCGGGCTCATCCTGCCGCTGCCGGGCGTCCGGCGGTGCCCCGTCCCCTCCGTGTCACCCCCTGTCCCTCTCCAGCATGTGGCTGCTGCTCGTCCTGCTGCTGCCGCCCGCGGTCCTGTCCGCCCAGCGCTGCGGTGAGTGCGGCCCCGGGACCCCCGACCTGCCCGGGACCCCCCCGGGGCCGGGGGGTCCCTGAGGGGCAGGGCTGAGGTGACAAACCCCACCCTGTACCCCAGCCCTGCTCCCCAGTCCCGGGGGCCTCGTGAAATCCCTCGGGGATGCGTTTTTTCCAGGGCTCAGCTCCCCCCATGAGTCTGATTCCTGCAGCCCCTTCCCCTGCCCGGAGCCAGCCCCTGCCCACCCCCCGGGGGTCCCACAGGGACACTGGGACAGGGGTGTCACAGAGGGGTGTCAGGGAGGGGGGCTCTGCCGGGCTCTCTGTGTTTCTCTGTACGGCTCTTCCTTTGTTTCTCCCTCTTTGTTTGTGGGAAATCTCGAGGTTTTGGGATTTGTGGGGGCACACAGAGGGTGTTGGGTGCACGGCAGGGCTGGGTGCCGGGGCTCCATCCCCGCAGAGCTCCGGGGGGCTGCAGATGCTGCGGGGGGTGGTCTCAGCTCCCTGTGCCCCCTCACCTGCGCTCCCTCCCCGGGGGTCGTGGGCAGAGCCCCCCCCGGGGCCGGCGGGGGCCGTGCGGGCGCTGAGCGCGCGGCTGCTGGGGCTGGCGGGGGACCCCGCGCGGGACCCCGACCCTGCCACGTACCTGGGGCTGCGCCTGGGCCGGGAGCACAACCTGCAGCTGGAGCAGCACTACCTGGAGAGGCTGCACCGCGCCTTCCAGCACCCCTACGGCAGGTGGGACACTGGGGGGACACCGGGGCTCCCCACGGGCCTTTGGGGACGCCCCTGTCCCACACACTGACCTCAGGTCCCCACAGGAGCGTGCAGGCCCATGGCTACCCTGAGCAGGATGCTGAGCTCAGCACGTACGTGTGGGTGTCCTGGGGGACACGGGGTGCCCTGAAATCACCCATGTCACGGGGTGACACCCCTGATGGGGTCTTGGGAGGTGCCCTGAGGGTAGGGTGACACCGCCAGCAGGGTCCTAGGAGCCCCAGGGCAGGGTGACACCCCCAGTGTGGTGTCCTGGAGGTGCCCTGAGGGCAGGGTGACACCCTCGGTGGTGTCCTGGAGGTGCCCGGTGTCTTGCAGGGGCGCAGAGCGGCCACAGACGGGGCGGCTGGCACTGTACCTGCTGGGGCTGAGGGCCACCTGTCCCCCAACCAAACCCCACCGGGCGCTGGTGACGTGGCTCAAATACTACCTGGAGGAGGACTGGACAGGTGAGTGTCCCCACGGGGTGACCACCCACCTGGGCACCCACAGGGTGGGACCTCACTCACCCTGGTGACACCCCCCTCTTCCCCAGGCTCCCGGCGGCACGGCCACCCCCTCACCAATTACTACCAGTACGGGCTGGGTGTGCTGGCGCTGTGTGCGCACCACAAGCGGGTGCGGGAGGAGGTGATCCGCCGGCTCCTGGAGGCACAGCACCGCGGCCGGCTCGGGCACAGCGCCGTGGGTAAGGGCCCGTGGGCGCAGGCAGGAGCACCGGGCAGGGGGTGAGCCCGTGGTGACCCCGTGGTGTCCCTGCAGACACGGAGGCCGTGCTGGCACTGGCCTTCGCCTGCCTGGAGCGCAGGAGGCTGGTGGGGGCCGGGCTGGCGGCCGAGCTCCGGGACACCGTGCACAGGGTGAGCAGGAGCATGGCCCAGGCTCAGGGACCCGAGGGCATCATCGGCAACATCTACAGCACCCCCTGGGCCCTGCAGGTGGGTGTCACCTGAGGGGACTTCTGGCATGGGAGCAGGAACTGGCAAGGGGAGGTGGGGCTGCAGGTGCTGACGTGGGTGCAGGTACAGGTGCGGGTGCAGATATGGGTGTAGATGCAGGTTTGGGTGCAGATGTGGGTGTAGATGCAGGTTTGGGTGCACGTACAGGTGCAGGTGCAGATGTGGGTGTAGATGTGGGTGCAGATTTGGGTGCAGATGTGGGTGTGGGCACAGGTGCAGATAAAAGTACAGGTGCAGATGTGGGGTGCAGGTGCAGAAGGCTGTAGGTGAGGGTGTAGGCAGGTGCAGATGTGGGTGTAGATACAGCTACAGGTGCAGATGCAAGATGTGGGTGCAGATGTGGGGTGTAGGTGCAGGTACAGATGCAGATGGTGGTGCCTGGGCAGAGGCAGCTGCCCCAGGGCAGGCGATGCTCAGCCCTGCGGTGCCCAGGTGCCCAACCACCTCCCTCCTCTTCTTGCTGCCCCACCACCTCCCTCCTGCTCCAGGTGTTCCTGGCCACAGGAATGTGCCACACGGAGCCAGCTTACAGCCGGGCCATGGCTGCGCTGCTGGAGAACCTGGATGCCTTCGGCACGGCCACCACCATGGCCCAGGTGCTGCCAGTGCTGCACGGCCACTCCTACCTGGACATCGCCTCCATGCGCTGCCAGGAGGAGTTGGGTATGAGCCAGGGGCAGCCGGGATGGGGTTGGTGCCAGTGCCACCGTGGTGGTGGCCGGGTGTCCATCAACGCCACAGTGACTTCTCACAGATACACTGACACCCCTCGACGTGGAGCCCCCGACTGAGGTGCCAGGGAACAAGACAGTGCGGCTGGTGGTGGAGTGTGCCCAGCCCTGGTGTTCCGAGCTCCAGCTCTACGACCGGCGGGTGTCCACGCCCGCCGCCGCCTCCCTGCTGGATGTGCTCGGGGCGGCCACTGCACAGGAACCCCACTTCACGTATGTGACCCACCTGGGGTCCCCTGGGGTGGCCACGTGCCCTGCACCCACGCCAAGGGCTCACCCTGCTTCCCACTGCCCGGCTCCCTTGGGAGCTGCCCTGTCCCACCGCCAGCAGTGCCAGGACTGGACACTCATCCCCCTCACTGCCCTCTGCCACCCCCCAGGTTTGACACCCAGGACACCCCCCAGGGCCCCTACCTGACCCAGGTGCTTGGGCTGGAGGCCCGGCAGGAGAAGCGGAACTACTGGCAGCTCCTGACAGCCCCCAGCACCCCCCTGCTGACAGGTAAGTGATGGGTGGGGGTCCCTGGGAGGCAGTGGGGGTCCCAGGCAGTCCCCACGGCCCCTGGGGCCCCCAGTCTCACCTGAGGTCACTGTCCCTCCCTCTGCAGGTGTCGCCGACTACATTCCCCACGATGGGGAGACCCTCATCCTGCGCCTCAGCGAGTGGTAGAGGGTGGGAGGCTGTAGGGGGTGATGGCAATGAAACCTCCACTGTGGGCACAGGACCTGCTTTCTGTCTCCTGCTTTCCAGGGGCCAGCACCCCAAATCTGCCAGGGGGAGGAGGAAGAGGAGGGGGACAGAATGTGCCTTGTCCTACAGGTGCTGTTGGATGGGAGCACTGGGACCAGCAGCTCCTCTGGTCCTGGTCCCTCTCAGGGATGGCACAGGCAGGTGCTGGGAGCAGCCGGTTTTGGGGTGTCCAAAACATTTTTGGGATATGCAAAGATTTGTGGAGCCCGAGTCGGCGCTGCTCATCCCCATTAAGCCGCCAGCTGGGATCACCCTCCTCTGTAACGCCTTGGCGGGGCCCTGGCCCTCCCCACTGAGCCCCCGGGGCCCCCAGTGCCGCACCCAGCGCGAGGGGCACCCCCGGCGTTGAACCCAAGGCCCCAGATCACGGCAGGGCACGGGAGCGAGCGGGCCGGGGCGGTGTCGGGGGTGTCGCCGCGGTTCGGGCTCGGGGCGATGCCGGTGACGCTCCCGGGCGGGCGGGGCGGGGGCAGCGATGGCGGTCGCTCCGTGAGGGCGGCGGGGGCTGTGGCGGGGCCCGGGGAGGCGGCCGTGCTGTCCCGGCGGGGCCGAAGGTCCCCGGCGGGCCCCGCCGCCCCGGGCGGGTCGCTGGGCGTGCCCGCGGTGCCCCCGTGCCCCGAACCCCGCCCGGCGGCCGTGACGCGCGGGGCCCTCGCGGGGAGGAGCCTCCGCCCTCCGCTCCCGCCATCACCAAACTTTGCGCTGGTTCCCGGCGGCCGCCGCCGCCTCCTCCCGGCACATGGCCCCGGCACCGCGGGGCTGAGCTCCGCCCCCGCCCCCGCCCCCGGGCGCGGAGACACCGCCGACAGCGACACCGCCACCGCCGGAGCGACCGGTCACCGCCACCGCCGCTGCCCGGCTGCGGCGGCTCCCGGCGCGGCGCGGGAGGACGGGGCAGAGCGGCGAGGGGCGGCCGGAGGCAGCGGGGCCGGTGCCCATGTGCCCGCGGTCGCGGCGGGGCGATGAGGCCGCGATGAGCACGGCGGGCGAGGGCACCCTCCGGCCCTGGAAGCCCGACCCGGGGCAGGCGGACGGGGGGCGGCCGCCCCCGCCGGGCCCGGCGCTGCCGCTGACCCTGAGCGTGCTGGCCTGGCTGGGCACCGGCACCACCATGGCCGGCCTCAACAAGTGGATCTTCGCGGCGCACGGGTTCCGATACCCGCTGCTGCTCTCCTCGCTGCACATGCTGTCGGGGGTGGCCGTGGGGTACCCGCTGGGCTGGGCGCGGGGTGCCCGCTCCCCGCGGCCCCGCGCCCGCATCTACCTGCTCAGCCTCACCTTCTGCACCAGCGTGGCCCTGGGCAACCTGGGCCTGAGCTACGTGCAGCTGGACGTGGCCCAGGCCGTGGCCACCACCACGCCGCTGGTGACGCTGGTGCTGGGGGTGCTGGGGGGCCGGCGGCCGCACCCGCTGCAGTGCTGGGCCATGGGCCCGGTGTGTGCCGGGGCCGCCTGCAGCATCGCCGGCGGGCTCCGCTTCTCCCAGCCCGGCTGCGGCTTCCTGCTGGCCGCCACCGTGCTCCGCGCCCTCAAGTCCATCCAGCAGAGTAAGTGCCACCTGTCCCTGTCGCTGTCCTGCATGTGCGTCCTCCTCTGGCGCGGCCCCTGGTGCGCGGGTGGGCTGGTGGCACCCCGGTGTCACCGTGGGGCTGGGGACGCTCCCTGCTCGCTCATGCTGCCCACCCTGGCTCTGGTATCACCTCAGTGCCACCCCCCTCCCCACCCTGTACTGGATGTCATCCTAGTGTCACCCCAGCCCCAGTGCCACCCCAACCCCGCCCTGTCCCTGGTGCCACCCTAGTGCCACCCTGGTGCTGGTGACACTCCCTGCCCACCCTGGCCCCAGTGCCACTCCGTTGTCACCCCAGCCCTGGTGGCACTCTGGCCCCCAGTGTCACCTCTGCCCCAGTGCCAGTTCTATGCCATCCCAGTCCTATTGCCACCTGCTGTCCTCCTTGGCCTTGGTGCCACCCTACTGTCACCCCAGCACCACCCCTTGCCTACTCTGTACCTGGTGTCACCCCAGTGCTACTCCAGTGCCACCCTTGGCCCCTTGGGGCTGTGTCATGCTCCTGGCCCTGAGGTGATGTGACCTCAGTTTGACCTCAGTGATGACACCATTGGTGTCCTTGTGGTGTCCCCTGGCACTGCTGGCTCCTGGTGACACTGTCCCATGTCTTGGGGCCGTGGGGAGGCACAGGGATACCCAGCCTGCCCCATTCCCATGGGCTCCCTGCCAGCACTGTGGGCTCTGGACCCCTGTGAGTCCCCCATTCCCAGGGACTCTGGTGCCACCCGGGCCATGGTGTCCTTGGCAAGTGGCAGTGAGGAGCCAGCCAGGATGTTTTTGGCTGGGAAGGGAGTGTTTCCTCTGGAGCCTGTGACTCAGGGCACTGCAGGGACGGGCTCTGCTGTGGGGCCCTGTGCCCTCCTGGAGGTCCCTTTGGCTGTACCGAGGTGCTGTGGCCCCCCAAGGGACACCCCTGCCCATCATGCCACTGCCCTGTCCCCTTGTCACCCCCATGGAACATGGACAGTGGCCCTGGGGAGCCTGGGGGCTGTTCTGTCCCCCATGGACACAGCACTGCCCCTTGTGCATGTCTGTGTGTGGCAGCCAGCCCTGTCGTGCCTGCTGTCCCCACTGTCCCCAGATGACCCAGAGGGGGGACGTGGGGACAATGCTCCAAAACAGGCTGGGGAAGCTGCCCTGTCCAACCCTGTCCTGTGGCACCCTGACCCCCAAACCAGGACACCCCTGAACCCGGACACTGTCTGAACCAGGGCACCCTGTAAAACCAGTGAATCCCAAAAATGGGAAAGTTCTGAACTGGGGTGTCTTGTGAACCAAGGCACCTCCAAACCAGGGAACCCTCAAAGTGGGGGACACCCCCCTAAGGCAGGGGACCCCCAGCCCACAGAAGGGACTGTCCCCTCCATTTCCTCCTTCCCAGTGACATTTGGAATTTTTTAACTACTTGGGCAGCGAGCAGGGACCCATATTGGTGGGTGTTCCCATCTGGGGGTGCCCCTGTGGGTGCTGGGTGTTCCCCTTGGGTTAGTGCCCCTGTAGGTGCTGGGTGTCCTAGCTGGGTGGGTGCCGCTGCAGGTGCTGGGTGTCCCCCTGGGTTGTCTCACACATCCCCCTGACTGTCCCCTGTCCCCCCAGGTGTGCTGCTGCAGGAGGACCATCTGGACGCGCTGTCCCTGCTCGGCCTGACGTCCCTGCCCAGCTTCGTGCTGCTGTTCGGGGCGGCCGTGGCGCTGGAGCTGGGCCCCTCGTGGCAGGGGGTGCTGCGCCCCGACGCCGCGCTCTGGGGCTGCGTCCTGCTCAGCTGCCTGGGCTCCGTCCTCTACAACCTGGCCACGTCCTGCCTCCTGTCCCTCACCTCCGCCCTCACGCTGCACCTCCTGGGCAGCCTCACCGTGGTGGGCAACCTGCTGCTGTCCCGCCTGCTGTTCGGCACGCGGCTGGGCGCGCTGGGCTACGCCGGCGTGGCGCTGACGCTGGCGGGGATGGTGCTGTACCACCAGCCCCAGCTCCTGGCCGCGTGCTGGCCCCTGCGGGCGCCGCGGCGGCACCCGCGCCACGAGTAGGGGTCTGAGGGCGGAGCGGGGGCGAGGGAGGCTCTGAGCGAGGGCAGGGGGGCTGCGGAGCTCGGCTCAGCGAGCACGTGTGTGTGCTGAGGGGTGTCGTGCTGGGCACGCGTGTGTGCCAGTGTGTGTGACACTGCACGTGTGTGTGACTGTGCACGTGTCTGCCAGTGTGGGACACGCTGAGCGCATGGGTTTGCCAGTGTGCCCACGTGGGTGCTGAGGTGCACAGTGCTGTGCACATGGGTGTGACTGTGCACACGTGTGTGCCAGTGTGTATGTGCCACTCTGCATGTGTGTGTGTGCCAGTGTGCCTGGCTCTGTGTGCCCACGGGAGTGCTGAGGTGCACAGTGCTGTGCACGTGTGTGCCTGTGTGTGGCCCTGTGCACGTGTGTTTGCTGGTTTGCACAGCTCTGTGCACACACCTGTGGCTGTTTGCACAGCTCTGTGAGCACGTGTTTGCCGGTGTGCACATGTGTGTGCCAGTGTGTGTGACTCTGCACATGTGTGTGCTGGTGTGCACAGCTCTGGACATGCGTGTGCTGATGTACACAGTGCTGTGCACATGTGTGTACCAGTGTGTGTGGTACTGTGCACATGGGTGTGCTGGCATGCACAGCTCTGTGCACACGTGTGTGCTGAGGTGCGTGGTACCATGTACGTAGTGGGTGTCCCACTCTGCATGGTTGCGTGTACATGTGGTTTGCATGGCTCTGTGCACACGTGTGCTGGGGTGCACAGTGCTGTGCACACGTGTTGGTGTGCATGGCTCTGTGTACATGTTTGTGGGTTTGCACAGCTCTGTGTGCACACACGTGTGCTGAGGTGCACGCTGCTGTGCACGGTGCTGTGCACACGTGTGTCAGTGTGCATGGCTTTGTGTGCACATGCGACAGTGTGCACAGATCTGCGTGCACACACGTGTGCTGAGGTGCACAGTGCTCTGCACTGCACATCCCTACTGATGTGCAAGGCACTGTGCACGGGTGTGTGCTGGTGTGCACAGCTCTGTGAGCACACGTGTTGATGTGCACACGTGTGTTGTGTGAAGGCTCTGCATGTGCAGGCAGGTCTTGTGCACGTGTGTGTTGGTACAGACTGTACATATGTGAGTGTGTGCACAGCTCTGCGTGCGTGTGGCACGTGTGTGCTGCTGTGCACAGCTCGGGGGGGGGTGTCAGGCAGGTACAGGTGTGCACACAGGCTCTGTGCAGGTACCTCTGTGTGTGTGTGTGTGTGTGTGTGTGTGTGTGTGTGTGTGTGTGTGTGCAGCTGTGTGCCCCAGCTCCACACGTGCATCCCCGTGTGCACACGCAGGCTGGGAATGCTCAGGGACATGGCTGTGGATACACGACTCTGGATACAGGGCTCGGGGCATCCGGCTGCTGTCCTGCCTGGGGAAACAGAACTGTCTGTGTGTGTTCATGTGTGTGTGTGTGTGTGTGTGTGTGTCACTACTGAGCTCTGCTGGCTGGAGTGGACGCTGGCTGTGTGTACACACTGTTCTCATGGCCAAACAGGATGCCCAGGACAGGGCAGGTGCGTGTCCCCTCCCCTGTCCCCAACCCCACCGTGTTGTGACAATCCCATGGGGCTGCCGGTGGTGCTGCCAGCGTCACCTCTGTCCCAGCTGTGCCCTTCCAGCCCCCACAGCTCCCTGTCCCCGTCCCTCCCAGCGTGCCGTGGCTGGCACAGACTGGTATCCATGGCAGAGATGGCGAGAGCCCGGCTGAGGGGACGGGGACAGTCCAGACCACCCGCCAGCGCTCCAGGGCGGTGCCAGGCTGAGGCGTGGGACGATGCTGGGCTGTGGCACAGCACACACTCACCATGGCAGAGGGACAGCCCTGTGTGTGCCCTGGCACCGCCGGGGGCCGTGGGGGCCATTGCCACGCTCGTGTCTCCGTGCCGGGGCCGAAGGACCCAGCTCCGATTGCACTTGTCCCAAAATAAAGCTCTATTTTTGTCGTACGCCACCCTCGGCTCGCGGTGATCTCCTGCCCGAGAGGGAAGGAAGGGAGGAACCGCTCAGTGTAGGGATGGGAAACAGGCATGGAAATGCCTCGGGATGTCCCCGTGGCCGCTGTGTCTGAGGGCTCTGTGCTCCAGTGCAGGGACAGCCGTGGTTTGGCAGCCCCAGAGGGTGTGGTGACACGGAGAGGAGTCACTGACCGCATGTCCGGGGCTGGTCCTGCTGGGAGCCTCGCCCTGCCCCGGCGCAGCGCCTGGAGCATCCTGCTCCTTGAGTCATGGAATCGTGGAATATCCTGAAGTTGGAAGGGACCCACAAGGATCATCGGATCCAACTCCCGGCTCTGCTCAGGACAGCCCCAAAAATCACACCGTGTGTCGCCAGTCCGGCCCCTCCAGCCCGGTGACTCACCCCGGTGACTCACCCCACCGCATAAGCACGACCCTCTTCCCCTGGAAAATCCCCGCTCGCTCCCGCCCTCTTTCCCAAACAGCGATTTGTTTCCATTATCAGGGCAGGAGTTTGGAGGCCACTTCCAGCAGCACCTGGGGAACGGCTCCTTCCCAGCACACACTGAAGGGAGGGCAGCTCTCCGGGGTGTGCCGGAGTGCCACGGCTGGTGCCACCTTTGGCAGGTGCTCCAGGTGTGGCTGGAGTGGTGCCCATCCCAAAAGGGACACAAAGGGCCCCCAGTTATCAGCCAACAGCCCCTGTGCTGGCCAGGAACCTGTTTACTTTCTGGGCTCACATTCCAGAGGCTTTTCCATAGCAGGGAGGGTTGGAAGCCCTTTTGGTTTTCTGGGAGGAGTGGAGGGACCTGCAAACCAGCCATCTGTGGCATCGCTGGTTCAGGAGCCCTTCCCCAGGGAATTCTTGCCCATCCCAGCTCCTGGACTCATTTGCTGGCACTGGGTCTGCCCAGATCCTGACTCCATCCACAGCTTTGCCTTTTCCACCTTGGATTCCTGCTGATTTCTACTTGGTGCCCTACTGCGCCAGGGAGCTGGGCTGGGCACGAGGTTCCCATGGGCAGCATTCCTGGTGGGACTGGGAGTTGTGCTGCCCATGGAGGGCAGTGGCAGGAGGGCTGGCCAGGTGAGGTGACTTTGGGTATTTCGGGCTGTGATCTCAGCCTGGTGTCCAGCCAGGCCCCGGGAAGGATTGGGTTTCCCACCGGCAGCAGCTGCCCATGTGCTGAGTCCAGCACTGCTCCGGCCAAGCTGGATGAGGGAAAGGCATCCCAGCCCTGGGGGCTTTGTGGGAGGGGAGCAGATGGGACCCCTTTCTGGAGAGCAGCCCCTGGCACGGGGCAGGACCAGCACAGCAGGGAATGACGGGCACAGTCCTCACGTGGGCATGGGGAGGGGGGACCCTCCTGAGGAGGGGTGACAGCTCTGAGTGGTGACAGCAGGAATGGTGGCTTGGAGGTGCTGGCTGGCAAAGGATCATGGAATTATGGAATCCCAGGATGGTTTGGGTTGGAAAAGGACCTTAAAGCCCATCCAGTCCCACCCTCTGTTATGGGCAGGGACACCTTCCACTAGCCCAGGTTGCTCCAAGCCCCGTCCAACCTGGCCTTGGACACTTCCAGGGATCCAGGGGCAGCCACAGCTTCTCTGGGCAACCTGTGCCAGGGCCTCCCCACCCTCACAGGGAAGGATTTCCTCCCCATATCCCATCCGATCCTGCCCTCTGGCAGTGAGAAGCCATTCCTCCTTGTCCTATCTCTCCATCCCTTGTCCCAAGTCCCTCTCCAGCAAGGAGCTACAGGTGAAGCATGGAACTCTGAGCTGGGAGAAATTAAATCCAATGGGACAGTTTAGTGATGAGATCCAGCCAGGCAGTTTCTCTTGGATCTGCTTCTAAACCACTGCTGAGCCTTCCTTGGAGGCAGCGATGGAATGTGCCAGGATGGTGCTGTGAGCCCTTGGTGCAGGAGCAGGGGAGAGGAAATCCAGGTGGATTTACTGTGTGCCTGGGAGCACAGGGTGGAAATTATCTCTGTTTCAGGACAGGGATTAACTGCTGCCTGTTGGGAGCTCACTGCATTGGCAGGGTGGGATTTGGGATCTGCAGTGGGAGGCAGCAGGGACAAACACTTGCTAATCTGGGGAGCCTGAGCCAGGAAATAATATCCTTCTGGGATATGCTGGGCTGTGCTCTTAAACCATCCACATCACAGTCCTAAAACTGTGTCAGGGACTGTTGTGGCTCCAGAGATGAAATTACAGCAAAGCCTTTTTTAGGTAGATGGAAGATTGTATTTTTCCTGGTGGGACAGCCCGGCTCTGGGGGGGCAGGGATCTGAGGATGCTTGAAGCTGCTTAAGCCCAGCTGGAGGCCAGGAAATGGACAGGATGAGCCTTCCAGCACCACATTCTCTGCTCCAGCACCCACAAAATCTCTCTAGAATGTTCCCTTAACCATTTTGAGGCAGGGGGGCTTCACTGGTGGCTTCACTGCTCACTCTCCATGTCCCAGGCTCCTGCCCCACGCTGAACAGGCTGTTGGCTCAGTCACCAAATTTCTAGAAGATGAAATCACAGGAGCTTGGAGATATTTTTAAAGTCATATAATCAGAGAATCATGGAATTGTTAACGTTGGAAAAGCCCTCTAAGACCATCGAGGCCAAATGTTCTCCCAGCACTGCCAAGGCCACCACTGACCCACGTCCCCAGGTGCCACATCCACATGGCTTTGAAATCCTTTCAGGGATGGGGACTCCACCTCTGCCCTGGGCAGCTGTGCCAGGGCTGGACAGCCCTTTCAGTGAACAAATTTTCCCAATATCCAACCTGACCCTCCCCTGGCACAACTTGAGGCTGTTCCCTCTCATCCTGTCCCTTGTCCCCTGGGAGCAGAGCCCGATCCCCCACCTGACCTCCCTTCCTCCCCTCAGCTGGGGCTGTGGGACCCCCTCCAGCTGAAACCAGAATTAACAGATGGGTTGGTGTGAGCCAGAGTGTGCCCAGATGAGGCTTCTGGTTCCCAGTGACATAATGACTTCGTGCAAGGATTCCCACTGACAGTGCACTTCCTTGGATTGCTCCCATCCTGGCTTCCCAGACCATCAGGGAATGGGGTTCTTCAGGAGCAGCTCACCCAAATCATAGAATCGTGGAATGGTTTGGGTTGGAAGGGACCTTAAAGATTGTCTCATTCCAATGCCCTGCCATGGGCAGGGACAATAACCATGGATCTCCCAAGAGAGGCCAAGGCACCTCCTGAAAAAGCCTTTGGGCAATCAGACTGGGGGAAGGAATGGTCAGGACATCTTTGGATCTCTCCCAGTCAGAGATGCTGCCTGTGTGCTCCATTCCCTCTCTGGAATGCAGCAGATGACGGGACTCTGGGTTGCTGCCTCAAAACCCAAAGCTCTATCCCAGTAAGGAAAAACAGCTGTTGGTGACACTCCAAGTATCCTGACTCACAGCAAGTTGCTGTCCTGCCTCAGCAGCACAGTTTGTTCTGGAATAAAACAACACTCCCTGAGCAGGTGGTGGTCTCAGAGTCCCTGTTAGGGCCCTGGAACAAATGAGATGTGAAAACTGGGCTGATTGTATTTATAGCAAGATTCTCCATTGCTGGCATATCTCAAACCCCCTGCACTCCCAGCAGCACAGACTTCACACTCCAACCCCTCAGAAGAGCTTATTTCCAGTGCTCTGGCATGGATCTACAAGAGCTGCTGCTGTTTTTCCCTGGATTTCCTGCCAAGAGGTCACACCAGCTCGTTGTACTCGGAGCAGCTGCGTTACTCTTCCTTCGTTTCCACAACCCCGGGGCACCATCCCTGCTGGAGAGCTGAGCCCCCGGAGCCTGTGGATGCTGAAGTTTGTGCTGGTCGTGTCCCTGCCCCAGGAGCTGCTGTTGGGCTGTGTCAGGGGATGGCAGGATTCGACCCTGGAGAAAACCAACCATGTCCTGGGCTGATCCCACAGTGGATCCCACAGCAGGGCAGGGGGGATTCTGCCCCTCTGCCCCCTCGGGTGAGACCCCCCTGCAGAGCTGCCTCCAGGCCTGGGGAACAGCACAGGAAGGATGTGGAGCTGCTGGAGAGAGTCCAGAGGAGGCCATGTAGATTAGAGGGATGGAGCACCTCTCCTATGTGGAAATGCTGGGAGAATTGGGATTGTTCAGCCTGGAAAAGAGAAGGCTTCAGGGTGACTTTGTGGCCTTCCAGTACCTGAGAAGGAGCCTCCAAGAGAGATGGACAGAGACTATTGACAAGGTCTTTGAGAGACAGGACAAATAGGAACAACTTCAAACTGAAGGAAAGTAGGTTTAGATGGGATATTGGGAAGAGATTCTACCCTGTGAGGGTGGGGAGACCCTGGCACAGGTTGCCCAGCGAAGCTGTGGCTGCCCCTGGATCCCTGGAAGTGTCCAAGGCCAGGTTGGACGGGGCTTGGAGCAACCTGGGCTGGTGGAAGGTGTCCCTGCCCATGGCAGGGGTGAGACTGGATGGGCTTTAAGATCCCTTCCCACCCAACCCATCCCATGACTCTGTGTTTCTGTGACTCTGTGCCCATCAGGGACATGGAGTTGTGCTCCCTCAGGCCACGCAGCCAGTGGGGTCCTGCTCACCCTGTGTGTCCCCATGCTGTGGATCCCGGGTGCCCTGGAGCCCGACAGCTGGAGGTGCAGGGGCTGGGGGTGTCCCTCACGGGGACACAGGGGTGCTCCATGTGGGGACAGAGGGAGGTCACCACCTTCAGGCAGCCATTGGTGACGGTGCCAGTCCGGTGGGTGCCAATGTCACCATGGCAACCAACGGCGGGCCCAGCGGGTCATGGAGGAGCAGGGCAGGACAGGGCCTCGCGTCACCTTCTTCCCACCACCCCAGAGCCGGCGGTTCGAGGGGCCCCGGTGCGGGGCTGGGGGACCCTCACACCGTCCTGGGCTGGGGGACCTTCATGTGGGACTGGGGAACCCCCCCCGGGTTGGGGGACCCTCACACCCTCCTGAGGCTGGGGGACCCCACACTGGGCTGAGGGACCCCCCCGCTCAGGGGCTGTGAGCAGGCCTGTGGGCCGTGGCTGAGCCCCCCTGCACCCCCCGCTCTCTGACACAAAGCCCTTCTCACCCAGAGCAGCCCTGGGGACTGGGACCTCGACCCGGACAGTGTCCTGCCCGGCTCCACTGTCCACGAGCAGCTGCTCCTGGAGGAGAAGGTGGGCTCTCCTCTCCCCCTGACCCCTCCAGGCCCTGCTGGTGCTGCCCCCTGGGATGGGGCTCGTGGCCCCCTCTGGCACAAAGGGGCCTTTAGGTCTTCAGCATCAGGATAGGGGTGCCAAGGCTCCCTCCAATGGTCAGGAGGAGGCAGCTCTTGGATTTGGGCCACCTTTGACATGAATGGTTGAGCCTCCATCCTGACCTCTGGACACAGCTGCCATATCCTATCTCCAAGTCACCTGTGGTTTGGAATGAGCTACAGGCATTGTTTGCCATGGGCTTAACCCGGACTCAGATGTTGTTCCTAAGATATCCTGGGAGAAAGTAGGTTTAGATGGGTTCTTCCCTGTGAGGATGTTGAGCCCCTGGCCCAGGTTGCTCAGAGAAGCTGTGGCTGCCCCTGAATCCCTGGAAGTGTCCAAGGCCAGGTTGGACGGGGCTTGGAGCATCCTGGGCTAGTGGAAGGTGTCCCTGCCCATGGCAGGGGGTGGGAGATGGGTTTTAAGATCCCTTCCAAACCAAACAATTCTGAGGTTCTGTGATTACACATGTTGGGGCTTTTTCCTTGGCCATACTGAGGGATATGGTGGGATGTGTCTCTTCCTGAAGACAAGCATCACTTTGGAATCCTTTATTTCATAGTAGGACAGAGGCTCTCAGGTCTTACATTTGCTTTCACAAAGGTAAAACAATTTGAAGAGGCCAAAAAGAAGACTAAAAGTCTCCACAAACAGCTACAGCAGCAGTTTTTGAAAGACCAGGAGAGAAAGATGGAGTGGAAAAAGAAAGCGGAGGAACAGTTTAAAAAATCCCTGGAAGTGTTCGATCGCAGGAGTGGGAAGGTGCCCGCCCGTCCCACCCGTCCTTCGGCGGCGGCTGAAGCGAAGCCCAAGAAACCAGCGGCTGCTGCCGACAAAAAAAAGAGCAAGAGACGCGTCTAGAGAGCTCCTCCTGCAGGCTGTGCCCCGCTCCGACCACGGCTTCCAGCCCGCTGGAATTTTAGGAAGTTAACGGTCCCGTTACAGCAATAAATCAGCACAATCCCTCCCTCTGCCTGGTGTTGCTGCCCTTGTAAATCCGTGAGGAGGTGGTGGTTGGAGAGCTCCGGGCCGGGAACGGAGCAGTGGCAGCTGCAGGAATGAAACACCTCTCCAAAGACTGTTTTCCTTCGTGGAAAGGGACGGAGCTTTTCCTGGCTCATGCCTTGAGGGTGTTTGGGCACTGAACTACCCCAGGGCAGTGGGCACAGCCCCAAGGCTGCCAGAGCTCCAGGAGGGTTTGGACAACGCTCTCAGGGACAAGGTGGGATTATTGGGTGTCTGTGCAGGGCCAGGGGTTGGACTGGATGATCCTTGTGGGTCTCTTCCAGCTCAGGAGATCCCACGATTCTGTGGCCTGATTTTCCAGTCCCCATCACAATGTTGAGGTTTCATAACATAAACCTTTTCTCCTTGAAATGAAGTTGCTAATTTTTTATGCTTCCCAGTGGCCTTGAGGGAATAATTGGATCTTGGAAGGTTGTTGTCACATGCTCAAGTTTTTTCTCCACTGGATTGAAAAATGCTCAGTACCTTCAAGCTGTGTCCCTCAGCTGGAATTCTGAAGAGAAATCTCATGATTGATGAGAAAGGCATAGCTCAGACTCCAGGACAGCACGGGCAAGTCACACTCCAGTGCTCAAAACTGGGAGCCATCAGGCCTTGACAATGAATTCTCCATCTACTGTAAGACTATTTTTTTAAAGAAATAAAATTTTCCCCTAACCTCTCCACAGACATGATTCAAGTGCTGAAAGGCTCTGAAAGTACTGCATAGAAAACAGGGGTTTGGTACCTACACTGGCTTCAAACCACAGGTCTATCAAGTCTTGCCTTTCCTGAGTATTTAAGGCACCTTCTTGTTGTTTGTCCTCCTCCCAGCTGGGATAAATCTGCCCTGCACACTGTTGTCTCCGTGGACAGGCCCTTCCTTCTTGACCTCAGCTTTTGCCTGTTGGGTTTGTCCAGGAAAATGGGGATCTGCTGTTCACCACAAGGAACTGGATGATCTTTAAGGTCCCTTCTAACCCAAACCATTCTGTGCTTCACTGTGACAGCTGCTGGATAGGACAGACAGGGAACATCTCTGGTCGTGCTGGCACTGGTGACAGGATGGTGTCCATCTACACCACTTTTTGAGCAGCAATGACACCCAAGCAGAGATGTGCTGAGGTGAATAATAACAAAATGCCAACAAGCAAATCCTGCCACAAGTTTTTTAGAGAGGAGCTGGAGGTTGTCACTCAGGGGTGGCTGACCTGTGCTGGCCACCCCTGGGGTTTTCCTTGTGGGAAGATGCTGTGAGAAAAGGACTGGTTTAAAACCAAGTGAGAGAGTGGATTTGGTGGCCATTCATGTGTTACCACACAGGGCTTCAGCTGCTGTTTGAACACTGCTCTGCTCATCCAGCAAAAAGCCCACCAGGGTCCCCTAGCTCACCTATTCCCCTCCAGCCCCCACCAGCCTGACCTGCCCTCCATGGCCTTTGGACTCTCCTGTACATATCCAGCCTCCACAGCATCCTGGAGCAAGGTCTTGGTGTTTAATAATGGAATGTGAAAAACAGCACCCTTAGGTTGTTGTAAACCTACAATCTGGGCAGATTCACTGCATGTCCCCAGTTCTTGTGCTAGGAGAAGCAGAGACTGGCTGCTCTTTCCTTGTCTCCCCATTTTCTGATTCCAGAGTCCTTGGCTTTGTCCCCCCTCCATCAAACTCTCAACTCGGGTGGGTTCAGGTTGGCTCTGCTGTGCAGTTCATCCCTATTGCTGTGGTAACAACTGCATCCATCCAGCCATCCATCCATCATCCATCCATCCACCCATCCATCCATCCACCCATCCATCCACCCATCCATCCATCCATCCATCCACCATCCATCCACCCATCCATCCATCCACCCATCCATCCATCCACCCATCCATCCATCCATCCATCCACCATCCATCCACCCATCCATCCACCATCCATCCACCCATCCATCCACCATCCATCCATCCATCCTCCAAAAGACACCCTGAGCACCATGGGGGTCCCCAGGCGGTTCCTGGGATGCAGCAGCACCCTGAAGGGAACAGGGATGTGTCCTCCCCTTGCCACGGAAGCAGAGGGGCTGTGGGGCTCTAACAGAGCTCCTCTGTGTGGAGCTCACAGAGCTCAGCCCCTCTGGGCCCCTCCCCATCCTCCCTGTGCTGGGAGAAGCCAGTCACCAGTTCCTCCAGTCCCCCAGCTCAGTGCTGTCCTTGATCCCAGTGTTCCCACGGCAGGAGTCAGCCCTGGCACGCAGCAGCACCCCTGGTACAAAGAGCCCCAGGCCTAGGGTGACGCCTGGCCCCCTTTGCCCTGTCCTCACCACCTCCCCAGCCCCATGGCCTGAAAGCCCCTGGAGCTGTTGGAGCTGTGCTGTTCCCCAGGGCAGGCTGTGGGTGTTGCAGTCCCCTGGACCTGGTTCTGCAGGGGTTGGGCCTCTGGGCTGATCCAGCCCTGGGTGTTCCCACTCGGCACAGCAAGGAAGCAGCTGGAATTTGCCTGGGAGACTGGAGGTTGTGACTTAAATAGAACTATAGAATCACAGAATCTTTGAGGCTGGGAAATCCCTCTGAGATCATCAAGTCCAACTGTTCCCTCAGCACTGCCAAGGCCATCACTGACTATGTCCCCAAGTGCCACATCCACGGCCTTGAAATCCCTCCAGGGATGGGGACTCCACCCCTGCCCTGGGCAGCTGTTCCAATGACTGACCACCCTTTTCAGGAAGAAATATCCCAATATCCAACCTGACCCTCCCCTGGCACAGCTGGAGGCCATTCCCTCTCCTCCTGTCCCTTGTTCCCTGGGAGCAGAACCCGACTCCCCCCGGCTCCCCCCTCCTGTCAGGGACTTGCAGAGCCAGAAGGTCCCCCCTGAGCCTCCTTTGCTCCAGGCTGAGCCCCCCCAGCTCCCTCAGCCCCTCCTGCTGCTCCAGCCCCTTCCCAGCTCCCTTCCCTTCCCTGCACACGCTCCAGCCCCTCAGTGTCTCTTTTCTGAGGGGCCCAAAACTTAATTCAGGATTTGAGGTTTGGCCTGACTGAACTCACACACTCTGGTCTCAGTACCCTGACACATGCAGGGAGATTTTCCTTTCCCAGAGCTGCCCACAGCTGGCTGCAGAGATGCTTCTGCCTGAGCCCATTCCCTCTGCACTCCTGCTCCTGCCACCCAGCTCCAGCCTGGTGCTCCTACATCCAGCCCAGCACCTCCAGCCCAATATCCAAGTGGGCTGCCCCTTTTGAGTCCGTTTGCTCAGAGCTTACACTAAAACCCCACCACACTCGTCTCTTCAGCAAGTTCTGTACTGCAGGGACTCCCTGGATTCTCCGTGCCCTTCCTGAGCCTTTCTCACGGGCTCTGGGGGCCAGGGAAGTGCAGAATCCTTCCCAACTGCTCACTATATGGATGAGAGGCACGTCACCCCACTGACGGCACAACATGGGAATGAGTGAACAGCACCAGGAGCTGCAGGTGGAATGTGGTCAGGGATCAGTCAGCCCTGTGGATTCCTCCAGGGCTTGGTGTGATGCCAGAGCTCCACATTCCCAGCAGAGTGTGAGGCAAGGCTGCAGCCAGAGGATGGTGGCAGGAGGGGACTGTCCCTGCAGTGACAGGTTGTGGTGCTGTTGGCTGCAGCAAGGCTTCATTGTGTGCTTCTGCTCTTTCCCCATCATTGCACAATTGGTTTAAATCATCCCCTCCCTGCTGTCCCTCCCCCTGTCCCACACACGGGTGGCAGCAGGAACAGGGAATTATTGGGGCAAGCCAAGCTGGGGTGGATCAGGGCCTTTCAAGCTGGTTGGGTCCCACACTCTGTGCTTCCCTTTGCCATAGAGGAGCAGGATCCAGCACCTGGAGAGGGGTTTGGCTGGTGGGGGAAAGCCCAGCTGGGGCCAGGGAGGTCTCTGGTGCTCAGGTGTCTGTCACAAGGCCCTCGTGCTGGAACAAAACCAGACTCAAACCATGGGAGACCCTGCTTGGGCTGTACCTGCACCCAGGGTTCTCCTGGCTCTCCCTTCCTTGCTCAGATATGTCCCACGTAATTTGGATTCTCAGGCACCTCTGGCTCTGGGCAGTGATGCAGTCTGGTGGCTTTGGGTGCAGGGAATTGTTTGAGGATGGATCTGAGGTTTTCCTACATCCTGGATGAGGTGGGATTGACGCAGGTTCAGTGGTGTTTCACCCAGCTCCCAAATCGACCTGGTTTCCTTCCTGGTGCAAGAGCTGCTGCTGGCCTGGAGTGGTGTGTGAAGCTGCAGGACAAGTCAGGCTGCTCTGGACTTGTGTCATCACCTCCATCTCTGCCTGCAGGATGGGAATGTCTGTAATTACCCAGATCCAGGAGGGAGCAGCAGTGATCCACAGTCTTCCCTACTTTAGAGGATGTTTGGATGAGACCCACAGCTCCACTCTTTTTCTCCTCCCTTCCTGTACATCCCAAGGACTTGCTGTCCCTTGAGCAGGCTGTGTGCACCAGGACACAGGGGACTGGTGACAGTCATTGGGCAACTGATCCCATCTCCAGGCCGTGGCCGTAAGGAAGGCCAGGTCTGCAGTTCTTGGAGAGCAGTGGCCCATTTCAAATGAAGCAATCAAGACACTCCTCAACTTTGCAAAGAAAAAGACAGTCTTTTCATGATGGATTTAATTGCCAAAATGTCTTCAGGGCATGTGGCCTCTTGCACACAGGGTGAAAGACCCTGTTTTGGGACAAGAGGAAATGACCTCAAGCTTTGCCACGGGAGGTTTAGGCTGGATAGTAGGGAAAATGTCTTCACTGAAAGGTCTGTCAAGCCCAAGGCAGTGGTGGAGTTCCCATCCCTGGAGGGATTTAAAAGCCGTGTGGATGTGGCACTTGGGGACATGGGTCAGTGGAGGCCTTGGCAGTGCTGGGGAAGGGTTGGGCTCGATGGTCTCAGAGGGTTTTTCCAGCCTTAATGACTCTGTGCTTCTGTGTCTAGCCCAGTACCCCAGAGCCAACACAGGCCTGCTCTGATCCACGGTCCTGATCAGTTTGGGAAGGCACAGACCTGGGCAAGCCCGGCCCCTCCGTGGGTGTCCTCTCCTCCATCCTTACCAGTGCCAGGCCATAAACCCCAGCCTTGGGGGTCCCACTGCATCTCCCATCACCAGACTCTTGTTTGCTTTGCGTAGGGAAAGTTAATAACGTGTGACGTGCTGGAGCAGCGGCACAGCCCCAGCGCTGCAGTTTTATTCACGGGCTCCAACACGCCATGCCAAAATAAAGGGAACACTCAGGCCGGGGAAGGCTGAGCCCCGGGACAAAGCTCCCTGCCGGCTCCTGCCCCAAGGACACAGCTGCCATCACCGGGAGCTGCCCTGGCACTCAGCGTTTTGCCAAGTTTCCCGCTGGAAATCAAATCCCTCCTGTCCCGAGGGCACCCGTGTCGCTGCAGGGCAGAGGGCGAGGGCACGGCCGCTGTGCAGCGATCGAGGGCCAGCAGCTGCCTTGCAGGGCTCGCTAATTAATTCACGGGTAACCAATTAATTGCGCCTGTACAACATCAGCATCCTAATCAGCTGAGGTTCATTACCACTTTTATGGCCCTAAACGCTGCAAAAGCAGTCACGTTAACGGCTCGGTTTAGGGGAACTCGGATGTGTCTGGTGATTCAAAACGGCCCCCTCGGGGCTCCTGGACACCCACTGGGCTGACCCGCGCCTGGCAGATTTGACCTCCAGGGGATGAAGTTTGTTTTTGAGGTTATTCGTCGTGCTCTCAGGAACACAGGTCTGGGTTCCTGAAGCGGACGCGCTGCCTCTTGTCCCCCTCCCCATCGCCCTCACGGCGCTCCCGCCCGCCATGACAGACCCCCCCCCCCACCCCCGGCAGGTCGCCACCGCGGGGCTCCTCATTGGACAGCGGCGCTGTCAATCAAGCGATGGGCGCTGCTGAGGGGCGGGGCCTCACGGGGCGGGGCAAACGCCGCTCGCCATAGGCTGTCCGGAGAGACCCCGCCCCCTCGGTCGCCTGGCAACGTGAGGCGCTGGCGGCGGGTGGGACCGGGACCGGGATCGGGATTGAGGCGGGGACTGACGTCGGGATCGGACCGAGCGCGCTGCAGGCCGCCGGGGGCCGGCATTCCCCAGTAACGGACCCCTGAGACTCCCCCTCCAGCCGGGGATCCTCCCGGCCCGGCCCCCCGAGCCGCCCGCCCCTCACACGGGGGATGCTCCCCCCTGGGAGTCGCGCCCCGCCGACCGCTGACTGTCCCACAGCCGGGGGTCCCTGGGTCCCCTGCTGCCCCAGACCCACACCCAGGGACCATTCGCTCCCTGTCAGCCTCCTACACTCCGGTGCCCTCTGCCCCCTCCTTGTGCCCTCCCTGTCCCCTCCTCTCGGCCCTTTCCCTCCAGATTCCCCTCCCACCCTCTGGCAGTGCCAGGCCTGAAGCGTAGAGGTTTCCTACTGGGAACCCTGCCCACCCTTCCAAGGTGGGCACAGGGCCCTACAAGAGCTGCAGACTGTGCTGCTGTGGCTCAGCTGCTCCTCAGAAGCAGTTGGGAGCTTTCCTCCCACCACCCTTCGAGGCCAGGAAATTATTGTTAAGGGAATATTATTGCCTTATTATGGGCATTCAACAGCCTCTCTGGGACAGAGACCAGCTCTGACCCACGACTGCATGTCCTGACCGCATGCCCACACCCAGGGAGAACTCCAGTGTCATCTGAAACTCACACATTTTCCTACATTACCTTGTTTCCCTAATGCTATCATCATGGTTTTCTCTTAGAGAGAACATCCAAGAAGGAAGATTTAAGTGACAGTGGCAGTACAGGGACCTTGATGTTTTTTGAGAGTCTCACCTTGTGTGCAAGCTGTGTCCCTTCTAGACTTCAAACCACTCAGCCCACAGGTTGAATCCATGGCAACAGGGAATCCAGCTGCATTCCAAGCATCATCGTGAAGTAAAGAACCCTGGTGAAGGACATGGCAACTCCAGAGAAGGCAACGACCCCCTTGGGTGCCATGGGGGTGTTGGAGCCACGTCAGCTAAAGCCTGATAGCGCAGAGACGGAAAGAATCCTGACTGTCTTGGATGAGACCATTACCAAGCTGGAGATGACCAGGTTGATCCCACGGATCACTGGCTCCCTGGAGAGGTTTGCTAGGATGCTGGGACCTGAGATCACAGCCAGCCTGTTGGAGCACCAAAAGCTTTCAAATGAAATGCAGCACCTGCTCGCCAGCCCTGGAGCACAGGAGACCATGAGAGCCAGGGAGCAACGCCTGAAATGTTCTCTTAGACACATCCTGAGGCTCCTTCTGGCCAACCCTTTGCTTTGCCAGGGACTGAAATATCAAGTCCAGGTGAGAGCATCACCAGCTGATGCGTTTATCAAAGCCTTTGCGGAGTTCAGGGATTTCATGCTGGAGAAGCTCCTGACCAGTCCTGCCGAAGAGCGAGAAAAGATTCAGTTCGTGGAAGAAATGTCCCTCAAGGCTGAGCAAAACACCGAAGTGATCACAGCTCTACAGGCAGAGCTGGCAGCAGCAATCCAGACTCGAAAGGAGGAGGTATGATCTTGTGGGAATATTTTCCCACAAAGTGTTACTGGAACAAAACTTTGGTAACTAAAAACTGACCCCTTTATTGCAGTTCTGAAAGAGCAAGTTCCAGAAATCATTTCTAAACCAGGTACTAAACTTAAAGATACTATTTTTATTGGAAAATAGAATGAGGATGCTTATTGCACACTTGACTTTTTTTTAAAACTTGAATTTGGCGTGTTTTGAAACTGTTCTCACCAGCCAACTTGAACGAGACAAGTTCCAGAGGAGCTGCAGGACAGACACAAATTACTGTGGTTGTGTCTTGGCAGGGTGACAGTGCCAGCTGCTTCGTTCCTGCTGATGAAACAATGAAAAGTCATTCCAGGGAGAGATTGCTCTGATTAAAATCCATTTTTAATGTCTGCCCTGTCTTCGCTCTTGCTTAAAACCAACATTTCTGTGACTCCCGACTCTAATAGCTGCCTTGGAGCATTTGTGATTAATCAGTGATTATATGAATTACATCAATTTTTAATTTTATCTGCAGCTGAGGTGCAGATGAATGACTGGGCACTTCCCAGGCACTTTCCAAGCCTGTGGACTGTGCCAAGCATCCAAGCCCTGAGCTCCTGACAACAATCCTTTGTTTTCTACATGTGCTCCTCATTCTTCTCCCTGCAAGAGGGTCAGCGAGGGAGGTTTTGTCCTGTGCTCGCTGCGCTGGACGGTGCTGGCAGAGCCAAGAGCCTGCTTTCCCCATTCCCTCTGCTCCTTGGAGATCTGGGAATTGAGACACTTGAGATTTTTATGTGCAATTTGGCAGCTTGGCCAGGGCATCGTGGATAAATCTGTTTCACTGATCCCAGCTGGAGATTTCCCCAGACAGTCACTCAGAGCCTGATCCAGCTCTCAAGGGAGACACGGGGCTCGCTCCAGGGAATCTGCTTTTGGCTGTTCCTCAGGTGGCAGTGCCAGTGAGGCTTGGGGTGGTTTGTTCACTCTCTACCTTTACTAACGGGGTCCCAGAGGAGCAAGGGAGGAGGTTTCCAAAGCTCCTGTGTAAATCTAACTCTTCCCTCAGCCAGCAGTGGCAGGTCTTTGGTGTTACCTGAGCAGGCACCTAAGGGTCTCTTCTTGTATCTCTTCAATCTTTGCCAGGTCTTTTTTCTCCTGCCCACCTTATGCCTCGCTGGCATTTCCCAGTGATACTCCTCTTGTTTTCTGGCTCTAGATGGACAGGAAGGATAAAATGATTGAAGACCTCAAAACCACCATGGAAAATCTGGCCAAGGACCGCAAGGCTGAGATCCAGCAGATGAAGAAGGAAGGGGCAAAACAGCGAGAAGAGGAGGTGAAAGCTGCCCAGGGCAGGTGTGCCAGGCTGCAGGAGGACGTGCAGCGCCTGCGAGTGCAGTTCAGTGCCCTGGTAGAGGAGCATCGAGCCTCGGAGCTGCTTCTCAGGAAGGTAAAGGGGAGGAGAGCTCTGGGACAGGAGATTTAAGCCTGTTTGCAGAGCTGTCAGCTCTGCCTGCTGTCTGCTACAGGAGATTCCTTGGTCCCTGCTCGTTCCTGGCAGGATGCACATGCTGTTTGTCAGAGTACACCCGCTCTGTCCTCATGCTCTGCTGATTCCAGTGGAAAGCAGCCCTGCAGCGACAGCAGGGATAGAGCCTGTCACAGGTCCTGCTCCTGTCTCGGTCTGGGAGCACCTTCCCACGGAGCTGTGACATGGCATGGGAGAGGCTGTGGATGGGCAGAGTGCAGGGCAGCAAGGCTGGAGCAGGACAGGTGAGGGATGGTGGAGAAACAAGAGATCTGGTGTAGGGTGAGCACAGCAAACACAATATTGGCTTGATAGAAAGGCATCTTTTAGAGTTGATTTAGTGTTCAAGGTGGAATGTGGCTGATGCTGAGGGCTCAGCAGCTCCTGCTCTGCTTGGCATGTTGCTGAAGAGATAAGCCAAGGACTCGGGTTGGGTTGAATGAGGGTAAATGTGATTTCATAGAATCATCCCAGAATGGTTTGGGTTGGAAGGGACCTTAAACCCATCCAGTCCCACCCTCTGCCACAGGCAGGGACACCTTCCACTAGCCCAGGTTGCTCCAAGCCCCCTCCAGCCTGGCCTTGGACACTTCCAGGGATCCAGGGGCAGCCACAGCTTCTCTGGGCAACCTGGGCCAGGGCCTCACCACCCTCACAGCCAACAATTCCTTCCCAATCTCCCATCTATCCCTGCCCTCTGGCAGTGGGAAGCCATTCCCCCCTGTCCTGTCCCTTCATCCCTTGTCTCCTGGAGCCCCTTTAGGCCCTGGAAGGAGCTCTCAGCTCTCCCTGGAGCCTTCTCTTGTCCATGTGAACTCCCCCAGCTCTCCCAGCCTGGCTCCAGAGCAGAGGGGCTCCAGCCCTGGCAGCATCTCCGTGGCCTCCTGTGAACTCTCTCCAGCAGCTCCACGTCCTCCCTGTGCTGTTCCCAGGGCTGGAGGCAGCTCTGCAGGGGGGTCTCACCCGAGGGGGCAGAGGGGCAGAATCCCCCTGCCCTGCTGCCCACGCTGGGGGATCAGCCCAGGGCATGGGGGGTTCTGGGTGCCAGGACACATGGGCGGGGCATGTCCAGCCCCAAACACAGCAGCACCCCAAAGTCCTTCACCCCCCAGTGCTGAGCAGATACAGGAGGAGGAAACAGGAGCACAAGGCAGGCTCAGGCCTCTGGAGCAACAGCTCTGCCCTGAGGAGAACACTGGTGACACAGAATCTAGAACTGGAAAAAGTTTCCCTCCTCATTTTGCTCCTCCTGGATATTCCCTCAAACCATCACAGCCCCCCACGGGCAGGACAGCCCAGGCTGGTGGTGGGGGTATCCCTCACTCTTGCTTTGGGTGATGCAGTACGACTTGACAACAGGGCTGGGCACTGACAAAGCACCAAACCCAAGTTAGAGCCACAGTACAACCCCCAAAATCTACCCATTTACACCTCCTTGGGCAGTGTCAGGCAGTCCCTGAGGCTGCAGAGCACAGCAGGGCTTGTTGAGGAGTGCTCAGCTCATTCCAGCACTCAGGAAGACGCATTTATTGACCACAGAGGCCTCCTTTCCTCAGCAAGTACAAGTTGTACTCGTGTACAAGTACAAGGTTGTACTTGTGGTCTAATTAGCTGAGGTGTGACCTCATGATGGCCTGGGAGCCCCTGGGGCTTCCTGGGGCAGTGTCACGTAGGAAATCATGTGGCACCTGAGATGGACCAGGAATGATTCCACAGAGCACGGATACAGCAGTTGGGGATAAACTGCCCATAACTGCTTGCACAGCAGTACAGCCACTGCTAAACTGTTCTACAGCCAGAAATATCTCT
Source organism: Manacus candei (assembly GCF_025592945.1). Lineage (NCBI taxonomy): Eukaryota > Metazoa > Chordata > Aves > Passeriformes > Pipridae > Manacus > Manacus candei. Next base: position 168,248 of record NW_026138215.1, on the reverse strand, counting down.
TCTTTTAAAAGAGCATCTTCTGAGTACTTTCTGTCCTGTGTTCATGCTTTGCAGTTCTTTATTGCTTCTATTTTAGGGTGGTTTCTCCAGTTTGTCGATGACTTACCGCATTCCATAGGATACATTAATTTCCTCCTGCAGAAAGCACCTTTCAGGTGCTGTTCAACTCCCCAGCTCCATGCTGTCAACCAAATAAAGCCCTTTGGGCCTCAGGGAATGTCCCAGGAGAATCCTCAAACCAGGGCAAACCACATATGTGTCAGCTGAGGGAAGCCTGTTGCAGGGATGGGGTGTTATACACAGATACAGTGATGCTGGGGCTCAAAGATTCCCTGCTTTCTCACTCAGGATCTTTCTCACTCAGGCCCCAGGTGCCTGCAGGGATCTGATCTTGTTTTGTGTTTCAGAGGAAGTGCAGAACGGAGGAGGAAATTGAGAACTGGATCCAGAAATACGACACAGACATGGCAGCAAAACAGGTATTGGCTCTAAACTGCTTTGCTCTGCCATGAGGGAATTTGCTCAGGTAGATTCCTGTCCAAATGGACATGTGGCTCTTACCCAGGAAGCCATGGAAGTGACAGACAGATCTCCATCCAGATGAACTGCAGGAAAGGGATCTTTGTCCTGCTTATGTGTCCAGGAGTTCTCTGCTCCTTTGGTTTTAGGAAAAGCTACATCCACTACTAAATCACACAGTATTTGGGGGCCTATGGGTTGCCACGTTCTTTCAGGCACGTCCACCACATGCCAGGGAGCAGGTTTTTCAGGTTTGCTCCAATCCTCAATCCTCATGGCTCTATCTGGTGCCCAAATCCCGCTCCTGTTCCTGCTAGATCCTTTAGAGATGTGCTGGGTGCTAAGGAACCCAACAGCCTGCACCCAACTGAGCCATAACAGCCTGAGGGTCACATGAGCACTCCCAAACCTCACCTCTGAGAAGGCCCTGGTGGCTTCCCTGTTCCTGCACTATTTATAGGGATGGATAAAAGCTGCTGGACTCCAAAATGCAGGGAGGGGCCTGAAAGCTGCTGCTAATTGTAAGGAATGATTCCCCCGGTCAGGTGTTTAATAATGGGATTATTTTGGTTTCCTGTCTGTGGGGAGGCAGGAGCAGGTTTGGGGTAGAATTTGTCAAGGCAGACACCCCCCCCACTGTTCTCAAATATTCCATTGTGGGAGGATTTTTCAGAAGAATATGAAGATACTGGGACCCAGCATCTCATGAAATTCCCTGGGTACTGGGCACATGCTTTCTTTTTGAATCCCTTTGGAAAAGCTCAGCTCAGCTCCCTGTTGTGGTCCTGCAAGGGTTTGGGATGGGTTTCAGGACCCTTGGGGGTGTACAGGGGGGAGCTGAACTGCTGTACCTGCCAGGCCACGTTCGAGGCGATTCACGCTGTCTACACCGAGGAGAAGGCCCAGCTGGCCCAGCTGATGGAGAAACACGCTCTGCTGCTCCAGGAGTATTCCCAGATTGAGGAGGAGCGCAAGATGCTTAAGCAGAAGGAGGAGGAGGAATTGCAGGAGCAGGCCAGGAGGAACCGTGCTGCCACCAGCATCCAGGCTGCTTGGAGAGGCTACGTGGTGCGGTCCTTCTTCAAGGCAAAGCTGAAGAAGGCCAGGGCCAAGGCCAAGGGCAAGGGAGGCAAAAAATAAAGCCCCAAATTCCTTCTTTGCCCCAGCAAAGCTGCTGGATCTGAGTTCTTCCAGATAAAAACATTAAACTGTTAAGTTTGGAAAAGACCTTTAACGTGATTAAGTCCAACCACCAACCCAGCACTACCGTGTTCACCACTAAAATATGTCCTCAAGTGCTACATCCACATGTTTGTTTGAACGCTTCCAGGGATAGTGACTCTACCACTTCCCTTGGCAGTCTGTCCCAGAGCTTTAGAGCCCTTTCCATGATAAAAGCTTTCCTAATATTTAATATAAAGATCCCCTGGCACAACTTGAGGCTGATTCCCCTCATTCTGTCAAGTCCTGGGTGTGTGGATTTGGGAGCCCGTGTCCCTTTCCACAGGAGGAAGCTGCAGGACTGCGAGTGAGTGACATGAGTCCTGCCTGGGCACCATCCTTGGAGTCTGCAGTTTTCAGAGGGTGGGATGTGGCACAGCCCAGCTCAAGCCGTGTTCCCAATCCTGCAAGCCACTCCCAAAGCTAACTGCAAGCTGGGAGCAAACAGCCTTTTGGATCCAGCCTCCCAGTGGCCCTTCTTTACCTGTGGCCCTTCCTGGCAGCCTCCCTTCCCAGGAGAGGGCAGTGGCAAGGGCTACAAAGCCCAAATAGTCTCCATGATCGGGTGAGGCCACTCTGTCCTCTGACAGGGCCAAGGGAGGTGTGTTCCCTTCCTTGCAGCCACAGGGGATGCCAGGATCTGTGAGACTTTGAGATGTTGGTACCCATGTGGGCAGTTTGGGGTGTAGGTACATCTCTCCAGGGAATCTTTGGTTCCAAACACCAACAGCCTTAGAGTTTCTGGGAAAAGATTGTTTAGCCTGGAGAAGGGAAGGCTCCATGGAGACCTCAGAGCCCCTTCCAATGCCTAAAGGTGCTCCAGGAGAGCTGGGGAGGGACTTGGGACAAGGGCCAGATCCCGAGGTTTGGAGCACAGTGCCCGCACTGGAGATTTCACATGGCTGGGGGAGCCCCCTCACCCTCCCTGCACCCTGCAGGGCTGTGTGTGCAGGTGATGGGTGAGAATAATGGGATCAGTGGGATCAGGGTGGATTAGGGAGATCAGGGAAAGGTGATCCCCAGGCTGGGGGGGCAGGAAAGGAAGGGCAGAGAATAGAAGAGGAAAGAGGGAAGGGAAAAAGGAAGAGAAGAGAGAAGGGAAGAGGAAAAGTAAGGGAAGAGGAACAGGAAGGGAAGGGAAGGGAAGGGAAGGGAAGGGAAGGGAAGGGAAGGGAAGGGAAGAGGGAAGGGAAGAGGGAAGGGAAGAGGGAAGGGAAAGGAAGTGAGGAGGGAAGGGCCCTCAGCAGATGGGGACACCTGGCTGGGCAGCACCTGCCACTGCCCCCATGGTGCCCTGTGGGGAAGGGACCCCTCAGGCATAAAATTCAGGCCCATGGGCTGGGATGGGGGGGGAACAGCTGAGAGGGACAGTGGGATGGGGCTTTTCCTCCTGACAGGGAAGACAGTCCCAAGGAGGATTTTTTACGGGAAAATTTTTATGGAAACTGTTTTTTTTATATCCCAATTTTTTATATCCCCTCCCCACTCCCCCGGCACGAAATGGCGGCGGGGGGTCAAAATGGCGGGGGGGGGGCTGAGGGGCCGTTCCCGCCCCGCCGCCGGGGGGCGCGCGCCGCCCCCGCCCCCCCCCCGTCCGCCCCCCCCGCCCCCCCCCCCTGCGGTCACGTGGCGGCGGCGCCGCCCCCGGTCGGCGCGGACGGGCCGGGGCGGCCCCGCGAGCGGCGGAGCCTCGGCCGGGCCCCGCGGGGTCTATGGGGAAGGCGGCCGCGCTCTGCGCCGGCGGCACCCGCGGGCTGGTCTCGCTCCTCAGCGCCGTGCCCTGCCTGGCCTGCCACGAGCTGCCGGCCATGAGCAGCGAGCCGGGCGGCCGCGGCGGCGGCGGAGGAGGAGGAGGAGGAGGAGGAGGAGGAGGAGGAGGGGGGGGTCCGGCGGGGGGTCCGCCCGCCGCCCCCCCGGGCTCCGACACCTACAAGGGGTGGCTCTTTAAGTGGACCAACTACCTGAAGGGCTACCAGCGCCGCTGGTTCGTGCTCAGCAACGGGCTGCTCAGCTACTACAGGTACCGGGGCAGGGGCCGCGGGGGCTGCGCGGCCAAAATCGCTGCGTGTTACTCCGTTCGGGCTTTTCTTCCTCTGCCAAGGCCACAGTCGGGTTTTGGTCTTCCAGAGCCATAGTACAGTGCGAGTCCCCCCGAGACCGGCTGCCCGTGGGTCTCCCATCCATCCATCCATCCCTCCCTTCCTCCTGCTGCAGCTCCAGCTGCTGGAACTGCCCGGACTGAGCAAACCTTCCAGCAAAACAACCCGAAACCACTGTCCCTGTGCTGTGCAACCTGCTCCTGCTGCTGGTTCCCTGCCAGGCAGGATGCCAGAGCATGGGGATCCTTGTCCCGGCCGTGCCTGTCGCTGCGAGCGCTGCGGCGGCCGGGGAAGGATGGGCTGGGCTGGGGGGTCGTGCCTGGGCTGGGGGGTCGTGCCTGGGCTGGGGGGTCGTGCCTGGGAAGGCAGCCCGGGCTCAGGCTGCGTTCCTGGGGAAGGAGGGAAGCTCCAGCACTCGGCAGAGATTCCAGCCTGGCTCTCTGTGCTGTCAGACGGGCTGTGGGCTCAGCGAGGAGCGTGTCAGACACCCCGAGGCTGCGAGCTGGGATCCAAAGTGATGTCATCCCTGGAGATTCTCTTGTGCTTTGTGTCTCAGCTCAGTGCTGAAAACACAAACGTGGATGCTGGTGTTTTTATCCTTTAGGAAGGTGTCCCTGCCTGTGGCAGGGGGTGGAATGATGTGAGGTTTAAGGTCCCTTCCAACCCAAACCACTCTGTGGTTTGGATCGTGTTTATTCTTGTCACTTGGAACACAAATGCTCTGTCACCTTCAGTATTGTGGAACAGATGTTGGCTGTACTTCAGGACACAGAAGCAATCCCAGATATTGAAGATGCTTGAGCTTTATAAAGAATAAGTCTTTAAAGTGCCAAACCCTCTGAGAGAGGAATTCTCTGTAAAGGCTACGCCAGAGCTGTTTTTCCTCCCGACACAAAGTTCATCAGCTGATTTCCTCTCTGCTCCAGCTGCTGACACGTAGCCTGAAGCAGATCCCAGAGCTTCAGCTCCCTGTCAGGTGTGACTATAAACTCCTCCAGCTCTAAGAAACATCTGGAACCTGGGGTCAGACCGTGGCAGGTAACAGGGCAGAAGTTCACTGATGTGTAGCCTGAAGCAGATCCCAGAGCTTCAGCTCCCTGTCAGGTGTGACTATAAACTCCTCCAGCTCTAAGAAACATCTGGAACCTGGGGTCAGACCGTGGCAGGTAACAGGGCAGAAGTTCACTGATGTGTTTATCTACTTGGAATTGTTTGAAACCCCTCAAGAACTTAAGCCAAGCAAAAACATCCCCACAAAAATGAAGTTACCTCCAGTAATTCAGCTAATTTGCTTGTAATCCTTTCTGGAATGTTTTAACTCTGCCCCAGATCCGCCCCCCAGAGCTGTGTGGCTCCAAAAGGCTGTTGGAGTTAATGCTCCACTTATAAACATGTCAGAATATTATTTTTCTGTTTTGATGCCAAGTCTGTCATGAGCAAACAAGTGGTTTTCTTCAACAGCATTATTTTAGATGGGAACAACCGGGTTTATTTTAAGACAATTTGATCTGTTTTAGGCTGAAACACCAAACAGAAACACCCAAGGAAATTATTCTGAGCAGCATGTGAAGGAGTTGAAACTTTGTGGAGCTTTCAGGCAGGGCAGACCTGCAGCAGCTGCTCCAGGGATGCTGGAGGGTTTTGTGCTTCTTTTCATTGCTGGGCTTGATGACAACTGAATTAATTTGGTTGTGAGTCAGGAGTACAAAAATACAGTGCAGAACACGTGGTGAAATCTTTCTTAAATGGAGAAAAACCTCCATTATACTCTTCAAACCCAGTGCTCTGGAATAGTGGCTGTGTCAGCTGGAATTGCCCATCTCAGAGTGCTCCTGGGAGACAGTCTGGGGTAAAAACTGGCAGTTTTGTTCTGATATAACTTCCAGGTCACTGGCAGGACTGAGGCAGCTTCAGTGTTTTCACTGACCTTCCCTGTGAACAGACAGCCCGTGCAGGACAGGGACTGCTGCCTGTTTCACTGACACAGAGGATATATCTATATTTATATACATTCTATAAAGGTTTCTGGCATTCTGTGAGCCACAGGTCTTGCTTTCTGCTGGCTCTTTGTGTCCTTCCCAGCTCGGCAGGTCCATGCCAGAAGTGTCCTTTTGTGCCCTTGCAGGTGAACTGCTGCACTCCTTGTTTTGTCACCTTGGTAGCTGGAGTTTGGCTGCACAACCCACCTGATTTAGCTGCTGGCTGCTCAGGAGTAGCCTCACAGAAACTTCACTTTGCTTATGCTCTAAAATCATCCAGACCAGGGAAGCTGCCTCCTTGTGTGGATTGATTTTGTTCCAGATTGTAGCTTTTTGTTCCATTTGGATTTCCTACCGTTTGCTCTTTAGCTTTAAACCCCAGCCTGTCTCGTTGCCTGTGATTCCTGGTAGGACTTTTGTTTGTAGAGCTGAGCTCTTGAAATCCTGGGTGTTCCCTGGGGATCTGGTCATGCCTGTGTGTGGGTGGGCTCTGTGCCATCCTTTGGGAGCTGCTCTGTGTGGTTTGCTCCAGCAGCCAGGTGTGATGCCTCTTCGCTGCCCCATTGGTTTCACAGGGACAGTTTGCCAAATTAAAGCTTCTCTTTTCCCCCACTGGAGTATTTAAAGCCTCCTGTATCTTTGCTACATCAATGAAGACATCAGGTCTTGCTGCCAGCAAAGCTTCATGTGCTTTTGCTTTTGCTTTGTGTGTACTCTAAACCTGTGGAAAATAACAGCTGAGGAATTCTTGCAGACTTCCTGTGCAGAACCCTCCTCTGGAGTGAGGTGTGTGGATTTAGAAAGCTCCTAGATAGTTGGACCTTTTTAATTGCATTGATGGCCCCTCTTAGGTTGGTTTTTGACGGAGTTTTCTGGCTGATTTGGAAATCAGCAGTGATGCTGGTGTGGGAGGGCAGTTTGGGGATGGCACAACTCGTCTGCTTGACTTGCTAATGATCCAAACTCCCTCTCTGAACTCCTCTGCCACTCAGATTTATCATTATCTATAATTAGCAGCTCTGTATGGGAGAATCTAATCACCTTGAACAGATAAGTGTTTTCAAGGAGATTAGAGAGGATCTTCAGGTGAGTATTAACTCATCAAAGATTGGCTCATGTGATCATCGATGCGATGAGTGTCTGTTCTCCCAGCAGCTTTCTCACCTTTCAGGGGCTCAGGTTTCGTGTTGGCTCCTCTGTGGGTTGCTCTGCTGCTGGTTACCTGTGGGTTGGGTGTCTGAAGAGCCCCTACCTGTGCTTTTTATGGGCACAGGAGGGAATAACAAAAGCAGTGGCAAATGGAGAGGGGAAAACCATGTCGTGCTGTGTGATGTGGTCATTGTTGTGGAGTGAAAGGCTTCTCCAGTGAGCAGCATTAACTCCCCTCATGGTTCTGCTCTTAGAGCAGTGCTGGGTGCCTGGGGCGGTTCAGCTGTCTTGTCTGGGTTTTATCCTGCAGCTCATTTCCCTGGAAAAGCTGTTTCCCAGAGCAGCATTCACCAGCTCTGTTTATCCAGCAATTAACTCTTGGCTGGCATTGTAAAGGGCTTGAGCACAACCCAGAGGGGTTTTTCTTGCTTCTCGTGCTGAGACTCCACTGAAAGCTGAGGTGAGGAGTTCAGCTTGAAAACTGCTGCTGATAGAAGAGACCTGGAGGGAACTGGGGGCTTCCAGAAGAGACCTTGGAACCTCTAATCCAGAGCCTGTTCCATGTAGGGCCTCCCAGTGAGGTTGCTCAGGACCTTGGGCTGCTGAGGTTTGGATGTCACAGAATCACAGAGTCATTTGGGATGGCAAACCCCTCTGAGATCATCGAGTCCAACCAGCACTACCAAGGCCACCACTAACCCGTGTCCTCAAGTGGCACATGCACACAGCTTTTAAATCCCTCCAGGGAAGGTTATTCCAGCCCTGACATGGGCAGCTGTGCCAGGGCTGGACAGCCCTTTCTATTAAGAAATTTTCCAATACCCAACCTGACCCTCCCCTGGCACAGCTGGAGGCCGTTCCCTCTCCTCCTGTCCCTTGTTCCCTGGGAGCAGAGCCCGACCCCCCCCGGCTCCCCCCTCCTGTCAGGGACTTGCAGAGCCAGAAGGTCCCCCCTGAGCCTCCTTTGCTCCAGGCTGAGCCCCCCCAGCTCCCTCAGCCCCTCCTGCTGCTCCAGCCCCTGAAATCAACAAGGGACGAGATTGCAGAGCCTCTCCATGGCCCTCTTCCAGTGTTGGACCAACCTTGGGGGAGAAATGTTTCCTTATATTTAGCTTGTACATAATAAAATGAGGCAATACAGTCTCCTAGAATGATTTCTGTAACACCTCCTCCCTCTGCAGACAAGTCCTGGAGTGTTTGTCACCCTTGGGTGCTGGAGTATGCAGGTTTCCAGGAGAGCCCTGGAGCTCCTGGTGACTTTGAGCTCCTTGTTTTTAAACAGTGATTAATAATTGGTGTTCCCAGTCATCTTGTTTTCCCATGGCACTTGCTGCATCCATATGGTGCTTTGCTGTTGCTCCTTGTTCGTTATTTGCCCACGCTGGAGGCAGCTCCTCCCTGTGCTGTGTCCCTGGGGACAGGGTGCTGGCACAGCTCCGTGGGGACATGGCATGTCCGTGTGGCATTCCGGGGGTGCTGTGGGGCGAGGGCAGTGATGCTCTTGGGGCTGCTGCTTCCAGCCTGGATTGCTCTGCTCCCAGGATGGTGCTGTGGAGGGGGTTGGCATCACTTGACTCCAAACAGCAGCTACTGCTGATGCTGCAGGAGGGTGTCAGACATGGATCTTGTCCTTAAGGATGTTTCTATCATGGCCTGGTTACTGGTGCTGTGTGAGGGGTTTTACAGCTGCTGCCTGGTTCTGTTTGCTGGCTGCAAACTGCAACGAGAGCTGTGAACTCTGTTGATGCTTTATTTCTACCTCTGTCATCTTAAATCAAGTATAGTTGATTGATTTGTTCCATCACTGGAAGGGATGGCAAGGTTGGAAGGGGCTTGGAGCAACCTGGGCTAGTGGAAGGTGTTCCTGCCCATGGCAGGGGGTGGGATGGGATGAGCTTTAAAAGTCCCTTTCAGCCCAAACCGTTCCGGATTTCTGTGACCCTGTACTGGCCCAAGTGCTTCATTTGATGAAATCGTAGCAGAAATAACTGGCTTGTCTTGTGCAGAACTAAACTTTTAGAGGGGCAGAGCACAGCAGCCTGTGTTGCTGTCTCAAGGTCAGTCGTGTTGCTCACACTACAATTTTCCCTCCTGGAGCAGTTTGCAGGCGTGAAGTGTGTTCATGGGCTCAACTGCCCAGGTCGTCACCAGGGTGAGGTGCACCCATTTCTGGTCTCAGTTGTCCCAGCTTCCATTGCTGGAGCACACGTGGGTGTCGGTGCCCCTCTGCTGTCCCTGTCAAGAGCAGGGGGTCACTGCCCAGCCCTGTGTCTCCCCCACGGGGTGCTGGAGCTGCCTCAGCTCTGCCTTTTTCAGCTCTGCCTTTGGAGTGGGCTGGCCCTGCTCTGGGACATCCAGGGCTGTGCTGACCTTTAGGAGCAGAGGTTGGAGTGGGCTGTCTGTGCCTCAGGACATCCAAGGCTGTGCTCAGCCCTGGATAACTCTCTCCAGCCCTCGGTCCGTGTGCTGCTGGCGGTGCTGCCGAGTGCTCCAGGAGCTCTCTTTGGCTCCAGAGGTGACTGCCATCACCCGCCTCTTGGCTGTAGCTGCTCTCCCTGTCTTTTTCCAGGGAAATATGTATTCAGCTCCAGCCTGACTCGCTCCAGTTACAGGTTTAAGTTGGTGCTTGCACGGCCTGTCATCCTCTGTGCCCACAGTGAGTCACCGGGGAAGGAGCTGATCTTTCTTGTCAGGAGTAATGTGAGGCACCTGCTGTGCTTTCCCCTGTAATATCCCTTGTATCCTGCTTGGTTTCCTCCCAAACAGGAGTTTTCAACCAGTGCAGCAAGCTCTGTAACTCATCTCTGAACAACATGGACACTCCTTACCTGTAGGTTGATTGATGCTGCAGCGGGTCAGACTGTTGAGCTTCTCTGTATTGTTTGTGCTTGTGTATCAGTTGTTGTAGCTGGGTAACCCACCCTGGTAATATTAGGTAACTGAAGTGTTATCAGTGATATCAGAGCCCTTTTCTCCCTGTAGGTCTGTTCAGCTCTAGTGCTGATGGCCCACAGCTCACCCTGAAATGTGAGTTGTCAGGAGAGCAGGCAGCATCCTGGAGATTTATCCCTAAATAGGATAGTTCTTCCAAACCTGAGCTAACTGGAGGTGTTAAATATCCCTTCAGACCCTTATTATGCCACTCAATTATCATAATCATTCCTACAGTACGTTGGCAGGGATCTTTCCTACACTTTACATCAGCCTTTGTTTGGTTTTGCTCAAAAAGCTCGTTTAATAATTAATGACAATATTCCTGTGTGTGCCGGCTGCGGGCTGGGCAGGCAGAGCTGGAGGAGGAGAGCAGAGCCGGCTGTGGTGCTGGGGCAGTGATTGCTGACTCACAGGGCAGCGCGGAGCCCTGGGGCTGCCAGCGGATCAGCGGCGGAATTAAACATGCGGATGGGAAGCGTGGGACTGTGTGGCACTGACAGCCCCGCGCCCAGCAGAACAAACCAGAACAAATCTCCTCCCTGGTCCCGTGCCAGCCACTCGGGATTCACCTCCCCGGGCTCCTGGCGGTGCCGCTTTGTCCCTGGCTTGTGCTGTGACCCGGCCTGGCCTCCCGCTGTCCCCGGTGGTGCTGCTGGGGTGTGACATGGCTGGGGTTGGAGCTGCTCACAGGCTGTCCTGCAGCTCTCGGCGCTGGCACGGGCAGCACCATTGTGTCACAAACCCTGTGTCACAACCCCTTGTCACCTGTGTTTTCCCTGCATCCAGCTGCCCTTCCTTTCACACCCTGCCGGGTCAAACTGTGTTTCTATTCACTCTGCTGGGTTTTTTTTATCTTTATCTAACTCTTCAAGGCTATTTCTGTTTTGAATCACGACCGGATAGATGTATGTCCCTGTGGTGACTCAGGGGGAGGTCCTTCATTCCCTAAAAATAGTCTTAATTCTCCAAATCTTTTGGATGAGAGCACTGTCTGGGCACGCGTGGCTGGTTAAAGCAGCTTCTGCAGTGCATGTGGGGGTAAATATGGGGGGTAGGAGTCTGTGCCTTTCTCTTTTCCTGCTTTAACCCAAAGCAGTGGTTCTTAAGCTGTTATTAATAGGTAGAGCAGGTTTCTGCTGGGAACCTTATAAGAAACAGAGCGGGAGAATGTTGCCCTTGGGACCTGCAGGTTGTGTATTGCTGGTGTGTGTAAGATCCTCTCAGTTCAGGCTGGTTGGTTGGCACAGACACCTGAACACTGTGGCTGGGTGGGCTCCTAAAGAACAGCAAACTCCTTCCCATGCCACAGCCACAGATGTGACACAGGGGCTGGCAGTGGTGACCTGGATGGGAGCAAAGCTCCTTTAGGAGGTCCCTTGGCCTCCTGCTGCTGGTGATACGTTGGGGTCCATTGCTCTGTTTCCTCAGGGCTCCTCCCAGTGCCATGGGGCAGCGAGTGCGCCGTGTTTGCAGCTATTCCCTGTTGGTGTTCCCAGCTGACTTGGTGCTTTGTGCCTGTCACTCACCCGAGCACAGAATTAGAGTATTTGTCACAGCAGCAAATATCCATGGCAACTAATTCCCCAGTTCTGGGAATCTTCATGATTTTTGAAGTTTCTGTTTTCCTGTGAAATGCACAGGGGTGGTTCCACAAACTTTTTTTTTCAGGTCTTCTGCAACTGTCAGGAGTGGTGGCTCTTCTTGGAGGCGTGTGAAAAATACACCGGTCCGAGTTCGGAAGATGGGGTGAGTTTGGGTGGATTTGGCTGCAGCATGGACGTGGGTGACTGGGACATGCCTCTGCTTTCCAGGACTGTGCAGGAGTGGAGACCACAGGATTAAAGAAACACCTTTTTGTCACAGAAATGTGGAGTTGCCATGCAGCAGGTGGGGATGTCACCTGTGCCCTCAGCTCGTGAGGAGTCAGTGATGTTGTGTCAGGGCAGGCTCAGGTTGGATCTCAGGCAAAGGTTCTTCCCCCAGAGGCTGGTTGGGCACTGCCCAGGCTCCCCAGGGCAGTGGGCACAGCCCCAAGGCTGCCAGAGCTCCAGGAGGGTTTGGACAACGCTCTGAGGGACAGGGTGGGATTGTTGGGGTGTCTGTGCAGGGCCAGGAGTTGGACTGGACGATCCAGTTGGACTGGATGATGGGTCTCTTCCCAACTCAGCACATTCTGTGATTCCGAAGTTTCAGCCTTTGGTGTGAAGTCCTTTCTGGAGGCTCTGGCTGGGAGCCCATGTGCCTGGTGTCAGGGCTTTGTTGTTCAGCAGCCCCATCCTGTATTTTTGGAAGAGTGAGACCTCCCAGCTTTGCTGTTTCCAAACCTGCAGGTTGCTGTGCCTGATGCTGGACGCTGTTTATCTGCTGTTTATCATTCCCAAGTTACCACTGAGGTGCTTCCCAGCAGAGCTTGTAGAGCAAAAGGCACTGCAGGTTTATAGGGTGTGGTGAGGTGAGACTAATCCCTGGCTTTATTTTATCCCAGCAGTGTTTACCATTCCTTGTCTGTTGGGTCTCTGTGGTCTGTGTGGGGGAGAGGCTACTTTGGGCTCCCTGGGATGGAATTTTTATAAGCAGAAGGAAGAGAGTGCTCAACCCAAAAGTCATTTTGTGATGGTATAAAGGTGACAATCATCATAATACTGTGTAACTTGTACTGATCTGCACAGCACTATGAACTCCCACACAGAACTGGACTTTCATTGTCTTACCATGAGCTGTGGGACTCCCTTTGGAAGCTGGTGTGGTGTTTGTGCTCCCAGTAGCCATTTTCTCTCAGGGACTGATTAAGAGTACCTATGACTTGATTGGTTTTTGGTAGATGTGATGAGATTCCACTCCATTAGTCACAGTATTTGCTGTATAATGTCATTATTAACGGGTGAGTGCCCTCCCAGCCGGGCTGTGGGTGGTGCCAAGTGGAGCAGAGAGGTCACAAGTCTGGATTTCAGAGGGACCATGACAGGCTGGAGTAACAGGATAGTGGGAGCCCTGTGATGTTCAGCAGAGGCAAACACCAGCCCTGCTCTGGGGTTCCTGGCTCAAAGCAGCTTTGCAGAAGAGCCCTTGGGAAAAACAAGGTGACCAGGAGTCACCAGAGGTCAGTGGTGGCTTTGGCTGCTCAGCAGAGGTGCAGCGTGTCGAGGGAAGGGCCCGGCCCCTCTGCTCAGCACTGGGTGCCCTGGCTGGGCTGTGGGTCTGGTTTGGGGGTCCCAGGGTGAGGCTGGAGGGGAGAAGGGATGTGGGTGTGCTCAGCTTGGAGCAGGGGAGGAGAGGGGTGTGAGAGGACAGAGCCCAGCTCTGCTCTCTCAGGAGGAGGCAGTGGGCTGGTACCAGCACATGAGAAATCCTGCATGGACACATGGAAACATGTTTAGCTGGGAGTGAGGGCTGAACACTTGGGGTCTGGAGGGAACTCTTGACTGTTCCAGCTGTGGATACATGGGGTCCTGAGCAACCTGATTTGGATGCAGATGCTCAGGGCAGGAGGCTGGACCTGAGGCCTCCTGAGGTGCCTTCCAGACACGTTTCATGTACCATTCTGTGGTAGTTTGGTTTCTGACAGTAAGTTTGTCTTCAGCTCTCTGGATGCTGATGGGGGTGAAGAAAAACTGTGTCATGTCTGTGGCTTGTCCTGGAGCCCCTGTGTCTGTTCATAGAGTTCCCCACTTCCATGGCACCCTAAATTGAGGGAAGGATTTCTTCCTGACACTGGGACAGCCTGAGGACTGGCAAACCAAACTTAGGATGGGATTAAGCTGTGCTTTGCTGATCTGTCATAGTTTTATCTCTTAAAGCTTCTAATAAATACAGTGTTTTGCTGGAACAGTTGAGGAGGCAAAGACCCAGTTGGGTTTCTGATCCTTTTAGGAGTAGGGTCGGCTTAGGAGCTGAAGGATAGGAATTTTCCTAATTTTTTGCTTGTGCAGTCTCTGGGATGTCCCAGCTGGGTACTGCCCTGGAACTGTTTTCCCAGGAACCTGCATTTTTATGTAAGTAAACATGGAGCATGCACTGGGTGAGGCATCTGCCTCTTCCTCTCTGTTTCTTTCCTTTACGCCACAAGGAAAGCAATAAAGACTTCTAGTGGAAAAAACTATGGATGCAGGCTGCTTGGAAGTTTACTTTTAAATTTGGAAGTTGACTTGCAGAGATCTAGAAATTAATCCTTTTGCCCTGTAACAAACCCATTTTTCCCTCCTTCCAGCCTGCAGACATCCAGCCAGGAATTGTCACTTGTAAGTACCTGCAGAGGCTGCAGCTCCATGTCCCAGCACACACAATTACTGGATTAGAATGAATTCTGCTGCACATCTGCAGCCCTAGGGTCTCTTCACAGCACAGGAGTGAAATCTCAGGCTGCCCATAGTTGATATTCTGCATTTTGGGGCTATTACAGGTTAGTGTGTTACCTGCCACCCCCTGCTACAAGCATGAAGCACATGCTGTGGGAACGGGACTGATTCCATCAGGATTTGTACATTTGAGTTCCAGGTGCACAAAACCTGAACAGCCTGAGTGGTTTTCAGAGTCAAATTCTGCTGGCAGTGGAGACTGTGGATGCTGCAGGGAGTCAGTGATGTGTTTGTAGGAAGCACTGGGATCATCACGTGGCTGCTGTGCCTGACATTCCACAGGGTCAGGCTGGAGGCTGGAACAGCTGGAGGAGCTGCATGATCTTCAATCATGGGATCATAGAATGGGTTGGGTGGGAAGGGACCTTAAAGCCCATCTCATTCCACCCCCTGCCATGGGCAGGGACACCTTCCACTAGCCCAGGTTGCTCCAAGTCCATCCAACCTGGCCTTGGACACTTCCAGGGATCCAGGGGCAGCCACACCTTCTCTGGGCAACCTGTGCCAGGGCTTCCCCACCCTCACAGGGAAGAATTTTCTCCCAATCTCCCACCTATCCCTGCCCTCTGGCAGTGAGAAGCCATTCCCTGTGTCCTGTCCCTCCATACCTTGTCCCCAGTCCCTCTCCAGCTCTCCTGGAGCCCCTTTAGGCCCTGCAAGGGGCTCTCAGATCTCCCTGGAGTCTTCCCTTCTCCAGCTGAACAATCCCAATTCTCTCAGCCTTAATGTATTGTGTTTTTAATGTTGGGAACTTGGTCCAAGGTGTTTGTTTCCATGAAGATTTACAATTCCTGTAATTTTAGGAAGAAGAACTTGTAAAGTAGCTAAAACACCAATAATAAGTGGCCTGTAATCCCACAGGCATTGTCATAGGTATGGAGGGAATTAAAGTTTTGTTTCACATTCAAGACACCATCCTATAAATATTCCTGCTGTTTTCCATTTGTCTTGTAAAGGGAATAAGTTAAATCCAGTGAGCCCTTTGTCCCATGTGTTTGTGCTGCACCAGGTCTCTATAAAAAGAATCTGCTCCCATGTGCAAGTGTTGTAGTCGGAACAGCTTAGCTTAAGTGAGCGTGGATTTGATGTGATCCCACTTGCTTACTTGGGAAAAAGGGCATTGTGCTGCTTTCCACTAGTGTGTGCTCCTTAATGTCATAGAATCATGGAGTATCCTGTGTTGGAAGGGACCCACAGGGATCACTGAAGTCCAGCTCCTGGAATATGTTGATATGGGACCATTTGATTCCCTACAGTGGCCTGGCTTCTGTCCTCTCTTCCAGCATTGGTAAAATAAAAAATAAACAGAAAATTGAAGGTTTAAATAAAAATGGGTAGGGAAAGTAAGAAAGATGAGTGTCCATGCTTGAAAACAGTCTGGTGGATCCCGGGAAGGAAAGAGGAGGATGAACACAGCTTTATTTGTCACCTGCATGTGGCTCTACTCTGGAAACCAGCTGAGCACTGTGCCGTGTTCCTCTGCAGCCCAGCTGGGCTCTTCCTTCTCCCCTGGGAACGCTTCCCATGTCCATCCTGCAGTGCTTTGGGCTCCTTTGGGGGAATCCTTCCCATGGCAGAATTTGCTGGGCTGAGGGATCAACCCCAGGGCTTGGGGTCCTTCCTGGCAGCTGCTGGACAGAGGGGACATGAGCCACTTCTTGGAGTCACTCTGAGGAGCACGTGGATACAGAGGGTGCTTCTAGGCCCAGCTTGGCCTTTTCTGTCTGTAGGAATGTTTGTATAAGGTCTATGACATATAAGTTTAGAGCTGCAGACCAGCATTCATCTCCCTGCTGTTGGCTGGAGCAAACGTAACGCTGTGGAAAAGCTCTGGAGAGCTGTTTTCCTTCTGGTGCTGGCTGAACTTGTGGTGTTTGTTGTTGCAGGTGGATCTGTCCCTGTCTGGGGATCCACTGGGAGTGTGGATCACTGCAGGGAGAGCTGCTGAGGCACACGGCAAATGTCTGCTGCTTCTCCTGTTTTCCCTGTCGTTTCTCTGCGCTGGCAAAGCACCCAGCGTGTGTGTTTGCTCTCTTGTTACCTCTCTCCTTCCTTCCTCTGGTGGAATTTGCCCTGAGGAGCAACCAGAGCCCTGTGTTGTGTCCCAGCCCTCTGGGGTTGCAGTTGTTGGGGGGGCAGAGGAGGAGGTGT
The DNA here is from genome assembly GCF_025592945.1 of Manacus candei. Classification (NCBI taxonomy): domain Eukaryota; kingdom Metazoa; phylum Chordata; class Aves; order Passeriformes; family Pipridae; genus Manacus; species Manacus candei. The sequence continues at coordinate 151,841 of NW_026138215.1, read as the reverse complement.
TTGGAGGAGGGGAGCGTTGGATGCAGCTCCTACAGAAATGGATTCTGCTGAGGCTGAGGGCTAAAAATAACCCGTTCCCAGCCCTGTCCCTGTGACAGGAACTGCTGGACAAGAGCTCTCAGGCACCAGGGACCCAAGGTTTTCATGTCCTCTGTGAAGCACCAGGGCCTGGAACTGCACTGGGGTTTTGGGACCTGCTGGCAAAATCCTGGTACTTCCCAGGAGCCCCAGCAGGTGGGTGGGCTGGGGGGTGTCTGGACAAGCAATGTGCAAAACGGGGTTTTGCTTGTGCAAAAAAAACCCCTAAAGATGGCTTAAGAGAAGGCTGGAAAGGGACTTTGGGCAAGGGCCTGGAGTGACAGGACCAAAGGGCATGGCCTCCCACTGCCAGAGGACAGGGTTTGATGGGATATTGGGAAGGAATTGTTGACTGTGAGGGTGGGGAGGCCCTGGCACAGGTTGCCCAGAGAACCTGTGGCTGCCCCTGGATCCCTGGAAGTGTCCAAGGCCAGGTTGGACGGGGCTTGGAGCAACCTGGGCTGGTGGGAGGTGTCCCTGCCCATGGCAGGGGATGGGACTGGATGAGCTTTAGTATCCTTTCCAGTCCAAACCATGATTTACTTGTTTACCCTTTGAGGTACATGTCCAGCAGGCTGCTTTGGAAACCCCTTGGCTTCCCAGAGTGGCTGCTGGAATGGAAGGGAGTGACTTTGGATGAAGTGCCGAACCTTCCCTGCGTGAAGGAGAGGGGTAGGATGGCAACTGGTTGGTCTTGAGGAGGTTGGGAGGTGTCCTGTGAAGGGCTGGCTGGGAGGGCAAGGGCTTGGCTTGGCTGGAGCCAGAGGAGCAGGGGGTGGGATGGGAGTGGAGGGCAGGACTTGGACTGTGCTGAAACAGCTGGAATGTTGCTGCTCTAAAACCACCAAGCATCTTATTGCACCACACATGTCTTGCAACACAATGCACTGAAATAACACCGAGAGTCTGGACTGAGCACTTGGGAAATTTTGTTAAAGCTGTAACTCGTCCTTGTCTGCTCGTGAGAGCCCTCCCTGGGGAAGGTCACTGAATGTGCTTTCCCTCTTGGCCGTGTGTTTGACTCCTCTGTTCCTGGTAACCCACAGTCAGTATCTGTAGGACTTTTGCAGAAAAGGTACCTCCCCTGAACGCTGATCCCGGAGCAGAGTATTGGCATTACTTGGATTATAGAATCCCAGAATGGTTTGGGTGGGAAGGGACCTTAAAGCCCATCTTATTCCCACCCCTGCCATGTGCAGGGACACCTCCCACCAGCCCAGGTTGCTCCAAGTCCTCTCCAACCTGGCCTTGGACACTTCCAGGGATCCATGGGCAGCCACAGCTTCTCTGGGCAACCTGTGCCAGGGCCTCCCCACCCTCACAGCCAGGAATTCCTTCCCAGTCTCCTGTCTATCCCTGCCCTCTGGCAGTGGGAAGCCATTCCCTGTGTCCTGTCACTGCGACAGGCACACAGTGCTGAAAGGCACTCAGTCTCACAGGGAAGCAGCTGAGATGTGCCAGGTCTGTCCCAAAGTTGTTGGCCAAGGTCACTTGAGTGTCTGCAGTGTTTGATCCAGGAGCACCATTAGTCCCAATCCCAGTAAGCAGTTAACTCTCAATTTCTGTTTTAAATAAAGCTCTTGGCATCTGCAGTGGCTGGAATGCCAGCTGCCAGTGCTTTTTTATGTTTTGGGTTGTGCCATAAGGGATGGGAAAGGTCTTACACTGAGCCACGCTGCCCCTCGCAGTCACGCTGCCGACACAACTCGCTGTGCTGCTCTCATTTCCCCTCTGAAAAACCTGCTGTTCAGGACTGCTGACCTCCTCACTCCTCAGGAGCACGTCCTCCAAGGATCAGCTGATCATTTCCTGGGTAATGAAGGTCGTGGAGGCACCTTGTGTGCATTAGTCTCTCTTGCAGTATTCAAGGTCGTGCTCCCTTCTGCTCAGACTCAAGTGGCAATTTCCTGGCCCCTGGAATGTGTTCCATGAGGCTGGTAACTGCTCCCAAACCTGGGATATGCTGATTGTAGAGCTGAGCACGGGTTTGTCACGGAATAAAGATCTGGGTGGTCCCAGGAGGCCACAGAAGTTGCTGGTGTTGGCTGACGTTGGGTGTTTGCCTTGAGCAGAGGCAGCTGCATGTCCTGTTCGGGGAGAAGATGGAACTGAAGGAACCTCCCTGCAAACCTGCACTGGGCACACACCTGAAACCAGCAGCACAGAAACCTGGAGTAAAGTAGTTGTTGAACTGAGGAATCCAAAGACAAGGGCTGAGAAGCAGCAGTTTGGGTTTTAAATGGGAAGTTTCATCTTTCTTCCTGTGCCTTAAAATAGAGGAAGAAATATGTGCAACCGTGTGGGCTTTGCATCCGGATATAAATCCTTAGGGAATATTTCATACAGCAAGAGATGCTACATCTGGGTATCTGTCCCTAAGGAATATTTCATCCATGGGGAGATCCTGTGCTATAATTGAGTGTTGTTTGAAAGCTGACAAGGAGTCAGGAGTGCGATGACTTTAGTGTGATGTTTGAGGTCACAGGCCATAATTCATGTGGTGTCTGTGAGGGAAATTTATTTGGTACTGAAAGCGTTAACATTGATGGTAACTTACTCAAAGAGAGCTGCTTGCAGCATGGAACAATTCTTGGAAGTGAACTCTTCTATCCACACTTGATCTTGGAAAGATGGGATGAGTCTTGTGCTCAAAGCAAATACATCCCTGAACTCTGTAGTCTGGGAAAACGGGGTTTTTTTGACCAATCTGAATATTGTAAGTGGAATAGGAATTGATGGGATAGGAGTAAAAATGGTACTTAATGTTGGCTGTGCTGTGCCCTGTGTGCTCTTATGTCCTTGGTGGTGAGAAAATATAAATATGAGCTGACTGTGGCTGGTCTTTATTCTGATCATTTAATGCAATTCCCAAGGGCTGAAGGACCAGCAAAAACTTAAAATCAGAGGCTGTAACGAGAAAAATCACTGCCTGAGGCTCTCATTGCTGCAGTGCATTTATTCCTTGTGCAACAAGAATATTTGTCAAATGAACCCTGTGTGTGATCACTCGCTCTTTGGTCTCTCTCAAAAATGAGCCACCAAGCACGTGAGCCAGGCCTGACCCAGGTCCTGGGTTATCCTGATGGCTGTGGAGGCAGTGGGATTTGCACCAGACTTTCATAAACTGTTCATTGATGTGATTATTTCAGCAGCAGCACAGCCCATGAGTCTTGGTGGGTTTTTTTCCCTCTGGATCTTTGGCATATTTGCTTGGAAAGCAATGAAAACAGCAAACTAGGGTGACTGGGGGCTTCCTCTGGCGCTTTTGGAAGAGGTGAAGAGGGTTTCTGATGGGGTTTTCTGGAGCTCTGAGCGTGCACAGGCCTCCTGTGCAGCTGCCAATGTCCCTGCTGGGCTGGATGTGAGCTCTGGGCTCTGGGGGCAGTTTGGCACCTGCTCAGATGGCTTCGTGGTGACCAGAACATCCCCCTGAACTGAGGACTTATCTTTGGGAGCTACATCTGGGCAACGAGTCAGAGAGCAGCGTGGTGAGGCCCTGGCCCAGGTTGCCCAGAGAAGCTGTGGCTGTCCCTGGATCCCTGGAAGTGTCCAAGGCCAGGTTGGATGAGGCTTGGAGCAACCTGGGCTAGTGGAAGGTGTCCCTGCCCATGGCAGGGGGTGGCACTGGATGGGCTTTAAGGTCCCTTCCCACCCAAACCATTCTGGGGTTCTGTGAAGAGCCTAAAGGGGAGTAAATGAGTGCACTCACAGTACAGTGAGGGAGTGCAGGTGCTGCAGACAGCTCTGCCTCCCCAGGAGCTTTCTGTGGTGGTGCCCGATGTTACAGCTGCCAGCAGTGGCCTTGGAGGAGATGTAGATCTGGGCAGAACCCATTCCCAGCTCCAGTGCAGATCCCAGCTCCCCTCAACCATTCCCAGTTCCAGTGCAGATCTCAGCTCCCCTCAGCCATTCCCAGTTTCAGTAGAGATCCCAGCTCCCCACAAACATTCCCATCCCATGCTGCAGTGGATTTGTGGAAGCTGCTGAGCTCATGGTCTGGTTTCTGGGCAGGGCTGGCCAGCAGTGTCCCTGTGCAGTGTCCCTGTGCAGTGTCCCTGTGTCCCTGTGCAGTGTCCCTGTGCTGTGTCCCTGTGCTGTGTCCCTGTGCAGTGTCCCTGTGTCCCTGTGCAGTGTCCCTGTGCTGTTGGAGAGGACACTTGGAGCTCCAGAACACTCCTGCGGTGTTTCCTTCTCACCACGTGCTGAGCTTTTCCCAACCCTTTCCCAGTGCCAAGTTCCTTTAATTCTGGTCTTGCTGCAAGGGAGGGAGGAAAAGCCCGTTTTGGGGGGTGCAGCAGTGTTGGCTGGAGCGAGGCCGGGGTGGTGCCGAGTCACAGGAGCTGCTGCTGCCCTGCACACCAGGGGGATGGTTCACCCCAGGAGCAGGTGAAGCCTCCCTCCCAAACCAGTGCCTCAGGGAGCCTTTGGGTGCCCGTGTTTGCAGGGCTGATATCCTTATCAGCCAGGGCCACCACTGGCCTCTCCAGAGCTGCAGAGGAGATAGCACAGTGTGCTGGGAGGAGTGAGAGTCATTTTTTAAAAATTTGTTTCATTTTTTCCCCATAAAATCCCAACACGAAGTCCGTTTGCCAGACCATATCTGCACTTGCTGATACTGCACTATGGCTTAGTTTATCTCCTGCCCACTGCTGAGGTTTCCTGGCAGAAAACCTGCACTGTGCACGTGAGAGAGGCAGAAATGTGGTATAAAAGCTAATCCTGAAGGTGTACAGCTGGATGGGTTGTTTTTAGGGTATCCTTGTATTTGGGGTGGGAGTCTTGTCAGTGGGAGCACTGCAGAAACAGAACATCCCTTTTTGAGGAATGAAGAGAAGGGAACTGCAGCTTGTCTGTGCCTTTTACTGTGATTCTGATTTTGGCAGGAACAGCATTTATAGGTCTGTGTGCATTTGTACAGGGTTTACACAGTGCTGCCTTGGGAAACGAGGCCCTGCACTTGGCACCCTGCTCAGATATGTTATATATCTGGAGGAGGTTGCCCAGTGGCACAACTTGTGCTGCCCACCCAGCAGCTCTGCCCCTCTTTTATATAGGAGAAGAAGTCTGGGAGGATCCTGGGTGTTGTTTGCAGAGCCCTTTCAGCTTGGTTTCTTGCCCTGCCCACCCCTTTCCCAGCAGTGAGTGTGCTGATGTAACTCACTCACATCTGAGATGACTCCACTGGTGCAGTGCTGACGTTGGCACAACGTGCTCCCGGGATGTCCCTGTTCCTGCCAGGCAGTGCCAGGGCCGAGCGTGGCACCGCGTCCTGCCCTGTGGCAGGGGGGATTGTCTGACAGGTCACCTGCCCCCAGCTCCTGCGGGGGTCTGTCCTTCTCTCTGAAGCACAGGCTGTGTGTAAATGATGTGGAGCAGAACGTGTCTTCCAGGTTTGTCCTTGTGAAAAACTTGCCCTTCGCTGGGGTGGGTGTTGCAGCCAAAGTCAAGTGGAAAAGCACTGGAGAAAGGAGAGTGAAATCCAGATTGCTGTGCTTATTGCTCACTGGCAGGAGAGGTGTATGGCCAGGTCTCCCCTAAATCCATGCTTGGGTGGTGTTGCTGAGGCTCACTGGTGTTGGGTTCTGCGTGTGGGGGCAGGGGTTTGTCCCAGAAGCTGGCTTGAGAAGCTGCTGGATGGCTTGGAGGGGAATATTCCCTCGACTTGTGAAGGTGGTGAGTACCCAAGCTGCAGAATCCCTCTGACTGGTGAGGATTGCAGCCTGGATTGCATCCCTCTGGCAGGTGAGGATTGCAGCCTGGATTGCATCCCTCTGGCTGGCAGGAATTGCAGCTGGATTGCATCCCTCTGGCTGGCAGGAATTGCAGCTGGATTGCATCCCTCTGGCTGGCAGGAATTGCAGCCTGGATTGCATCCCTCTGGCTGGTGAGGATTGCAACTGAATTGCATCCCTCTGGCTGGCAGGAATTGCAGCTGGATTGCATCCCTCTGGCTGGTGAGGATTGCAACCTGGATTGCATCCCTCTGGCTGGTGGGAATTGCAACTGAATTGCATCCCTCTGGCTGGTGGGAATTGCAGCTGGATTGCATCCCTCTGGCTGTGGGAATTGCAGCTGGATTGCAGGCTTTCCCTTAAACCTGATCCTCCCTAATCTGTGCCCATCCTGACTGTGGCCAGTTGCAGATTAATCGGCCTTTAAATAGAACTAAATCGTGTGTTTTCACAGCAGCCTCAGTCCAACACTTGCCATGTGCTGGTTTGGGGTTGGTTTGTGCTTCGGTGGGTTTGGGGAAGGCAAAAAGAGGAAGGAAAGAGAAAATCTGAGCTGTTTGTCACGTGGAGCTTGTGGTTTGTGAGAGCCCTGCTGAACCAGCTGTGCTGTGCTGAACATGGATCCTGCTCACTGGGAAAACACCTCCGGAGCCACGTGCCTGCTTCCTCTTGGGCATTTCAGTTCTGGGATTGAATCGTCATAAAAACCCTTTTTCCTTGAACCCGGGGAGAGTAATAACCCCGAGAGGTTTGGTGTCCATGTTCCACCCCTGTGAGCTCAAACAAAACCAGTTCTAAAGTGCTTTTTGGGATTTCTCACGCCTAAAAGGGACTGCAGAGATTTCACTGGCTTTATATCCCCAATTACTCTGAACAAAGGACGTGCAAAATCTCAGTTTATTGGGAAATGTGCCGTGAAACTCTTTGCAGGGGGTTCCTGTAACAGCTGAGAAGCTGCACTGCATCTCATAGTTCAAATATTGGGGATGGGGTGAGGGTGACTGTGAATTCAAGCACCAGATGCGAACGTGGATGCACTGGAAGCTGGTGCCAAGGCAGGAGGGAGGTGCTGGGGAGGAGGTGGTGGCACAACAGCCTTTTGTTGGCAGTGAGAAACAGGGAATGCAGCTCCTGTCCTGTGGGAACGCTGGTGGGTGCTGGCCCTGCTGCCGGGGTCACTGCAGGGTGGGAGAGCTCGACCTAATCCAGAGAGCCTTGATAGACTGTGGATTCTGCATGGAAATCCTTGTGTCTTGTGGAACAACATCCCGTGGGAAGAGCTAGATGAGCACAAACAGCCTTCTGGGTGCTGTGGGGCTTGGGGCGGAGTCGTCTTTTGTGCTGCCCCTCACTCCTTTTGGTAAGGAAACAAAATCCCCTGAGAGGAATTTCCATCTCTGTTAATTAAGAAAAGGCTCAGCCTGATTCCCCTGAGGGCCATGGTGATGGAATCTAAAAAAGGTGCTTTGCTGTTCTTGTGGTCAGACAGAGCCCAAATCCAGTCGGTGCCTCCTGTCTGTCCCCAGATACTGCATTGCCCAGTTCTGCCTGGTTTGTTCCTTGTCCTTGATTCCTGTTCCTCCCTCTGCCTGCAGCAGTCCCTGCACCTGACTCCAAAGGGCATTTCCCAGTTATGCTGTGGATATAAATATTTCTCTGTGGCTGCAGAGCCCTTAATGTTATGATATTTTCCAGTGTGATGGAAAAATGAAATGAATAAACTGGTTTCAACTTAATCCGTGAAAGAAATGGTCAGAAAAATAGTTCTTAGTCTCTGAGTCAGGAGAGGTCAGTGGTGTAAGAAGCAGCGAGTCTGTCATAGAACCATGGAATGGCTTGGGTGGGAAGGGACCTGAAAGCTGATCCCATTTCATCCCCTGCCGTGGGCAGGGACACCTTCCACTGGACCAGGTTGCTCCAAGCCCTGTCCAACCTGAACACTTCCAGGGATGGGGCAAGATCTGCAGGATGAGAGCGTGAGGCCATTTTTCTGGGTATATCTCAAACTGTGTTTGGATTTCTCTGTGGAGGTGCTTTAGCAATGTGGGTGATGCTGGAAACTGGCCTTCCCAGCCTCGGAGCAGAGCCTCAGGTCAGTGTTTGTGTAGCTCCCTGTTGAGTTGTAGGTGGATAAGCCAGTTTGGAGACCTTCACCTCACCACCTGGAGCATTTCTGGCACCCCCTAGAAGCTGGATGCTCCCAGCCAGGATGGAACCTCACAAGGTCCCTCCATGTGTCATACCTGCTCTGCTTGGCTGAACTGAGGTAGATGTTGAGCTGCCAGGATGGCAGGTCTGTGCTCTGGTCCCAGAGTTGGGAATCCCTGAGCTCCTGCTCAGTGCTCAGGCTGGAATTCCGCCGTGCCTGGACACGGGTGCTGTGCAGAGCAGGCTCGGTTCCCTGCTGGCATCCTCTGCCTGATCTGTTGGAGCTGTGAGAAAAGAAGTCAAATTTTAGGAGAGGCAAGACTACCCAGCATGGTGCTGAGCCTTGCTAGTAGAAAGGAAATCAGAGAAATCCCGTTGGCATCCCTCACGCTTCCGTAAGTGTTGGGAGCAGAGTGTGAGCTGGGGCTCTTTGTTCCTTGCTGTGCCCTGTTAACTTCCAGCAGAGCCACACAGCCATGATCACAAATTCTGTGTGAGCAGCATCCTACCAGCATCCAAAGCTCAGTCTTTGGCTGTTGGGATATCACCAAAACCACAGCTATGAGGCTGGTAGATTTTGCTCTGTTGATAAATGTGCCTTGTGAGCTCCTACAGAGGAGTTTTATTATTTATATACAGTGAAATTTGGTACAGCTGTTAAAACTGAGCAGCCTCCTGGAGCTCAAGTGTCCCTTCAGAACTGGGAAGCAGGTCTTTAAATCAGGATTTGTTGCTCTTTTATGGCACTGCAGTGCTCTGTCAGGCTGTGGAAGATGAGTTGCTGAAATTTAGACTCCAGGAGTTTTTTAGTGAAGCTTTTTTAAGGAACTGATGCTGTAAATTGTCTTGTCAAGCTCGGTGTGTTTAGATTTGTGGTGTTAAGGAGCTGAAGCAGCTTCTCCAGTCAAAAAAAAAAGGGAGAAATGCTGCAAATAATATTTAACATGATGTTTGAAGGTATTTGCAAAATCTGTCATTGTGAGTGCCTGGGATACAAGAGCTGTGCTGGGCTGTGCATAGGGATGCCAGTCTGAAATTTCTATTATTGTGTCAAAGTAAAAAAAGGCAAAATGCTGTTCAGAGCAGCATCATCTGATGGCTTGGGCAAAATCCTTGCAGGAATTGTCACCTATGTGTCTGGAGGAGGTTTGACAACTGGAATAGGGGCCTGCTGGCATTGTGGTAAAGGATATTCCTGCTCTTAGAGCAGGGATTCTCCTCTATGGTGACCTTAATGCAGCCATAAGCAGCACTGTTCTTGCCATGAGAATGATTTGGGGCATAAGCTGTGACATTGTGTCCAGATTCCTGACCTTCTCCTGGCCTGCCCGGGCTGGGCAGTGTCCCTGTGCCTTGGTTAATGGCTCAAGGCTTGCATGGAGCGTGTCCTGGAGCTTTGGGATCTTGCTGCTGGGAAAAGGGTTCTCTTGACCTGCCACGTGAGCTCTCCCCAAGCTGGGTGGGTGCTTTAGACCTCCTGTGGTATTTTGGGATGTTTTCTCCCTGTTGCTGTGTCCTGGCCAGCACTCTGCAGGGCTGTCAGTGCCCTTCCTGCCTCCCATGCACAGCTCTAATTCTGTATCTCCGAGGGCGAATCCCGTCGGTCGCTCCCTCGCAAAGCTAAAAAATCCTGGAGGCTCAGCTGCCTCCACCTCTGTGTGCTCCGTGCCCATGTTTCACCTCCCTCTGCTCCCTGCAGCCTGCCCAGGTGCTCCCTGTGCCGGGATTGCTGCGGGAAGGGGGATCAGATCTGCCGGGATCACGTTATGCAATGGCTCAGCTGCCAGTGGTGAATAAGCAGATCCCGCTGACCACGAGGGCTCTGAAGGGCACCTCTGCTTCCCCTGCCTGCACACAGAGGAGCTTGTTGGCTCTGGGCTGGGTCAGGTGCCTGCCTCGTGTGGGTGCTGATTGATGGGAGTTGATTTCCCATGCAGATTGGCCTGGGAAGGGAGCTCAGGGAGCCAAATCCCAGTTTCCTTGGGCGGGAGAGCGAGGCTGTTCAACACCACTGTGGTTGATTTAGTGCAGTCACCTTGGAGACCTTTGTTGTATGGAGAAAAGAAAATCATTTTAGCAGCTCTCCCAAGGTGGGAAGGGATCCCTCCTGGGACCTGCTGCAGCGTGAAGGGATGACTTGTAAATGGAAATCGGAGCTTGATTTCTTTGGGGCCAATTTACCCCCTGCAAGCAAGTGTAACCACACTGTGCACTGGTGCCAAACTTAACCTGTGGTGCTGAGAGACACAAACCATAAATATTTAGGAGGCTCCAGGAGGATTTTCTGTCCACATGTTGAGCTCAGATGTGGCCCTGGGATAATCTGTTGTGCAGAGCAGTGTGAGGGCTGAGCAGGTCAGAGATGTGTTCAGGACGCTGTAGTTAGGATTGGGGGCTTGGGGGTTTGGCTTCACGCTCAGCCAGAGTGACTTCCTTCTACATAACAAGCAATCCCAGGAATAAGGTTGGCAGTGAGTCTCTGGATTGCTGCCCACCCTTCCCTGGGAGGGACTGTATCTCCAGCCCATAAAGGACTCAGTCGCTGACACTTTCTGAGAGCAGCTCTGTGCTGTGCCTGTAAAACCTCCCTCAAGAGAACTCCAGATTCCTGTGCTGTGATGTTCTTACAGAATTGCAGTGTCGTTCAAGTTGGAAAAGCCCTCTGAGATCATCGAGGTCAACCATTAATGCACCACTGCCAAGGCCACCACTAACCCATGTCCCAAGTGCCACATCTACACATTTGTTTAACATTTCCAGGGATGGTGACTCCGCCACTGCCCTGGGCAGTCTCTTCCAATGCTTAACCACTCTTTCAGTGAACAAGTGTTTCCTCTTATCTAACCTGAAATAACCCTGGCACAGCTGGAGGCCGTTCCCTCTCCTCCTGTCCCTTGTTCCCTGGGAGCAGAGCCCGACCCCCCCCCGGCTCCCCCCTCCTGTCAGGGACTTGCAGAGCCAGAAGGTCCCCCCTGAGCCTCCTTTGCTCCAGGCTGAGCCCCCCCAGCTCCCTCAGCCCCTCCTGCTGCTCCAGCCCCTTCCCAGCTCCGTTCCCTTCCCTGCACACGCTCCAGCCCCTCAGTGTCTCTTGTCTGAGGAGCCCAGAAGTGCCCCCAGGGCTGGAGGTGCCCCAGCAGTGCCAGCACAGGGACGGGCCCTGCCCTGGGGCTGGGACACAGCAGGGCTGGCACAGCCCAGGGGCCATTGGCCTCCTGCCCCCCTGGGCACACCCGGGCTCGTGTCCAGCCACTGTCACCAGCACCCCCAGGGCCTTTTCCAGCTTTCCAACCCCTCTGCCCCAATCTTGGAGCAATCCATGGGATTGTTGTGACTCCAAGGGCAGGACCTGGCACTTGGCCTTGTTCACCTTCACATCAGTGCCCTTGGTCCCTGGATCCAGCCTGTCCTGGGCTGGGACCAGCAGAGCTGTGGTGTGGAGCAGGGATGTGCTGTTCTTTGTACAGGCTTGGGGGGCTTTGGCCCCTGGACACGGAGTCCTGGATGAGGCTGTTGGCAGTGGGATGGTGGTGGGTAAGGCTGCTGCAGGGTGGGTTGTCCCAGGTGTGCCCAGCTGGGTGAAAGGAGGGCTGGTTTTTGGGAAGTGAGCTCATCTGGGTGAGCCTGGGGAGGGGCTAAGCAGTTGTGCCAGTAGCAAAGGTGCTCTGACAGCATCGTGCTGCTTTTGTTTGCCTCGCTGGTGGAGAGCTTTGCATGCAAGGTCTGAGCACAAAAACCCAGAAAACACTGATAGGAAAGGATACAAGGAGCCACAAAATGCTGGATGCAGGATAGCAGGGAGAAGGGAGGAAAGCAGCAATAGAAATGAGGGGAGAAAGGTCACTGATGTGCAGGTGGTAACTTTGCTTTTAGGGCAGCCAGAAGCAATGGGCACAGTGGGATGTGAAACCAGCTGCTGGAATGAGGGGGGATATTCCTGCAAGGGAACAAGCTCTGTCTAAATGGTGCAGCCTGTCCTTGTTTCTCTGTTTGAGGAGCTTATCCAGCTCCTTGGATGGGAGTGTGGACTGTGGGATGTCTCCATGGATCTTTGTTGGATGAGGGTGCATTGGTGATGTTTTGGGGACTGTCACTGAATGTTTTGGGGACTGTCACCGAAAGCTGGGAAATAAATTCTCCAACCAATTTGCTTGGTTAGAAATGCAAACTTCACTTTATTAGCAATGCTGGATGCATGGGGATTATTTCTCAAAGCATGCATGAGTAGCAACCCAACAGACCAGGTTATATTCATGACTCTAGTACATATTCATTGTATTTATATTGTATTTCTTGAATACGTACATATATGCTAATTATATATGTGAACTTATTTGAATATGAGTAGGGGTCTTTTGGGGGTCTTTGGTGGTCACTTGGGAACATCTCATTCCCCAGAATCTCCTTTTATGGTCTGGGATCTTCTGCTGAATCTTCCTTCCTTGAGAGTATCTCAGATATCTGGTCAAGTCCTGATACACTTCTCTAATTGTTCTTTACTCTGACCCTCTATCTGTGTTCTCAAAACTAAGACATCTACTAGTACAAATTAATCACTAATATAAGTAAATAAGGAAGCATTAGCTGGCACAAGCCTTGCTAGTCACAGATGCAGGGAGCTAACACAACCTCTGGTGTTTGTACTAGGTACTGTATGGCACAAAACTAACCATTAACCAGGAACATCAGACCAGACACTATTGTGCTAAAGTTAAAAGAGTTTTCTAACATCTTGCCCCGCTGCTGCAGAGACTCCTTCTTAAAGAAATCCCCCTTGTTTGGTAAGAGGAGGGGCTGTGTCAGGGGCACTGACCCGTCCTTGTCCCTCTGTTCCCGTGCAGGACGCAGGCAGAGATGGCCCACACGTGCCGGGGGACCATCAACCTGTCCACGGCCCACATCGACACGGAGGACTCGTGTAACATCGTGCTGTCCAACGGGGGCAGGACCTACCACCTGAAGGCCAACTCGGAGGTGGAGCGGCAGCGCTGGGTCACGGCCCTGGAGCTGGCCAAGGCCAAGGCCATCCGCATGCGGAACAACCAGTCAGGTAGGGAGCACCCCGGGCCAGCGTGTGGCTGGAGCCTCCTCAGAGCCCCCTGGCACCCAGATCCTCCTCCTCAGAGCCCCCTGGCACCCAGATCCTCCCTCTCAGTACCCCTGGCACCCAGATCCTCCTCCTCAGTACCCCCTGGCACCCAGATCCTCCTCCTCAGTACCCCCTGGCGCCCAGATCCTCCTCCTCAGAGCCCCCTGGCACCCAGATCCTCCTCCTCAGAGCCCCCTGGCACCCAGATCCTCCTCCTCAGTACCCCCTGGCACCCAGATCCTCCCTCTCAGTACCCCCTGGCACCCAGATCCTCCCTCTCAGTCCCCCCTGGCACCCAGATCCTCCCTCTCAGTCCCCCCTGGCACCCAGATCCTCCCTCTCAGTACCCCTGGCACCCAGATCCTCCTCCTCAGTACCCCCTGGCACCCAGATCCTCCTCCTCAGTACCCCCTGGCGCCCAGATCCTCCTCCTCAGAGCCCCCTGGCACCCAGATCCTCCTCCTCAGAGCCCCCTGGCACCCAGATCCTCCTCCTCAGTACCCCCTGGCACCCAGATCCTCCCTCTCAGTACCCCCTGGCACCCAGATCCTCCCTCTCAGTACCCCCTGGCACCCAGATCCTCCCTCTCAGTACCCCCTGGCACCCAGATCCTCCCTCTCAGTACCCCCTGGCACCCAGATCCTCCCTCTCAGTACCCCTGGCACCCAGATCCTCCCTCTCAGTCCCCCCTGCCAGCAGCTCCTCTGTGCCTGCTCAGCTGTGCAGAACCTGCACAGATCCGATTTCGTACGTGGTGGAACGGAGCTGATGGTTTCCCAGGGACACAAAGGGTTGGACACAATGCTGTGGGCACCACTTGTCTTCTCAGCTGGTTGGGCAGCTCTGGGAGGTCTTTAGAGCTGTGGTAATGGCTGTACATTGTGGACAGCCAGTAACAATGAACTCATGCTGATGAACTCGTCCCTGAAGGCAGGATGATGTGCCTCTCTCCTGGAGACTCTGCTGCTCTGTGTGGACAGGGAATGCTGTAAATGCCATGGGCAGTGGCTCCTGTACCACATGGGTGGTGTTCCCATAGCTTAGTTTGGTAGATGACACATCTGTTTAGTTGAGCTGGCTCTGTGTGTATCTCTCCTCCTCCCCCTTCCACACACCATGCTGTGCTGTGGTGTTTGTTGTGGTATTTATTGGAGCAGCTTTGGCACTGCTGCATTGTGTAAAACTGTCAGAGCCCCGTGCCTGTCTCACAGCTCCTCCCCAGAGTGACATTGTTACTGCTCTGATGGGTAATGGGTTGGTTAACAAACAGAATATTTTAGAAATAGTTCAGTGTTTATAACTCTTTTGGGATTAACTGTGGGTTTTCTTCTACAAACCAACATAGCTTCAAGTTGCAGAAAACAAACCTCAGGAATGGAGAAGAGAAGGCTCCAGGGAGACCTCAGAGCCCTTTCCAGTACCTAAAGGGGCTTCAAGAGAGCTGGACAGGGACTTTGGAAAAGGGCCTGAAGTGCCAGGACAAGGGGGAATGGCTTCCCACTGGCAGGGTTAGATGGAGATTGGGAAGGAATTGTTCCCTGGGAGGGTGGTGAGGCCCTGCCACAGGTTGCCCAGAGAAGCTGTGACTGCCCTGTCTCTGGAATGTTCAGTCCTGGATGGAGCTTGGAGCAACCTGGGATAGTGGAAGGTGTCCCCTTCAGGGGGTACACAGACAGGAGAGTGGAATGAGATGGTCTTTAAGGTCCCTTTCAACCCAGCCCATTCTGTGATTCCACGATTCTGTGAATGTATCAAAAAGCTGGCTGTCTCCTTTGTTCTGAAATAAATCCACTCTCAGATCTTTTGTTGGATACTGGAAATCAGCATTTCCTCTTATTTCATCATTTTCCCTTCTAGGAGAGAGAAGATGGAGTGAACACCTGAGTTTATAATGCTTCTCTTAAAATGAAAATGTATCTGCATAAAATTCCTGAATATTTAAGAGAAGGGGTGTGTGAAGGTGGGACTGGGGAGTGCAGTGGTGAGGGATTTGTGGTGGATCCTGGGGTCACTTTGGTTCAGTGCCCATCACACCTCCCTGTCCTGGCTCAGGTTTGGGCTTTGGGACCCCTGCAGATGCTGCTCTGTGCAGAGAACATTCATCCAGGGGTACAGTGTGAGCTCAGCTTTAAGAGTCACCTTGGGGAAGGTTGGGGTTGGTTCAGTGCCCCAGGAAACCCCTCAGCTTCCCCGTGGGAAGTGCTGCTGTGTGCACAGCAAACCCCCAGCGCTGAGGGGGGACCCAGGGCACGGGTGTGAGGGGTTGGAGGAACAGCAGAACTCCGAGTGCTGATGGTGGGAACTGGGGGGGAACAAACCCCAGCCCTGGGCTGATGTGGCTTCTGAGCAGTGGGTGGTCACACAAGGGCAGGCAGATGTTGATTCATGTGTCAAACACCCATTTCCCAGGATTGTTGAAGCATGATGTGTGTCAGGGCACGGGCATCCATGGATGGATGAAGCTTTCCAGGGCCTAAAGGGGCTCCAGGAGAGCTGGAGAGGGACTGGGGACAAGGGCCTGGAGGGACAGGATAAGGGGGAACGGCTTCCCACTGCCAGAGGGCAGGGATAGATGGGATACTGGGAACCAATTGTTCCCTGTGAGGGAACCTGGCACAGGTTGCCCAGAGCAGCTGTGGCTGCCCCTGGATCCCTGGAAGTGTCCAAGGCCAGGTTGGACGGGGCTTGGAGCAACCTGGGCTAGTGGAAGGTGTCCCTGCCCATGGCAGGGGGTGGCACTGGATGGGCTTTAAGGTTCCTTCCAACCCAAACCATTCCATGATTCCCTGATTCTAAGTATTGTGAACTCTCTGTCCCTTAAAATTCCAGCTCTGGAATATGCAAATGCAGGGGGAGAGCACATCTGAAGTTCCTGGGCACACTTGTTTATCTGGGCAGAGTGACACTGTGCTGGTCCCACCTGCAGTGAGCTGGTTGTGGAGGCTGATGGTCCAGGAACATCCATAATGGGATGTGAGTCCTTTATCTGGGTGAGTGTGTGGAAAAGGGTCTCCTGGAGAGGTGGGTGTGTGGCTTCACCTTCCCCTTTTGGCCCGTGGGTGATGCTGGGGAGACGTGGAGGGGCCATGGAGCTGCAGCCCAGCCCGGGGCCGTGGGAGCCTGTCAGCAACACTGCCCCAGAGCCAGGCACAGTTATTTTGGTTTGTCTCTTCCCACAAAAATAGCAAGTGCAGAGACTTGCTGTCCTGAGGCTCTGGCCGTGCTGAGTTCCTCACTCAGGGCTGAGGGCAGGGCAGCAGCAGTGCTGGTGTGGCTGTGCTGACTCAGCTGCCATCCAGCCTAGGGAGCTCAGGGGAGATCAAAACCACACACACTCCTCTTATTCCAGGCTTTTCTGATCTCATCTGAGGGGATAAGACACTCTGTGAGCAGGTGCTGAGTCCTTGTGCTGTGGAGGTAGAGCTGAGGAGATCACTGCGTTACTTTGTGCTTTCATGTTCGCCTGGCTGATGGTGTTTTGTCCCAGTTAGAGATCTTTTCATTAAGGTAAAGAGTTTGGGTGTTAGGTTTGACCGTTTTGCTTGAATCAAAATAAAATTCCTAGTGTTGTGTCCCTGTGAGTGCTGGGTGAGCCCTGGGGTGGGTGTTAAAGGTGGAAGGAGGAGACTCTGGATTTGCTGAAGAAGTCCTTGGGTCCTTCAGGTCTGCTCACATGGGGAATTGTCTGAATTGGCTCCTCTTACCCTGAGTGATCCCCCAAAGCCGTGTTGTTTTCCAGGGCTGCTCTGCAGAGCCCAGATGGGCTCCAGTGGGCACAGAGGGTGGTGAGGAGCCATTTGGATTTGTGCTGACGAGGAGGAACATCAGTGACTCTCACAGGCTGTGTCTCTGCAGGAATCAGTGCTCCCTCACTGCCTTCAGGGTGTTTGAGATTTGATGGGTGTTGGACTGGCAAATTGGGATAACTCTGCACGTACCTTGACTACTGGGAGAGCATTTTGGGGTGGATGAAAAGAGTCTGTGGAAGTGTTTTTAACTTGCTTGCTGGCTGGAGCTGTGCACCCAGAGAGGCCATTTCACAGGTCTGATTTTCATGTCTGTTTTTAAGAAACAGCAAAACCTGTCCCCAGAGCAAGTGTGAGATGGGAGACTTTGCTGTTCCCTGTGCTGTGTAGCTGGAGGAGCTCTGGTTTCCCCTCTGTCTGGTGCAGAGCTGGGACTATTTTGGTAACAAGCTGTGACCTGGGACACTGGTACTGAGAAATGTGGCCTGGGCTCTCTGTCCTCATCCTGCTTCCTGGGGAGAAACCTGCCTGGGGATCCCAGGGGATTAGTGGCAGAAAGTGAGAGTAGAGCTGAGCTGCTGGCTTAGCTCTGCTCAATTACCACGTGTGCTTAATTCCTCTCAAACACATGTGTAGTGTCACAGGAGGACAGCAGGGTCCCACACCTGACTGGACAGCTCACCTTTAGCCTCTGTTCAGACAAACCTGGCGTTCCTGTTCCTAGTTGGGATTACAAAGTGTTGGTAAAGTTGTAGTAAACTTGATTTGCCCACATGGTTCCAAGCTCCATCACCTGCTTTCATCAGTGCTGGGTATGACCCTGTGCTGTTCTCTATCCTGAAAATCAGATTTCTGTGCTCACCCCCTGTATTTGGTGACTGTGGTTGGTTGATATTCTTTAAGAAAAAAATATAAAAATATGTATAAAACTATCCTTTGTGTTTAGGGCAATATCATGAGATACAGAAATTATATGAGTGATGAATGTATGGGGATTGGATTGTTTTCTTGGCTCTGTGATGAGGGGGTCTGTCCCCCGTATTTTAAACACTGGGAAAACTCCCCAGAATGGACTTGGGCTGCTTGGGGAGGGAGTTGGTGACTCCTTTTGCCCCCCCTGCTTGGCGGTTCCTGGGAGGAGAGAGGGTGAAGGCCATGCTGTGATTCAGGAGCAGATTCCAGGCTGGCTTAAGGTGGTTTTGGTGTTCATGGAACTAAAATCCAGGAATTCACTGGATGGATCAGTGCTGGTATCTGTGCCAGGGCCAACTTACCTACCAACTGTGTTCAGAGGTGTCTGGTTCCTTTGGCTGGGGCTGAAGACAGCACAGCAAAAACAATGGGAATTGGTAAGAAAAGTGGAAAAGATAAAATGTAGGTTTACTCCATGTGCAGCTGTGATGTTGTCCCTGGAGAGGCCCTGGCTCTCCCCATGTTGGCTCAGAGGGTTTTCAGCAGAACTTAAAAAAACAAAATCAAACCAAAAAAACAAACAGGCACAAGATTAACCAGACAAATAAAACCTCCTCCACCAAGGGAAGGGGGATGATGGAAAGTAAATTTTCCATCTGGAAGAACAACAGCTGAAGGTGCCACGTGGGAGATGGTCAGTGCTGCACAAAATGTGCCGGAGCACAAGTCTGATGAGGAGCTGAGGGAGCTGGGGGGGCTCAGCCTGGAGCAAAGGAGGCTCAGGGGGGACCTTCTGGCTCTGCAAGTCCCTGACAGGAGGGGGGAGCCGGGGGGGGTCGGGCTCTGCTGCCAGGGAACAAGGGACAGGAGGAGAGGGAACGGCCTCCAGCTGTGCCAGGGGAGGACCAGGTTGGATATTGGGAAAATTTCTTCATGGAAAGGGTGGTCAGGCACTGGCACAGCTGCCCAGGGCAGGGGTGGAGTCCCCATCCCTGGAAGTGTTCAAAAAACATGGATGTGGCACCTGGGGACACGGGTTAGTGTGAACATGGTGGTGGTGATGGGTTGACAGCTGGACTTAAAGGTCTCTTTCAACCTGAATGATTCTGTGACTGAGTCTATGAAAAGTTGAGGACAAGTGCCTATAACAAAAAGAAAGAGGAAATTATCAGGTCATAGGTTTAAATGGAGCAGGAATAATTAATACTTTGTTCAACACCCAGTTAAATTGTGGCACTCGCTGCGGGGAGCCAGAAAATCCAGAAAGACTCAACAGGTTTGGGCACAGTTTCATCTCTTGGGTTACAAGCTCTAACTCTCTGTGTGCAGAATGTGACCCAGGAGGTCCTCAGGCAGCACAGCACTGTAAGTGAAGGAGCAGTGCCCAGAGGAACCACTGCCTGTGCCCTGTCCCGTTATCTTGTTCCCAAAATACCAGTTACACCTTGCTTGCCAGGGGAGAGATGGAATTGCCTGAGCTGACCTCGTTCAACCATCCTGGGAAGGATTCACTTTGAAACCAGCACCCTGTGGTGTGGCTCTGGGATTTGGGATAACCAGATTTGACTGCTTGGGTTGTCTGGTTATTCTTCCTGCCTTAATCCATTGCTCTCTTCTTGGCAAGCAGGGCAGCTTTTTGGACTGCAGGAGAATGGGAGGTCTGAGTGGTGCCAGGGGAAGGAGGAGGGTTGTTGTTGGTGGTGGTGATGCCTTCTGCCCTGGTCCTGGGGTGAGTTTCTGCTGCAGCAGAGTGGAAAGGGAAGATCCAGCTCTGGAGAGGAACACTGGAGCCGTGTTCCCCACCCCAGGGTTGTTGTGCAGTTGGGTGGGTGAGACCCAAGGGACAGCTCAAACCAGCAAGTGGTTCCCCTTCAGTGTCCTGGCTCCAGCCTTTATAGTGGCATTAAAAAATAACCATCATGAATTATTCCTCGGCTTTCCCTTTAATTGCTCTAGTGATAATGTTACTTTTGTTCCTTGATTTATCAGGGCTGTTTTTTGTCCTTTTTCCAAGTTTGTTTGCAAAAGCTGTTTTGACTTGGGCCTGTGACACTGCAAAGCATCTGCCACCTTCCCTGCCCTGCTCTGTGAATTATCCCCTTGTTGTCCTCCCCTGGCCTCCCAGAAGCTCCTGGCCAGGTGGCCTTGGTTTGTGCCTCTGCTTTGGCTGTGGCAGGACAGGACAATCCCTGTCATTGTTGTCCTTGTGCCCTCGACTCCAGCTCATCTCTGGCTGTAACAGTCCTGCTATTTCCAGCTCTTTGGACAAAAGCATTCCCTTTTCCCCTCCTCCTGTGAGTTCCTCCATCACTGTGAGCTGTTTTCCTTCTGCTGGAGAGCTCCTGTCTGGAGGCACTGGCTGCCAGCTCTCTGTCACCTTGCTCTTCTAATTGCCTCTTTACCTTGGAGTCTTGATTTTCCCAGGATAGCTGGCTGCTGTTAACTATGCCAGGAGCTGCTGCCATGGGAAATAGAATTGACAGTGCTGCTGAGGTGGAGCTCTTTGCTTGGGTTTCCTGCTCTCAATGATTCCTGTTTCCTCTCAGTGCCTTCTGTGCTCGCTTGTGTTCCCTCCTGCAGTGCCAGGATGCTCTGCCCCTCCCATATCCCTGTTCCCTTGGATCAGGATGGGTTACTCCATCTCAGCCACCACCAGTGAGCTGCAGCCAACCCTTCAGCTCCTCCTGGCTGACCCGGGCCAGGAAGGCTCTGACAGGGATCTGGACAGGCTGGATCCAGGGGCCCAGGCCAGAGGTGTGAGGGACAACAAGGCCAAGTGTCGGGTCCTGCCCTTGGGTCACCACCACCCCATGGAATGCTCCAGGCTGGGGCAGATGGGCTGGAAAGCTGGAAAAGGCCCTGGGGAGCTGGTGACAGTGGCTGGACACGAGCCCGGGTGTGCCCAGGGGGCAGGAGGCCAATGGCCCCTGGGCTGTGCCAGCCCTGCTGTGTCCCAGCCCCAGGGCAGGGCCCGTCCCTGTGCTGGCACTGCTGGGGCACCTCCAGCCCTGGGGGCACTTCTGGGCCCCTCAGACAAGAGACACTGAGGGGCTGGAGCGTGTGCAGGGAAGGGAAGGGAGCTGGGAAGGGGCTGGAGCAGCAGGAGGGGCTGAGGGAGCTGGGGGGGCTCAGCCTGGAAAAAAGGAGGCTCAGGGGGGACCTTCTGGCTCTGCAAGTCCCTGACAGGAGGGGGGAGCCGGGGAGGAAGTGTCTTCCAGTTGTACCAGGGGAGGTTTAGGTTGGATATTGGGAAAATTTCTTCATGGAAAGAAGTGGCTGAGTGCCCAGGAAATCACAGGTGATGGGGCTGTTGGTAGGCATCCTAATCATGGGGGTTTCGGTCCTGATGGATGAAGAAAGTGGTCTGAACACGTGTCTGGCATAAGAAATTAAAGTGACACACAGAAAAAAAGGGGTTTCCTATTTTTGTTGCTTTTAGAGTGTGTTTGTTCAGCCTGGGAATTTTTCTTTGGCTTGGGAATTTTGCAGGCCTAGATCTGGGAGGGGCAGGAGAGTGAGTGCTTGATCAAGTTGAGTGTCTGATCCTGATGGATGGACATCCAGCTGAAATGGGCTGTGAACATCTGAGATCCACAAGGCATGGAGTGACAGAACAAGGGAGAATGGCTTTAAAATGAGAGTAGGTTTGGATGGAATATTGGGAAGGTCCCCACCTGTGAGGGTGGGGAGGCCCTGGCCCAGGTTGCCCAGAGAAGCTGTGGCTGCCCCTGGATCCCTGGATTGGATGGGGCTTGGAGCAACCTGGGATAATGGAAGGAGTCCCTGCCCATGGCAGGGGGTGGGACTGGCTGGTGTTTAAGGTCCTTCCAACCAAACCAGTGTAGGGTTCTCTTGTCTACAGAGCCTCCAACTGCTCCTGGCTGCTGCCTGGCAGTGCAAACATGAGGAGGATGAGAGGAATCTTGAGGATTTTCTATTTCACAGCCCAGGAACTGCTTCCCTCCTCCCCCCCACCCCCCTTGGCTTTTTTCTAATCTGTTATAATTCTCCTGCTGCTGCTTTCCTGGTCTCCACCTCCCTTCCCTGTCGGGGTGGAGTAACCCCAGGACTGTACTTCCCTCCTGGCTGTGCTGCTGATCTTCCCCTTGTTTCCCAGGTACAACATGCTGTTCTCTGCTATTCTTTCCCAGATGTAATCCCTGATAATCATTCCCAGCGAAGGAACACAGAAAATGGTCCTTACATAACAGCAGGACTGACCCATTCCAGCAGGAGCTCAGTATTTAGGCCATTCCCGCTGCTCCGGCCTCGTCCTCCGGAGCGAGCGAAGGAGCCACGTGGCTGCTCAGTCCTCACTGCAGAGGTATCCCTGCCCGTGGCAGGGGGTGGAACCAGATGGACTTTAAGATCCCTTCCAACCCAAACCATTCCATGATTCTGTGACAGGACAATGGGGAATGGCTTTCCAAACTAAGATTCCCAGCTTTCTGGAAAAACACACATGGAAAGGGGCTGGACACACAGGTAAAGCAGAACTTCATCCACTGGGAGAACCAAAGGGCAGCAGTACCTGAAGGGAACCTACAAGAAGAGTTGGAGAGGGACATTGGACAAGGGCCTGGAGTGCCAGGACAAGGGGGAATGGCTTCCCACTGCCAGAGGACAGTGTTAGATGGGATACTGGGAAGGAATTGCTCCCTATGAGGATGGGGAGGCCCTGACACAGGTTGCCCAGAGCAGCTGTGGCTGCCTCTGGATCCCTGCAAGTGTCCAAGGCCAGGCTGGACGGGGCTTGGAGCAACCTGGGCTGGTGGAAGGTGTCCCTGCCCATGGCAGGGGGTGGCACTGGATGGGCTTTAAGGTCCCTCCCAACTCAAACCTTCCATGATTCCATGATTCAGAGGGGGGTGGGAAGTGATGTCACAGCTCCTGGAGCTCTGCAGTTCTGCAGGACATGCACTTCACCTGCCCAGCAGCACCACCCATCCCCAGCACCTGCCCTGCCTTGTGCTGCTGCCCAGGGCACAGGGGGATGAGGGAGTGCTGGTGCTCTGCTCCCCGAGCAGTCACCTCTGCTCTGCCCCTCCTGCCCTGTTTCAGGGCTCCTTGGATCCCTGGAGGAGCTGCACTCCACAGGCTGTGTGTGGTGAGCCAGGCCCGGCTGGACGGCTCCTCCCTGGAACTTTTTGGGCTCCTGTGTGCTCGGTGTTCCTGGTGAGGCTGTTTAATAACCCCTGAACATAAATAATGGAACGTGATGGAGCAGAGGAGGGTGTAGGGGGCTGGGAAGGGCTGGCACTGCAGGAGCAGAGCGGGGTGGGCAGGAGGCTCCGCTCACGCTGGAGCTCGGGAAGATGCTCCTGCTGGAGGAGGGGGGTGGAATGTGCAGCACGAGGATACTGGGGGAGGTTTAGATTGGTTATTAGGGAAAATTCCTTCATGGAGAGGGTTGTCCTACCCTGGCACAGCTGCCCAGGGCAGTGGTGCAGTCCCCGTCCCTGGAGGGGTTTAACAGCCCTGTGGGTGTGGCACTTGGGGACACGGTCAGTGGTGGCCTTGGCAGTGCTGGGGGATGGTTGGACTTGATGGTCTCAGAGGGCTTTTCCAACCTTAATGATTCCATTATTCTATGAAGTTTGCTGGCACATCAGGGCCTTTCTTTCCTCACCAGAGTGACCTGGGACAGCTGCAGTGAAGGAAAAGGCTCTTTTTTGGCTGAGCTGATGCAGAAGGAGTTTGGTGCAGGTCCACAGGGAGGAGAAATCCTTCTCAGCCCTTGCTCAGTCCTGCGCCGTGGCTGTGGGAGCTGGGAGGGGGGGAATGATTCAGGAGCTGAAGTAACCAACTGCAGACATCAGGTGCAGGGCAGTTCACCCTGTGGAAGGTGGAGAGCAAATGTTTCACCAGCAAAAATGGGAGAGAGATTAATTCCTACAGTGACAATTGTGCTATTCCTTGAGTTGATAAGTATCAAGGTGGCAGAATGCTCTCTGCTGTGCCATGTCTGTTGGTACTGCAAAGCTGTTCCTGTGTTTCAAACTGCTGTGGGTTGTTGTTGGCTTGTGTTTCTCCTGTGCCCATCTTCTGTGTTTCTTTAAAGTCTGCTTTTTCTTTATTTCATTATTTACAGCCCTCTCACCCCATGCTCTGGACAAACACTGTGTGTGAGTGCATGATTTGTGTTAGGAGATTTATCATTCCATGTTTTCCAGCTGTTTGTAAATCAATGTTTCCTTTCTCTATTTCTTGATGGGCTTTTTTGTGTTGCTTCCATGTGATTTTTTCACTTCCACACATCTTTTTGTCAAGGGAATTTGCCAAGGTCACTTGGCAAGGCTGCAAAGCCAAAACCAATGATACCTGGGCAACTGTGCACATATGGTTAATTAACTCATGGTTAATTATTTCCCTTGGGGAATTACAAATGGAAGTTCGTGCCTTCGCATGGTCATAGAATTACAGAATCATGGAATGTTTTGGGTTGGAGGGACCTTAAAGCTCATCCAGTGCCACCCCCTGCCATGGGCAGGGACACCTCCCACTAGCCCAGGTTGCTCCAAGCCCCATCCAACCTGGCCTTGGACACTTCCAGGGATCCAGGGGCAGCCACAGCTTCTCTGGGCAACCTGTGCCAGGGCCTCCCTAGTGCCAGGGCCTCACCCTGTGTCTGTGTGTCCCAAGTGTGAGGTTCCAGCCTCTCCAGATGAGCCCGGCTTGGGGCTGCCCAGGACACCTGGTGTCAGTGGTACCAGTGGCCCAGGGCAGCATCACCCCCAGTGAGGGCAGGAGGAGACCAAGCCCCTCCAACTGCCTGTGTCCCCCTGAGAGCAGTGCCCCTCCTTGCCCACCATTCCCTGGTGCCACCCAGCCATCACAGTGGCAGCTCTGGGACAGCCCAGCAGAGGCTTTGCCGGGTGTGACAGGGTCAGGATCCCCCCTTGGGAGCAGCCTGCTCTTCATCAGACATGTGCCAGGGGCTGAGGGGTCCCCCTGTCCGTCCTGTTGGCTGCTCCCAGGCTCACACAGCTCCATGTCTGTGAACAAGCCACAGGTACAACAGTTAATCCCAACCAGGCAGAGCATCCCAATTCCCAGTGCCCGGCTCAGCAAGGAAGGACCATCTGCACTGACATTCATCCCAACTCCTGTTATAAGTTCCCAAAATGACAAACCCAGTTAATATTAGCAAGTGCAGCAGAGAAGGAGCGACACGGATCATCCTTCCCACTTCTGCACCCACGCAGGAATGGGGATTTTTCAAATCCCAGGGAATAAACAGTGTGCAGCTGGCAAGGAGCCAGGAGAAAGTCACCCTCGGTGGCAAGGCTATGGAGTTTGAGCAAGAAAACACTTCCATATACTACAAAGTTGTTATTTTTCACAACAGGCAAAGAATGTGGTTTCCTTAAGTACCAGTGACACTCCAGGTTTGGTTCTGGAAGACTAAACTGCTTTTGAAAATATTTGTGCTAAAAATAACACCAAAGCTTTCAACTGCTCCTAGTGCTGTCTAAAATGGGAGCATGCAGCATATTTACATGCTGGAAAACCTTATTGCCTAATGAAGAATCCCAGGTTTCTGGAAAAAGGGACGTGGAAAGGGACTGGACACACAGATAAAGCAAAACTTTATCCAGTGGAAGAACCAAAGGACAGGGCTTTGCGAAGGAAGCCTACAGGAAAGGTGGAGAGGGACGTTGGACAAGGGCCTGGAGTGACAGGCCAAGGGGGAATGGCTTCCCAATGCCAGAGGGCAGGGTTAGATGGGATATTGGGAAGGAATCCTTCCCTGGGAGGGTGGGGAGGCCCTGGCACAGGTTGCCCAGAGCAGCTGTGGCTGCCCCTGGATCCCTGGAAGGGATACTTGGAGCAGCCTGGTCTATGGAAGATGTTCCAAGATGAGCTTTAAGGTTCCTTCCAACCCAAACCAGTCTGGGATTTCAGGATTCCATTCTGCTCTGCACAGTTCCATCCCAGGGGGTTCCCAGTGTAGTTTGATGGCGTGGGTTCCTCATGGAGATGCTGGAACAGGGAGCTGTGGGTGCAGGAAGGAGAAAAAGCCCTGCAGCCGTGTCCTGGCACATCCTGGCTCTTGTGCCTGGAAGTCTTGCTCAGTGCTAGAAATGGACTCTTGTTCCTTATGTTTTTAAGGCAAGTTTCACTTGTAAGTAGTTTTTAATGCCAGGTTTAGTAACACAACGGGGATTTTCATATTATTGGGAGCACCAAGGGGGAGATTACCAGCTTACCTCATCAGTTCAGTGTATTTATTTCAGTGTTATTTTTAGGCATTTAAAATTCCCACGGGCTTTTTTCCTTTACCTGGCACAGAAAAAGGCTGTAGGTAAATCAGTTTTGAACTCTGAAAATAATAACAGTTCTTGCTAATTAGAAGTGAGTCACTAGATGAAAGCTGATCACTTCAACGAGTCTGAAGGCGTCTCTTGGGGGTTGAGCTGGGGCAGGGGTGAGGGTGGCAGAGCTGTTGGACCCTAAGGAGTGAAAGATTGACAGGAAACCCTTCTGGTGTGGGGTTTGGGTCTAATGGAACCCAACAGGTTCTGCTCCTGGCCACAGAAGGGAGAATGGGGTCTGAGCTCCTGAGTGCCACCCTCACAGGGCACAGTGAGTCCCTCAGATGTTCTCCCTGCAGATAAAGGAATTTATCTTTCTTTGGGTCGGATGTGATGCCCTTTGATGTCTTTCTTTGGGTTGTTAGTCGGGGATCAGGGAATTGGTAGGACTCACAGCTTGAGAGGAATGATGGCACCAGTGTACCTGCAGATCTGTGTGTGCCTTCATCCCCACGGGATTTCTGACATTCCTCTGGAAAAGGTGGATGGGATGACTGAGTATACTAAAGTCACAGAATCAAAGAACTGTTTAGGTGGGAAAAGCCCTCTGAGGTCATCAAGTCCAACCTTCCCTCAGCTCTGCCAAGGCCACCACTGACCCATGTCCCCAAGGGCCACATCCACAGGGCTTTTAAATCCCTCCAGGGATGGGGACTCCACCCCTGCCCTGGACAGCTCCTTCCAATGCCTGACAACCCCTTCCATGAAGAAATTCTTCCTGATGTCCAACCTGACCCTCCCCTGGCACAGCTTGAGGCCGTTCCCTCTCCTCCTGTCCCTTGTTCCCTGGGAGCAGAGCCCGACCCCCCCCGGCTCCCCCCTCCTGTCAGGGGGTTGCAGAGCCAGAAGGTCCCCCCTGAGCCTCCTTTGCTCCAGGCTGAGCCCCCCCAGCTCCCTCAGCCCCTCCTGCTGCTCCAGCCCCTTCCCAGCTCCGTTCCCTTCCCTGCACACGCTCCAGCCCCTCAGTGTCTCTTGTCTGAGGGGCCCAGAAGTGCCCCCAGGGCTGGAGGTGCCCCAGCAGTGCCAGCACAGGGACGGGCCCTGCCCTGGGGCTGGGACACAGCAGGGCTGGCACAGCCCAGGGGCCATTGGCCTCCTGCCCCCCCTGGGCACACCCGGGCTCGTGTCCAGCCGCTGTCACCAGCTCCCCAGGCCTTTCTTCCCAGGCAGTTCCAGTCACATGGTGGTTTGCTCTCTGCTTCCATCCGAGCATGCAGCAGGAGCAGGTTGCCCTCTCCTGGCACGTTCCTTCCATGGAATTCTGGCTGAGCTCAGACAGTCGGTGGATTTGCAGGATTGGCCCTGAGGCTCCTCAGTTCTTGCATAAGCCAAGTCCCTGCAGAGGGCTTGGCCTCAGAGGTGCTGAGGGTGTTTCACTGAATCACTGAATTGTTTTGGTTTGAAAAGACCTCCGAGGTCATTGAGTCCAACCTTTGACTGACCACCTCCGTGTCAGCCAGAATTTGCTTCCTGTCCTTGACTTTGTAACCAGCCTTTATAGGACGTTGTAGGAGAGAGGGATTTGTCAGCCAGACTCTGCTTGGACACTCTTTCACGGGGCAGGAGAGTCGGCTCCTCTGGTGGGGCTGGTTGGGAAGAGCTGCTGCTCCTCTCCCTCATTCCAGCTCCTTCCCCAGCCTCAGGCAGAGCCCTCAGGCTGCTCATGGCATGTGGGAACCCCCAAATGCCCCCTACCCACATGCCAGGTTGGAAGCAGCTCATCCAGCTGGGCTGTGCTGGCATCTTGTGGTGCTTGTGCTCCTGCAGCACTTCTGCTCCTCCAGGCTCTGGAATGGGCTCTGATAATCCTTCGGGGTATTTCCCTGCATCCAGCCTGGCAAATTGACAATTCTGCTGGAGTTCAGGAGTCTTTAAGTTAAAATTGTCACTCCAGGGAGTGAGGATCAGCTTCCAGAGGACATAATGCCACTTTTATTCTGCTCAGCTTTTTATTTTATTTGAAGAAAATCTCTGTTGCATAATAAGTTGTAGCTTTTCCCACTGGCTCTGCTGATGAGGTGGGATGCATGCCTGGAGTGCTGCTTCTGCTGGGAGGCAGCAGAGGGGGGGACTGCTGAGGGTCCCAGCTGCCCTGGGATGAGGACATTTTGTCCTCAAGAAGGGCCCAGGGTTTCCACTGCTGGAATATTTATCCATCAGTATTTAAATATTTGTGTCCACATTGATATAATGTTTGTCATCATGGGTGTAACCTGCTCTGAGGCATCATGGGGCTGAATAAAAGGAAAATAAGTTGTTGCCTCCATACAAAAAGAAGTGATTTATCAAAAACCAAGTATGGAATGTATTCCATAACTGTATATTCAAGAGGCTGTACAGATTCTTTAGTCTTATTACCAGAGATGGCAGGAGGTGACAGCTGACCCTGGGGCTGTCCCCTCCCTGGTCTCAGTGTTGCCTGATCACAGATAGATGGACGACAGGAAAACCTGGCCCAGCTGGTGGGGAGGGGGGACCCTGAGCTGGTGTCCCCAGGGACACACAGGGATCCTGATGGGAAGCACATGGCAGGGGGTGTCTCTTGTGGATGCTGGAGCTGCCTCCAGGGGAATCACAGAATCATTTATGTTGGAAAAACCCCCCAAGACCATGGAGTCCAACCATTCCTCACTGAAGGGGATGTTGTGTGAGAGGAGGTGGGAACCTGCAATGCCTGAGGTCCCTGGGGGTTCCTGCAGGTCTCTGCTCCCCTCTCCAGGTCAGGGAGCTCTCCCTGACCCACCCAGGGCCCTGGGAGCACCTTACCAGGGGCTCTCCAGCCTCTCCTGCAGGAGCCCTGTCCTGGGATGAGTGGGAAGCAGTTTGAGCATGGATCCAGCTGCAGCTTTTCCCAGGAGGCTGTGCTGGGAATGAGCCCAGCATGGTCTGGGACAAGTGCTGAGACAAACCCAGTGTGGGGTGCAGAGACACTTCTCCAAGGATGGATGCACCCTGGAGCCTGCTTTTTTTCCATATAAAATGACTTCTCATGGTACTGTAATAACATTATGTTGGCAGGGATGCTGTTCCTGAAGATGGATAACCAGTGGGGTTTTGACCTCACTTATTAGATTTGTAGCTTCAACTAAAAATCCAGCTTTAAGTAGTGTTGCCAATTTAAAATGAGTCTCCTCAGGGAGCAGCTCTCTCTCTGGCAGTAACTCATTCATGAGAAGCCCAAATATTCATTTACAGCTAAAGCTGGGCCAGGGAAGGGAAAACAAGGAGGGCTGAAAGCCTGACAGGATGATAAACACCCAATTTATGGTTCTCTCCCCCAGATGTACTGGTGGGAGCTTAAATTGCTGACAGAGCTGTTCCAAGGGCAGTGGTAGGTGTTACATTTGGGAGCTTGGGAATGCAGTGGTGACATGGCACACAGGGTGATCCCTCAGCTCCTGGCAGGAGGGAGGCTGGAAGGGCTGTGCAGAGCCCTTGGACACAGGCAGCAGCACCAGGAGAAGGACCTGCTGGTGTAAGGTGCTGGCACTGACTTTGGAGAGGATGGAGGGGATAGAAAAGCTGTTCAGACTTTATAAACAGGCTCCTGGGTGCTGCAGGAGGAGGTGTCCCGGTCATGGGGGTGGATTTATTGTTGTCCTCTGCAAAGAGGAGGCTCAGGTTGGACATCAGGAGGAATTTCTTCATGGCAACGGTGGTCAGGCACTGGAACTGCCCAGGAGGAGGTGGAATCCCCATCCCTGGAGGTGTCCAGGGAAGGACTGGCCGTGGCACTCTGCTCTGGACTGGGGGACAAGGTGGGGATGGGGCACGGGGTTGGACTCCATGGTCTTGGAGGTCTTTTCCACCCTCAGTGCTCCTGTGGTTCTGAGCAGGTTGGTTGTTTTCTCGGGCCCAGCTGGTCCTGCTGCCCAGGTTCAGAGCTGTGACCTGCAGCCAGGCCGTGTGCCAGCCAGGGCAATGTTCCTGCTTCCCAGAAATGGTACAGAGTGTGCTCTGTTCCTGGCAGGATTTTCTCCTGGAGCAGTACAGCTCATTTCCCTGGAGGGGGAGGTGGAGCAGTCCTGCCATCCCAGTTACCTGGATGCTGCATGGGGAGGATTGAAAGAGGTCTCCTGCCTAAATCCAGTTCTTGCAGGCTGCAGGGAGTGGTGCAGTCTGTGGAGAGCAGCTGGATCTGTGTTTCTCCATGTGTGACTGGCTCTGGAGCTGGATGGGGTTACGTGTAACCCTCGTGACTCTGCAGAACCAGCAATTCCATTTGCAGTGGTGCTGCATCTCCCTGACTCAGTTCCCAGCTGAGCCACCTCTCTTTTCTTTCTTTTTCTGTGGCTCTGTCATTTTAAGTCAGCTCAGCAAGGGGCCTCTCCCTTCCCTGGGTGATCCTGGAGAGCTTCACCAGGAGGAGCATTTTCCTGCTCCATTTTGCTCCTTAGCATCTTGTTACCAACCAGTGCAAAGAAAATATGCTGTGGGGTTGTGAATATCTGGCTTTGAAAAAGGAAGGGAACTAAAAAAAGTCAAGTTACCCCTGGATTTTGCCTCTGCTCTCCAGCCCTGGCTGCAGGATGGTTGAGCTCCTGCATGAACTTCCTCCAGCAGTTGAGATGTCCATGGGCAGGACTGGGGGTGTGTCATGAAAACATCACATGTGAGCTCTTCCCACTGCTTGTATACACTAAACCAAGGTTATTTTGGTTATTCCATTTACTTCCATCTTGAGGGTGAATTGCATAATGGAAGAACCATTAATCCAAGGTTTCCATAGCGCACAAACCCACTGTGGGACTCAGTGTCACCAAGGAGGGTCTCGTGAGGGTTTTTCTCACTCCAGCAGCATTTTTGAGAGGAATAAAATCAATGAAGGCAGGAGCAAAGTGTAAGGAAGAAGCCAGTTGTTGGGCAAAGCTGCTGAAGAGTCTTCAGGGAGCTGTTTTCTCTGGAGATGACCTTTGTGTCTGACCTTGGCCCAGTTTGGCTTCTGAGCATCCCCTGGTTTTAGATTTGCAGCCTGGAGATGGTGAGATGGGGCTTAAACCACCCTGGACCTGCATGTGGTGTTTCCTGGTGATATCCAGAGGGTGAAATTCTTCTCAATCAGGAAAGAAATCAGAGAATCGTGGAATGGCCTGGGTTGGAAGGGACCTTAAAGATCTTATTCCAACTCCTGTGCCATGGGCAGGGACACCTCCCACTAGCCCAGGTTGCTCCAAGCCCTGTCCAACCTGGCCTTGGACACTGCCAGGGATCCAGGGGCAGCCACAGCTTCTCTGGGCAACCTGTGCCAGGGCCTCCCCACCCTCACAGGGAAGGATTTCATCCCAACATCTCATCTATCCCTGCCCTCTGGCAGTGGGGAGCCATTCCCTGTCCCTCCAGGCCCTTGTAAATAGTCTTTCTCCATCTTTCTTGGAGAATATCCTGAGTTGGGAAGGACCCACAAGGATCACCCAGTCCAACCCCTGGCCCTGCACAGACACCCCAACAATCCCACCCTGTCCCTCAGAGCATCATCCAAACCCTCCTGGAGCTCTGGCAGCCTTGGGGCTGTGCCCACTGCCCTGGGGAGCCTGGGCAGTGCCCAGCCAGCCTCTGGGGGATGCTGATGGGGTGAGATGGGGCTCAGGGGTTTTGCACCATGGAGGTGGATTCTGCTGAATGCAGCGATGGAAAACCGAACATGTGGAGAGAGGGTTGGAGATGTTGGTTGTTGGGATGTGATGCTTTGCCTGTGTTTAAGTGTTTTTAAGAATAAGCCTCTAGTGACAGTAATTCCTTGCAGGGAGAAGAGGAATGAGAAAGTCTAAAACCCAAAGAAACAAAGGTGCCATTATGTTTTACATTTTTCTTCTTTATTTTTTACCCTGTAGATAAATTCTTCCTTTGATGCACAGAGCAAGAGAGAAGGTCCAGTGTTCCCTACTTGGCTGGAGAAGGTTTAAATGCTGAATATGTTTTGCTTTTGAAACTCTGGAGAGTTTTCTTGCAGTGTAAGCACAGGGAGAATGACTTTTGCTAGGAGGGAGGAGAGGACCAGAAAAGGTTTAGAGAAGAGCAAGGCCCTGGCCCAGGTTGCCCAGAGAAGCTGTGGCTGCCCCTGGATCCCTGGAAGTGTCCAAGGCCAGGTTGGATGGGCTTGGAGCAACCTGGGCTGGTGGAAGGTGTCCCTGCCCATGGCAGGGGTGGAATGAGAGGAGTTTTAAGGTCCCTCCAATCCAAACCACTCCATGATTCTGTGATAATTAAGTTCACTTCACACCTGTGTGTTTTTTGGGGGCTCATACTTTAAAAAGCAGGAATTTAGAGAGCTGAGGAACACCAATCCCTTTAGGCAATATTTGAAAAAATCAAATTTTATTAAAATAAACCAAAAAAAGCAAAGGGTGAAGATGTGTTGTGTGTTTTCCAATACACCAAAGGTTTTTGCAGAGGGAAGTGGCCACTTCTCCCTTGTGTCTGCAGGGGGCAGAGACAATCCCTGCAGCTGGAGCAGAGAGATAATTTGACAGTTGGAAATAACTCTGTGCCTACAAAACGCATGAATCCTAAAGCAGGAACACCTGGAATCAGCATACCTGTTTTATTTTATTTTTTTTTCTGTGTTTAGGATATCTAGGCATTTCAAGGCAGTTTTATATTATAATATACAGTAAATTATTATAGTTATTATAATTAATATCTTATATTTAGTATATTATAGAATAATTCAGTGTAGGCAGAAGTGCCCAGAATTATTTTTAGGTGGTTGTAGCATCCTGCTTTCCACAAGGACTCATCGAGGAGCCCATCTGTGTGTCACCCTCAACATGCAGCTCTGCCCTGACGTGCTCCCGAAGAGATCCCAAAGAAGGGGCTGCTTTTATGCTTTGGAAACTTTTAAAAGGTGAAATTTTGGAACTGGAAGCTTTGAAAAGGTGAAATTCCCCAAGTTTCTGTGTTGTCTGAGCCCGCTGGGTGCCTGCCGTGTGCTGGGGCGGCGCAGGGTGAGTGCGGTGAGTGTGGGGTGCAGGGAGAGGAGGAGGAGGAGGAGGAGGAGAGGAGGAGGAGGAGGAGAGGAGGAGGAGGAAGAGGAAGAGGAAGAGGAGGAGGAGAGGAGGAGGAGGAGGAGGAGAGGAGGAGGAGGAGAGGAGAGGAGAGGAGGAGGAGGCACTGCTCGCCCAGGGCTCAGAGCTGCGAGCAGAGGGAAGGGCCGGGCGGAGATGAGGATATGGAGCCTGCGGAGGGCGGCCCGGGGGGAGGCTCTGCTGGGCTCGGAGCCCCCCGAGGCCGATCCCGGCCCGGCCCCGCGCTGGATGAGGAAGAGGTGCTGTGGGAAGCGCAGTACGTAATTCCACGGATCCACTTCCACGGATCCACGCTGCGAGGAGGGAAGGCCGGCTGAGCTCAGCGTGTGTGACCCCAAACTGTGGGGCTTGCTGAGTGCTGGGGCTGCAGCGTGCGGGGTCGGGCTCCTTTTGGGGTGTGTGATGGGTTTGGAAGTGTCTGGGAGAGAGCCTGAAGTTCCTTAGAGACTTAAACTAATATTTCAATTGATAAAGTGATGTTTCCCCCATATGTGAGGGCTCTCCAGAGCTCACAGCAGGTCCTTGTGTGGGGCAGCCCTTCCACCTTCTGTGATGGTCAGGTTGGACGGGGCTTGGAGCAACCTGGGATTAGTGGAAGGTGTGGGGGACTGGATGAGCTTTAAGGTCCTTTCCCACTCAAACCATTCCAGGATTCTACACACTGGGGGGAACCTCTGAATTGGGCAGAAGTTACTTCAGCTGCTCCAAATAAAGTGTTTCTGATTGGTTTATGGTGGCTGAGCTGGAGGTGGAGTTGGTTTGGTCTCACTGATCCTGTCAGACTCTGGATTTTGAAATCATCATTTTTATCAGTTGGTTTTGGATGTGGCAGAGGTGTAAAGATCCTAGAAAATTAGGGACTGTGGATGTTTTTAAGGTTAGTTGGATAATGATGAGAAGAAGAGGAGGTGTCAGGTGAAATGTGCAGCCCTGGACTGCAGGGGGAGGGTGTTGGTGGGCACGGAATGGGAACAGGAGAACAGGGAGTACTTGAAGTGTCTCCACTTCGGTTTGGAATTTCATGAAGCTTGGACAAAGAAATCAGACTAAACCCAAACGACAGCCATCCTCCGACCTTCTCACCTCATTTTCTTCCAGGAACAGTATTTGGAAGGTGGAAGTTGCATTTTTAAAGGTGTTTTTGATGTGGTTTCCTGGAAGGCAAATGATCTGGTGTTGCTGGTAGAGCTGGTGGTCCAGGAGCATGTCTGTGGGATGCTGGGTGTGCCATGGGGAGGTGGATTGTCTCCTTCTGGTTCCCCTCATGTTTGTCCCAGCCTTTCCATGGCCCCTTGACCAGCCCTGGGTGTCCGACCCCCCAACTGCAGTCCCACCTGACCCACCTCCTGAGTTTCAGTTACTCAGCAAGAGGTAACGTTGTGATTCCAGTATTTCCTGTGGAAAGCAAGCAAGGAGAAGTCTCATCCTGACAGAGCAGCAGGGCAGGTAGCACTTCCCAGGCACCTTCTGCTGATCCTGGGAGCCAGGGAACTCTTGCTTTTGAGCAGAATGAGCTAAATTCAGGGATAATCTGTTGTTCAACAGGGAACTTCAGGACTGCTTTTCAGTTTAGATGAGTAACCGAAGGTGTGACTTAAATATTGGCAGGAGGAGATTGGGGCAGCTGGCAGAAGAGATGCAGAGCTGTAACAGTTTGGGAACATTATCCTGATGCAAAGAATCTTAGTTTTGCTTTCCGTGATCCTGCCTTGAGTTCCTGCAACAGGAGCACAGCCCAGTTGTGTTCAGCCTCCACTGCAACGAAGAAGTTGCTTAGAAGAGCAAAGTGAAGAGTACGTTGGTGGAAAAGCTCTTCCCTAGGGAATTAAACAGACATCCAGTGCATTTTCCTGCAGTAAACTGGGGGCAGGCACTGACCAGGGCAGGGCCTGTCCCTGTGCTGGCGCTGCTGGGGCACCTCCAGCCCTGGGGCAGTTCTGGGCCCCTCAGACAAGAGACACTGAGGGGCTGGAGCGTGTGCAGGGAAGGGAACGGAGCTGGGAAGGGGCTGGAGCAGCAGGAGGGGCTGAGGGAGCTGGGGGGGCTCAGCCTGGAGCAAAGGAGGCTCAGGGGGGACCTTCTGGCTCTGCAAGTCCCTGAAAGGAGGGGGGAGCCGGGGGGGGTCGGGCTCTGCTCCCAGGGAACAGGGGACAGGAGGAGAGGGAACGGCCTCAGGCTGTGCCAGGGGAGGGTCAGGTTGGACATCAGGAAGAATTTCTTCATGGAAGGGGTTGTCAGGCATTGGAAGGAGCTGTCCAGGGCAGGGGTGGAGTCCCCCATGGAATCCCTGGAGGGATTTCAAGGCCGTGTGGATGTGGCCCTTGGGGACATGGGTCGGTGGTGGCCTTGGCAGTGCGGGGGGAACAGTTGGACTTGATGATCTCAGAGGGCTTTTCCAGCCTTAATGATTCTATGATTCCATGATTTTCAGGGAAAAGGAGTGAGCGTAGGAAATGACAGCTGTGCTGATCACAGGCACCCTCAGGGGTTGGGGACTGGGGATATGGGGTTGTGGTTTGTGTAAATACCTCTGAGGTACAGCCCTGGATGTGTGTTGGCTCCAGTCTCACTGTCAAAACACAGATCCTGCTTCCAGATCTTGGATCTGATATCAGAACTGGAAGTGCTCATTTGGAGCCAAATCCCATCAAGGCCCCGCCTCCAATTAAAAATCACATTTCTTGGGGTGTTTATTTTCCCCTTAAAAGCTGCTGGTTCTTACCCAAACCATCAGTATATGCCAGTAATTTAATAAAACCTTTGTATGCACATGCATTGCCAGCATTAGTTTTCCAGCCTTGAATGTGCAGTGTTAGCTTGATTTTCCTGAATTTGCCCTTTTTCCCCCCGGAATGCTCACACAATCCCTGCCTCTATTTAAATATGTATCCACAGAGACTGGTTGCAGCTTAAAAGCTGGAATAGAAACCTTGACTTTCTCCTGTGAAATCCTTGTAGTCCAGCTAAAGTGGGAGAAAATGATCAAATATAAATTATTAATCCTTGTGGGTTCATGGCAGCATCCCGGGGATCCCCAGTTCCCACTCCATACACACATGGAGCAGCTCCTGGCTGCAGCTGCTGAAGTCAGAGGGAATTGTGATTTATGCCGCATTTTTCCTCTGGAATTACTCATTCCCCTGACACTGGGGAAATACTAAAGGCTGGGAAAATCCAATCCTTCCACAACAGAGGGGGGAGAAAATGGACCTCAGGAGGGCAGGGGTTGGAGGAACCTCGGAGGGTTTGGTACGGAACCGTTGGGATGTGAAACATAGCAGAGCGAGTAAAATGGATAATGGAGTTTCTGATAGAAAGAAAGGAATTCTGATACTTATTTTAAGCAAATGTCCTAAAAATAACCTCCAGCAGCATTTAAAGGGACAAGCTTCCAAATATCATCCTCCCTCCCCAAAAAAACAGCGTCCCTTTGGTTTTGGGGCTGAATATCCCACAGCACCGCTCCGGAACCAGCCCCAGGTGAGCCTCCCCTGGGCAGCACTGCTGGTGTCCTTCTCTTCCCCCTTTTTTTGGCGGGATGAGGCCGGTTTCTGGCAGGGATGGAGTTAAGGCTGCTCCGTGGTGCATGCTGGTACGAGGGGGTTTGATGGTGGTGCTCTGCTGCCAGCATGTGCCGGGAATGTCTGATGGGAAATGTGGAACTGTAAGTGCAGCGCTGCTGCTGAATAAGGACATTTCCCTTTGCCTTCATTTCTTGCTTCCTGGGTATTTTTTCTCCTCCGTCCTAAAGCTCCCAGCCATGTAGCACCTCGGCCAGAGCGATCCCGCTGTGGGGATGAAGGGTAGGGGCTGCTGGGAGACGGGATCCATCCGTTCCTTCTGCAACGCCGGCTGTCTGAATAAATTCCACAAGGGTTAGTGGCCTTCCCGGCGTCCTCCTTCCTGCTGGACGGATCCATCTGCTGTGGGGCTTCCTGGGTGTGCTGGGAGTGATGGAGGGGCTGCTCCAGTGGGGTGGGGAGGGGGTGTTTAACCCCACACCGGAGCCCTGGGAGGCAGAGCAATGTTCAGACTCCTCCGTGTGGGTGTGTGGTGGCACCTGTGGCTCTGCCCCGTGGGCATCACGTGCCACGTCCCTGCTCGGTTTGGTTGGAGATGTACAAAGTGTGGGGCGAAGTCTTTGTGCTTTATTGGGTGTCTGAAGCTCCAGCAGCTCAGATTTCCGCAGTTTTGATGTGAAAAATGTTAAATTTGATGGTGATTTGTGCTTTTTGGGCACTTTTAGTATCGCCCGGGATTATTGGTGTGTGATGGGTGATCAGCCCCTGTTTGGACCTGTGTTGGTGTCAGGAAATGAGATGTATTATTTTAGTTCTAAGCCAAATTCCTTTGGAGCTGAGATGGAATGAGGGCATTGCTGTGTCAGTCCTGTGCTGCTCTCTGCCCACTCTTTGGCCCCACGTGGCAGGAGGCAGAGATGATCTCCAGGAACACTGAGCTGTGATTTAAGGTGTGCACTGTAATTCCATCTGTTACTGCTCCCTGTGTTATTCCAGGTGTTTCCCATGGCCAGTCCAAGCAGAGCTCAGCACTGGGTGTGCAGGAGCGTTGTCCTTTATGGGGCAAGGGCTGTTCTGCCCAAACCTGCACTGGCTTGGGGCAGAAATCCCTGTTTTGTGAGTGCTACAGGACAGTTGTGGTGTGATTTTTCCTGTGTGGGATGAAGCAGGAATGGCCTGGGGGGGTCCTGCCTTTCAGTTCAACTTTTGTCTTGCTTCATGGAAGCACAGCATTTCCTGGAGGTGTTCCAGGCCAGGTTGGACGGGGCTTGGAGCAACCTGGGCTGGTGGAAGGTTTCCCTACCCATGGCAGGGGGCGAAATGAGATGAGCTTTAATGTCCCTTCCCCACCCAAACCATTCCATGATTCTTTGGTGGATGGGCCAGGCAAAATCTGGCATCTCACTGCAAAGGCAGCAGGGTGATGGTGAGAAATGAGGATTTGTAGGATGCTCTTTGCCTTCCTTCAGGGCAGTGAGGGCTCCCCTGCCCTGGGCACTGCAGCTCCTCGTGCCCTGTGTTGATCCATCCCTGTGGTGCTCCGAGGGTCGGTGCCCGCTGGGAGCACTGGGTGATGCTCACTTGGGCTTCCTGGTGGTCAAATCCAAATGTTGCTCCTTTGATGTAGTTTGGGATAATTGTGCCAGGACACAGGGAATGGCTTCCCACTGACAGAGAGCAGGGTGAGATGGGATATTGGGAAGGAATTGTTCCCTGTGAGGGTGGGGAGGCCCTGGCCCAGGTTGCCCAGAGAAGCTGTGGCTGCCCCTGGATCCCTGGAAGTGTCCAAGACCAGGTTGGACGGGGCTTGGAGCAACCTGGGCTGGTGGGAGGTGTCCCTGCCCATGACTGAATGATCTTTAAGGTCCCTTCCAACCCAAACCATTCCATGATTCCATGATTCCATGGAGCCTGAGTGTCCCTCCTCTCCCTGCGCTCTCCGCATGGCCGCAGTCCTGTCCTGCTCTCAAGCATCACTTCACAATAAATTATTTTATCTAATGTAATTTCCTTCCTCCAGAAAAGGGCGAGGAAAGGAGGAATGCAAATAGGTCAGAGCAAAATTGAAGCAGTTGAGGATTTACAGCTGGCTTCAGATGAGCAAAAAAAAAAAGCTTTTTTATCAAATCCAGATTGTCCCCTTCCCTTCGGTTTCCTTCTCGAGCTGTTTTTCCAGCTGGGTGACGTAAGGACATTCATGTACCAGGAGAACAGCACAGAGCTTTACATAACTGGGCTTCAGCAGAGAAGAAAATGCCCCAAACCAGAATTATTCTCATAAAAAGCTGAAACCAGCCTTGTGTGAAAACTGGGAGGAAGGTGGTGAGTGGTGAGCACTGGGGAAACAGGGAGGGGGCTTCAGGGAGATCTTGGAGCAGCAGGGATGAACCTGGGGAGGTGCCTCCAAGGGTGTCTGAGGTGAGGTTGGGAGTTGTTTCCCTGCCTGGGCTGCTCTTTTTCTGCCCCAAAAGCATCTTTCCCCCATTTCATGGTGGTATTTTGGGAAAGCTTTGCAGTGACATGGGTAAAGCTTTCCCTGTATGGCAGAGCCACATGCATATGACACGTGGAGCAAATTTGGCAAATCAGGGTGGTGGAAGGGTCTTGGCCCTGGGACATGACAAGCAAATATTTTTCATGTTTTAACAACAAAAGCTGAGAAAACACTGGCTTTTAAAAACAATTTACTGTAAAAACTGTGATGTGCAAACTGTGTCCCTCTGGTGAGCACGTTCCCCATTGGAAATGAGATACTTTGGAAGGGAAAATACTTCCCAAGGAGGCTTTGCTTTTCATTTAGAAATCCTCATGCTGAAATAGTTGTTTCCCTACCAAATTTTGTCCTTAAATCCACTTACCTCCCCAAAAGGAGCTGTTTGAGGTATGTTTAGAATCCTGATGGCTTTTAATGAGCAGCCCAGGGAAAAACCTGGCCCTGGCTCTGCTTGGCAGGAGATTCCTTGGGAACAGAAGCCTGGAGGCTTTGGGTGGCTTTAATACTTCCTTTTGTGCTTGTGAGATAAAACCAATTATTGAATCATGGAATGCCTTGGGTTGGAAGGGACCTTAAAGCCCATCCAATCCCACCCCCTGCCATGGGCAGGGACACCTTCCACTAGCCCAGGTTGCTCCAAGCCCCATCCAACCTGGCCTTGGACACTTCCAGGGATCCAGGGGCAGCCACAGCTTCTCTGGGCAACCTGTGCCAGGGACCTTTTAGTTAGACAGTGACAAACAAAGGTGAAGAGGGATTTGTGGAGATGTTTTGTTCTGTATTTGTGTGTTAAAGGGCCGATCCAGTTTGGTTAGAGCCCGTGGGATCCTGGGTTCTTGGATGTTCACCAAATTAAGGAGGAGAGAATGAGGTGCTGAAGAGAAAGTGAAATACAGACACCACACTTGCTGTGCATGAAAAGGTCTGTGGGTAACTAACAGATAATTAGCTTATCTTTAGTTAATTTTGAGGATCTCAAAGCTCTTTCCAGTAGAAGCAGCTCTGCTCCTGCTTTCAGAGGACATTTCTACAGGAATATCCCTTTCCAGGTCTGTGCTGTCCTTTTGATTCCTAGGCCTGGGTTTCTTCCCACGTCCCCAGCCCAGCAAATGCAATGTCATTAATATTTGATGGTGACATGGTGGATGATCCTCTGCTGGAAGGCAGAGGGCTGTCATCCTGGGCTGTCACCTGGCAGCTCCCAGGGCTCCCCGGGCTGGTGCGTGATGGGCATCTGGGCCCTAAAAGAGATGCAGAAATCCACTTCTCTGCCTCCAGACGTGCAGGGTGTATTTATTTCATGGCCCAGCTGGGAAGCATTTAAATGAGTGTTTGAATTCTGCTCAGGAATGAGCTGCATTCAGCTCTGAGGAGGGTCAGGCACACGTGGCTGCTGGAGCGTTGATGATGGACACGCTGTAACCTGCTCCCAAAGCAGATGTGTTGGTTCACACTTTTTCCAGATTTATTTAGAAATTTCTTGGGGGGGGGGGACTCTTTCCTGATGGTTTTGACAGCTCCTTCCTTGGCAAGGCAGAGGAAGGTCATCTATGAGCAGAGGAAGCCCAAAATACAGGTTGATGTCTAATCCCTGTGCCTTGACACTCACCAGTTGGTCCTGGACCATTTCTCCTGTGTGATGTGGCTCCTCTGGAAAGCAAGGAAGCCAAGATACAAAGCATGGGGAGATGCTGAATCCGTTGGTTTCCTGGTCATCCTGCTCCTGGGTTAAGAGCTGTCTGGAGCTTGGGCTCGGGCTGGAGCTGCTGAGGAGCTGCAGGTGTTTTGTTTTGGCTTTAGCAGCTGTGGCTGCTGGTTTACTTGTGAAAGCTCTGTAATTAGGGCTGTTGGATTAATGTTTTTAGAACTAAAGACTGGGTGCTCCATGTCTCTCCCATGGATCATGCACACAGGGTGCACTGACATGGGGCCCTGCCTGGGTTCCTTCGCTCTGGATGGTTTTACCAGGTAGAACAGCAATGCAGGAATGTCCGTGGGGATGTTTGGAGATGTTTCTTGGGGTGGAATCCTCTCATTTTAACCACTGTGATCTCAGGGAGGAGCAGCTGGAGGATGTTCAATGATGGAAGTGGAAGGAGCCCCCTCCAGCTGCCCTCGACCCCCGCGGCCAGTGGAGTGTCTGTGTGTGCACTGTGCTGGGTTGGGAGGTTTGAGTTGGATCTCAGGAAAAGGTTCTTTCCCCAGAGGGTGGTTGGGCACTGCCCAGGCTCCCCAGGGCAGTGGGCACAGCCCCAAGGCTGCCAGAGCTGCAGGAGGGTTTGGACAACGCTCTGAGGGACAGGGTGGGATTTTGGGGTGTCTGTGCAGGGCCAGGAGTTGGACTGGATGATCCTTGTGGGTCCTTCCCAACTCAGGATATTCCAGGATTCTATGACAGGACACACAGTGGTTTGGGCAGCCCCTGCAGCTCCCCAGGGTGTGCTGGGATGATCCCAAAGGGCACTGAGTGTCGGATGGGGCCTCACTCTGCAGTCAGGGAGCATTGCAGCCCCCCCTGAGCTGGCCAAGCCTTTGCAGCAGGGAGCCCCCAGTGCTCAGTGAAGCAGCAAATTAGGTGCCAAGGGCAGGGAATGTTCATTTTCTTTCCAAATGATGCCCTCCCTGCCCTGCTCCCCTTCATTTTTAGCAATCATAGAGGTGGGTTCCTTCCCATGTGCGCATGTGGCTTGGATGGGAGAGAATGCACCCTGGGGATGCACCCTGGGGATGCACCCTGAGGATGTTCAAGTGCTGGTGGAAGTGGTCTGGGGACATGGTTTGGTGGTGGCCTTGGCAGTGCTGGGTTAATGGTTGGGCTCAATGACCTTTTGTACCCCAGTAGCTCTGTGATTCTCTGACATGGATGTGCTGCCCCAGCTCTCACGGTGCAGGATTGGTGCTGGAGCACCTCGGTGCAGGGCAGGAGCTGCTCCTCCTCGGAGCTGATGGGCAACAATCACTAATAACATGAGTTTATTAGCTGTATCTTAATTACAAAGCGGAGTAATTAGGGAGGAAGTGGCCATCTTGACAGCCTGGTGGTGTAATTAGAGCCCAGAAACACGTTGATAGAATTGCAGAGGAGATGAACTCCCTCTCCTCTGCAAAGAGAGGCCTGTGAACAGCAGGAGTGGATTGATTTCTTTCTTTTCCCTTTTTTCCTGAGCTTGCTGCACTGACAGCCAGCACAGCACTTCTGGGGGGATGGTGCTGCATGGAGTGACTGCCCTTCTCCCTCTCTGTGCCAGTCCCCAGCCAAAATACGGATGGGGGAGCAATTCCAGGGATGGATTGCTGATTCAGAGGAGCTTTTTGCAGTAAATCATGGGCAGTAGCTGCTGTGCAAGGAGCAGAGTGTGGCCTGGCCTCGGCCAGCACTGCTTGTCCTGCTCTGTGTCCTGCTGTCAGAGCATCTGTCTGTGCAGCCAGTGCTGCTGTGCCGGTGGCTCCTGGAGGGATCAAACCTGGATTTCCATGTGCTCACCCAGCAGAGACTGAGCCTGGCCCCAGGAGGGGATGGGGAGTTGTCCTGGCTCATTGCAGGGCTGGGGGAGCACCAAGGAGCCCCCGAGTGCTGCCTGAGGATCCCCAACCAGCCCCCTCCGGGCATCCTGCTGTCCTTGGGGTAAAGGCAGAGCAGGCTCGGATCTGGAGCCCTCCTCCCTGGCCCAGGGCTGTCATTCACATAATCTCCAGGAAAAATCCAGGCTGGATGATCCCTGTGTTTGCAAAGTGAAGCACAGGTGCTTTGCCATCCCCACAATGGAGCTGTTTGACAATATAAAGACGCCCCAAGCAGCACTATCCCCGTGGAGCTTCCCTTCATCCCAGTTCCTCCCCCCAGAACTCTGGCACAGCC
Organism: Manacus candei; assembly: GCF_025592945.1. NCBI lineage: Eukaryota > Metazoa > Chordata > Aves > Passeriformes > Pipridae > Manacus > Manacus candei. The sequence continues at coordinate 108,925 of NW_026138215.1, read as the reverse complement.
GGGTGGGGATGCTGCTGGATGGCACCTCACTCACCTTAGGGCAGGATTTTGATGCCAAAAAGGTTTCAGCTCCATTCATTCATGTTGTCCCTGCTCCTCTCTCTTCCCTTGTCCTGCTGTGTCCCTCCAGCAGCTCTTGGATCCACTGGCTCCTGTTGACCCCAGAGATGTTGCAGCTCCAGCACCATCGGGCTCATGACTGGAATGTGTAGGGTGGGAAAGAGGGACAAAGAGAGACATGAGGACACATCAGGAACTGCTGCATCTCCTGGAGCTTCTGTGTTCAGAGAGCACTTCAGGTCAGATAGAGCAGCACCTGAGGAGAGTGATCTCACAGAGCTGTGTGGGATCTGTAGGGATTGAGGAGAAGCCAAGGAGTGGATAATGAGGATGATGGTGAGGATGAATATTGTAATACCTTTTGTAGGCTTTTGGAGCATGAACTTACTGTTGCTGAAGGGATCCATGGGGATGTGAAAGAGCCCTGGGGGCACTTCTGGGCCCCTCAGACAAGAGACACTGAGGGGCTGGAGCGTGTGCAGGGAAGGGAACGGAACTGGGAAGGGCTGGAGCAGCAGGAGGGGCTGAGGGAGCTGGGGGGGCTCAGCCTGGAGCAAAGGAGGCTCAGGGGGGACCTTCTGGCTCTGCAAGAAGGGGGAGCTGGGGGGGTGTCGGGCTCTGCTCCCAGGGAACAAGGGACAGGAGGAGAGGGAACGGCCTCAGATTGTGTCAGGAGAGGATCAGGTTGGACATCAGGAAGAATTTCTTCATGGAAGGGGTGGTCAGGCCTTGGGAGGAGCTGCCCAGCGTGGTGTTGGAGTCCCCATCCCTGGAGGTGTCCAAGGAAGCACTGGGCGTGGCACTCAGTGCTCTGGGCTGGGGGACAAGGTGGGCACAGGGGGGACTCGATGGTCTTGGAGGTCTTTTCCAACCTGTGTGATTCTTAGGGCTGTTTGCCCACTAATGATTCTCTCTTGCCCCCTCAAAACCAGTTCTTTGTGGCCTCGCTGCTCTGGTGTGAAAGGGAGTGAAAGGAAGGAGGGAAAAAGGAGAAGGGAAGGTGTCCCCGTTGTCACCCGTGACTGTCACTGTGCCAGCCCTCCCTGTGTGCTGGGCCATGCCATGGCCTCTCACATGCAGCATTTCAGCCTCTCAGAATTTTCCAGAATTCAGGAAAAGAGATGCTTCTTCCTGTGCTCTGGTGCCAGCCCAGGCCTCAGCAGTGAGCAGGGTGTGACAGTGGGCAGCCCCCTAATTAAATCTCTGTCAATTAACGAGGCTCGAATGGTGCTGCTGAACTGCAGCTGGTAATGAATGAGCATCTAGTCCAGTAAAATACACATTTTTTGTGCAGACATTTGTCCCACCTCACACAGGGAAGCTCAGGGAATTCCTGAGGAATTCCAGTTCCTTGTTGGCAGTTGTTGGTATGTAAAGGGGTGCAGCCCCTTCACTTGGGTTTGGATCTGTCACCCCCCCAGCCCCTGTGGTGTCCCCAGTGCTGCTCCCTCCCTGCGTTCACCAGTCCCAGTGCAGGGTTCATGGAATCATGGAATATCCTGAGTTGGAAGGAACCTCCAAGGATCATCCAATCCAACTCCTGGCCCTGCCCAGGACACCCCAACAATCCCACCATGTGCTCCATGCCTCTCTTGGTCTCTCATGTTCAGGTGAGATTTTGTCTTTCTCTGAAGCTTCTCCCTGTTGGAAAAATCTTCCCTATGATGGGAAAGTATTCCCTAGAACAGGACCAACTGAAGCTCTGTCTTTGCTGCCAGTTCAGACCCTTCTCAAGCCCATCCTGGATGGCCAGTGCCATCCAGTGCCAGAGGAGGTGTGTGGGTGTGTGCCCAGGACTTTCCCTGGCTGTGGGCTCTGAGGGAGTGAGATTTAAATCCAGAGGCAGAGGGGGTGTAAGTCAGATGCCTTTTGGGGCTGCTGCTGACCTGCTGCTGTGCTCCCTGAACCTGAGGCTCAGAACAAGGGGGCTGGGAGACTCCCAGATCCTGCACATCCCTTTCATGCCTCTGGCATGTCCTGACCTCTGGGAATCGGAGGACGGTGGGTAAGTGATCCCGCCGGATCCTCTTTCCCCGGGTAAGCTGAGCCCGGTGGCTCTGGCGGATTTCAGCCACATTAGGACGTGTCTTCGTGCCCCGTGTCTGCAGTGCAGCTCAGCCTGGATGGCTGGCTCTCCAAAGCCTTGGCTGAGCCAGGCTCAGGGCCTGCAGGGATGTCACTGTGTGTGGTGAGGGGTGCGTTTGGAGAGAAGGGAGGCTCAGGCGCCCTCTCGGAGCCACTGTGGGTGGCACAGTGGCAGCAGGGATTTTGGGATGGGCTGCCCATGTCCCAGCAGACTGTCACCACTGCTGTCCTGGTGCTGGCTGTGCCAGCCCCCGGCACTGAGGCGGTTTGCTGTTCCTGTGGGATCCTGCACGGGCGCGGGTGTGACGGGGGCCGGGGCCATCCTCCCTTCCCTGCCTCCATCTGCTGCTGCTCCCTCTCCCTGGGAATGAGGGACCTTGTCATCTCCTTCTTGTTATCAAGGGTTAGTGAGGAAGGAGGGAGCTGACAGGATTGTAGCAGTGTCCTTTGCACATCTCCACTGCTTTCCGTGAGGATGAGGGAGCCTGGGGCAGGGTGTGTGTTCCCTGCTGAGGGGAGACTTCCAGAAAAAAAGAAGCTGTTGGTAAAAACTTAAAATAAAATAATCACGAGCCAGTTTTGTCGTGGTGAACCCCCTGGGAGTGGTCCTGGATACAGCAGGGATGCCGTTATCCTTGAGGGATGGGAGCTCATGTGAGCTGATCTGTCTCTCCAGGGCCAGCTGGTTCCCGAGTCCCGGCTGTGCCGCCTCCATTCCCTGATGGATGTCAGGAGGAGAGGCCCCCCATCTGTGTGCTCCCTCCTTGTGCTGCTGACACTGGAGATCGACCTGAGGCTGGAAAATGTTTAAGCATCGTTAAAAATGCATGTTCAGTGACGCACACAGGGAGACATCCAAGACCTCCGAGGGGTTTCGGTAGCGGCCTGACAGGGTTTGCTGTTGCCTGTGGAAGAAGGGGGTGTCACCCCGTTTGTGACAGTGCTCACTTGGTGAGTTTCTGCTTGGAAGAAAACTCATTTCCTCCAAAGTATTTGAATTTTAGGCCGTTTTTGCCCTTCCCCAGGTTTATTCCTGGCTAAAGAAGCTGCTTGTGCCCAGCCCGGCGCCACTCCATGCCTGCTCCTGGACACAGGGGCTTCTTGTCTTCACACCTGTGATGCCACCAGACTGTGGCAGCTCCCCCATTCCTGCACAGGAGGAGCAGTCCAAATCCATAGTTATCACTGGATACTGAAGGATTTAGTGACAAAATAAACAGAAACGATTAATTAACTAAATTTGTACATTTTCTCACATGCTTCACTCATCTGTTGGACAAGAGCAAATGATTTAATTATTTATGATGCCACCTGTGTCCATGGGGCTAAATATTCACTTGGAGACAGTCCTGGAGCCATTGGTGATGTGAGTCCTTCCTGCGGGGATGTCTTGGATCACGTGTGGGCCGTGGATTCGGAGGGCACAAATAGACGAGAGGTTTAGTCAAGGACAAATGTGTGATGTACAGCTGGATGTGGATCTTTCAGGGCCTGGGGACACAGAAAGGGACACAGAGGTTTGTGCTTCTGTCTTGCTGATCTGGATTTATCCAGGGATGAGAAATGCTTTCGCAGGCAGTGTTTGGGGGGGGGTTGGTGGAGAGAGTAACCAGATATCCAGCTGTGTGTGCAGAATTTGGGAGTGATGCTGGGAGGAGATGGGGCCTCCTGCAAGGTCACCATTCCAGCCAGCTCCCAGAATCATGGAATGGTTTGGTTGGGAAAGGACCTCAAAGTTCAGCTCCTTCCACCCCCTGCCATGGGCAGGGACACCTTCCACCAGCCCAGGTTGCTCCAAGCCCCGTCCAACCTGGCCTTGGACACTTCCAGGGATCCAGGGGCAGCCACAGCTTCTCTGGTCAACCTGTGCCAGGGCCTCACCATCCTCACAGGGAGGAATTCCTTCCCAATCTCCCATCTATCCCTACCCTCTGGCAGTGGGAAACCATTCCCTGTGTCCTGTCCCTCCATGCCTTGTCCCCAGTCCCTCTCCAGCTCTCCTGGAGCCCCTTCAGGCCCTGCAAGGGGCTCTCAGCTCTCCCTGGAGCCTTCTCTTGTCCAGGTGAACCCCCCCAGCTCTCCCAGCCTGGCTCCAAAGCAGAGGGGCTCCAGCCCTGGCAGCATCTCCATGGCCTCCTCTGGACTCTCTCCAGCAGCTCCACATCCTTCTTTCTTGGAATCCATGGAAGTAAGAAGAGCAGCTGGACTTGAGCCTTGTTGGCACTCGTGGGCTGGTTGGGGTTGGCTTCATTTGGGAGCTCGGAGCCTCTCCCTGGGCAGTGTCCCCACTGTCTGCTTTGATCTCATTTAATTTAATGCAGAGCAGCACCCAGGGAGCCGACAGAGCCATCCTGGTGTGCGGCCCATGGTTTGATCCTCTGACAGCTGGGGAGGTCTCTGTGCTCAGCAGACTCCTTAAGTGATTCATCAGTGGGATTTTGGCACAAAAACCTGTGATTGTTAAAGGTGCAAAGAGGGAACAGGTTGTCTCTGCAGATGGGACATCCTCCAGTTAAATATAAAGAAGGAATGTTTTAGGATGAGGCTGGGGAGGCCCTGGCACAGGTTGCCCAGAGAAGCTGTGGCTGCCCCTGGATCCCTGGGAGTGTCCAAGGCCGGGTTGGACGGGGCTTGGAGCAACCTGGGCTAGTGGAAGGTGTCCCTGCCCATGGCAGGGGGTGGCACTGGCTGATCTTTAAGGTCCCTTCCATTCCAGACCATCCTGTGATTCTGTGATCCACTGATAAGTAGCACCCTTGGAAATGCTCCCACTGATCCCTCCAGTCTCTCCAGCTGGAAGTTCTGGGATCCCCAGACCCTTCCTGGGCTTGCCAAGGAAAGGAGGAGCAGGAGGTGATGCTGTAGGCACTGAGGTTGTGTGGTTGCCTCCTGCCAGTGGGGCCAGTCCAGGCCTTTTCCAAAGGATCCCTGGCAGGGAAGCAGGTTTGCAGGTGGGAATAGCAGCAGTCACTGTCCCTGCAGGTCCCTGTTCCTGCACGCCTGGTGCTCACGTGCACCTCGGGCTGTTCCTTCCTGGAGGTTGGTACTTGGTGTGTTATTGCTGTTCTGAGCTGGATAATGAAGAGTTTCTATTTTTATCAAGCCATTATTTTATATTTTTTTATTTTCTTTCCTGGCAGTGAGCTGTGCTGCTGAGCCCCCAATTATCTGCTAATGAGCCATTATGTCCCTATAATCACACCTTCCCCACTGTATTTTTTCTCACTACTATTCAGAAGTGGCTGCAGGGGACAGGAAGGACATTTGGCCGTGTCCAGCAGGACTAACTGTGACTCTCCAGTGTTCCCACAAAAGCATCAGCTGGGCTTATTTTGTCTCCACTCATGTTCCCTGCCAGCTCTGCCCTTCAGTCCCTGACACTCCAGTTTAGCAGGTTTGGGAGCTGGCTCTGGACTCCTCCTGGTGCTGCCAAACCTTTTATTCCAATGGAACAGGAGAGCAGAGTGCTGTAGTCAAATGACAGGGCAAAAAACCAGCCACCAACCCTCCACCTCCTCCAAAAGCCAGTGAACTGGCATCTTGCAAAGCTCTCCTGACTCCTCCTGAGAAGAGTTTTGGAAAGGTTGTGAAGAAATCCTCTGGCAGGACTTATGGAAGCAGCACTGATGCCTGGCTGTTTGATCCCACATATATGTAATATATATATATATTATATAGGTATATATAGAATCACTGAATGCTTTTTAGGTTAGAAAAGCCCTCTGAGACCATCAATCCAACCCTTCCCCAGCTCTGCCAAGGCCACCACTGACCCATGTCCCCAAGTGCCACATCCACAGGGCTTTTAAATCCTCTCGGGGATGGAGACTCCACCCCTGCCCTGGGCAGCTGTGCCAGGGCTGGACAGCCCTTTCCATGAAGGAATTTTCCCAATATCCAACCTGACCCTCCCCTGGCACAGCTGGAGGCCGTTCCCTCTCCTCCTGTCCCTTGTTCCCTGGGAGCAGAGCCCGACCCCCCCCGGCTCCCCCCTCCTGTCAGGGACTTGCAGAGCCAGAAGGTCCCCCCTGAGCCTCCTTTTCTCCAGGCTGAGCCCCCCCAGCTCCCTCAGCCCCTCCTGCTGCTCCAGCCCCTTCCCAGCTCCGTTCCCTTCCCTGCACACGCTCCAGCCCCTCAGTGTCTTTCCTGCCCTGAGGGACAGGAGGACACTCTCCACCTCTGCAGGGCTCTGTGTGTCCCAAGCTGTCCCTCTGTAGCTGCTCTTTTTCCAGGTTCCCTTCACGTGATCTCAGGTTTGTGGACTGTCAGTGTGTCTCCGGGTGACTTCCTCCCACTTCTGCAAAACACTGTCCTTCCAGTCACTCTCTCCCTGTGGGATGTGTTTCCCAGCCCCAGTGCCATCCTCAGGGGTGCCTTTTCCTGGTGCACATCTGCCTGGGAGTGCAGGATCCCAAACCAGCCACAGGACTTACCAGAAATTACGTTGTGTCTCAGACATGACTTCTGTGTTCCTTTAACCCTGAATTTCTTTGCCTTTTTTAGCTCACTTTTACAAGTTCCATTGTCATTTATATTGGATTTATAATTAGCCTTGACCTTTGGCTTCTTTTGTGCTGCCCAGGACCCCTTGGGTTGGGTCTCTCCACTGATGCCTCATGGAATCTTGTGTTGATCATGTCCTGCCTTTCATCTCCATTTCTCCAGTGTGTCCCTCTTATTTGGGGTTTAAACCCTGCCTTCTGGTGTGTTCCTGTAGCCTGATTTCCCAGCTTTCTGGAGGTGTTCAGGTGTTTGGGTGATGGGAAGATCCCATGCTGGGGAGTGCATGCCTGCAGTCCAGACGAAGTGCAGCATTTGCTGCTGAGGATTATTGACCAGGAACATCAGCATTCAGTAATTGCAGCAATAAGATGTTCAATAGCCGGACTGGGAATGCTGCAGTAATGGGAATGGAACTGCTTTGTGCTTTCCCACTGCTTTTCTTCCAGGAAACAAGAGGTTCTTTACATGTGTTAATGGACTGGGATGTCCACTCTGCATTCAGGCTGTGTTTTAATATGGGTTTTATTGGAAGGAAAGCTGACAACATCAAGTGGGTCAGAATCCATCCCTGGTGTGGTTCCATGGCTCCAAAACCCTTATGGCAAGGAGAGCTTGAGCAGGAAGAATTTCCAGAGCTTAGGGCTGCTGTGTGGTTCTGTGCTGGAAGGGGGCAAATGTTTCCCTGCCACCTGAATCCTGAAAATGAAACCTGGTGTGGGTTTTTCTTGGAAATGAGGTCCATGGGTGTTCCTGCAGCATGGAAGGACAGTCTTGGGTAGGGTCTGCTTGTGCCAGAGCAAACCCTTGTTCCATGGAGGCTGGTTGGTGCTGCTGCTGAGTCTGCTCCCATTTTAGTGCCTCTTTGAATCAACTTTCTGATGGTTTGGAGGGAATTCCTCGGGCAGCCTCCTCTCAGGAGCATCGTTCCTTCCAAGGAGGCATCTTGGCCCCTTTGCTTTGGGCTCCCTTGGACACATTCCCAGCTGTAACACTGTGTTTTTGGCTGGCCACTTTCCTTTAAGAAACAAAGAGTCACATAATCCCAGATTGGTTTGGGTTGGAAGGGACCATAAAGGAACCATTTCATTCCACCCCCTGCCATGGGCAGGGACACCTCCCACTAGCCCAGGTTGCTCCAAGCCCCGTCCAACCTGGCCTTGGACACTTCCAGGGATCCAGGGGCAGCCACAGCTTCTCTGGGCAACCTGGGCCAGGGCCTCCCCATCCTCACAGGGAAGGATTCCTTCCCAATCTCCCATCTCTCCCTGCCCTCTGGCAGTGGGAAGCCATTCCCTGTGTCCTGTCCCTCCATCCTTGTCCCCAGTCCCTCTCCAGCTCTCCTGGAGCCCCTTTAGGCCCTGCAAGGGGCTCTCAGCTCTCCCTGGAGCCTTCTCTTGTCCAGGTGAACCCCCCCAGCTCTCCCAGCCTGGCTCCAGAGCAGAGGGGCTCCAGCCCTGGCAGCATCTCCGGGGCCTCCTCTGGACTCTCTCCAGCAGCTCCACGTCCTCCCTGTGCTGTTCCCAGGGCTGGAGGCAGCTCTGCAGGGGGGTCTCAGCTGAAGGGTGTAAAGGGGCAGAATTCCCCCTGCCCTGCTGCCCATGTGGTGGGAATTCTCCCTATGGATTTTTAATCAGATTGGTGTGTTTAATTTCTGTTATTGCAGGTTCATGTTAACCTGTTTTTTCACCCAAAAGCTCTAATTACAAGTGACAAAGTTGCTCTCAGTGTAGAATCCTGGAGTAACTCAGGTCTGGAGGTCTCTGATCCGACCCCCTGCACAACCTTGTGCCAACAGGGGTCTCACCAGGCAAGTCTTTGGACTTAAATTTCTGCAGAACTTACTCATTTCACTTCTCTCCAGAGTCATTACAGATTGCAAGTGCACCTGATGGGATGTATCCTTAGGAGCAGTGGTCTTTGAGCTCTGGGTTGAGGAGCCCCATGACCAGGTTGGGGTCCTCCTGCCTTGGCTGTGCCCACCACCCTCTCCCACTTCAGGAAATGTCCCAGCTTGTCATGAGCAGCCAATTTTCCCTATTTTTAGGCTTCCATTTGCCTGAGCTGCTTTCCCTTTGCATTAGCAGGGAGAAGCAGCAGCCCTGCCAGGCCAGTGGTAATTGCTGAGCGCTCACCCGGATTTGGAATGATTTATGAATGATTATTTTCCGTACTATTTTGATGATTAATTCCCAGTGTAATTCTTTATAACCACCAGAATTCCGCCTGTGCCTGCATCTGCAGCTGCTATAAAACCCCATCCATCTCCTGGCAGCCAGGCAAGGATATTAAATATAGATCCCTGCTCCCATTTAATATTCATAGCGATTAAAAGTGATGAAAGCAGATGTGTCTGCGAGAGCCAACGTGGAAATTGCTCCACGTTGGTTGAGAGATGACGGGTGAGCAGTGTATCCCAGAGATCCAGAGAATTCCATACAGGAAGGGCTGATGATTCTGAATCAAACCCTTGGTTGGTGCTGAGATAAATAGGGGATCTGCAAAGGAAGTGGGGTTGGTTTCTGTGGTGGTTGCTGTGAGGAGCAAGGCCTTGGAGTTTGGGATGGTCACAGCAGGAGTTGGATTTGATTCTGGATGTCCTCAGGGACCTCCTCCACTCTGCCTGCGGGAGGAATGAAGGCTTTTACCAGATCAGTGGGATATTTTCCCTGCTTGTAGGTACAACACTCCCAGACAGGTGTGGGGAAAGGCAGGGGAAAGCACCCAAGAGGTGGAGCTGAGGAGATGGAGGTACAGCATGTGCCATGCTGGTGGTGTGGCCGCTGGGCACCCTAGGATAGCTTGTTCTGGGGATTTTGGGAACGACCACGGTGTCCTGGGGCTGCTGTGGGCTGGGAACTTGGATGGTGCCCAGCTCAGCTCCCCAGTGGCTGATGGGCAGGACTGGCTGCTGAGAGGGAAAGTGGCAGCTGCTGAGATGTCCCAGTGGCACTGGTGTCCCAGTGGCAGCTGCTGAGATGTCCCAGTGGCACTGCCCTGGTGGCTTTGGGAGAGCCTGGGAATAGTGTTTGAATTCAAGTCATCAGCTCTCCCTCTTCCATTAGGGCTTTCCCTGGGGACTCTGGTTGGGCCTCACTGCTGCAGTATGAATCCTGCACTTCCAGCCCCACTGTCAGCTCACTCCAGCTGAAAGGCAGATTTAATTTCCAGCACAGGGCCAGCCCTGCCTTGGGAGGCTCCAGAGGCTCCAGTGGAGTGGTGGGAGAGTGGCTCAGTGTGCAGGAGGGTTGGGGAGAAATTCAGGGTGATGTAGGAAGGATGAGGACTGTTGCTGAAAGTGAGGATACTTGGGAAGGTTTTCCACTCACAGGGAGGAGAAGGAAGGTGAGGGATGTAGGAAGGTGAGGGATGTAGGAAGGTGAGAGCTGTGCTGGACTTGGAGAGGAAGGTAAGCAGGGATGAACTGCCTGCCCCAGCGATGGTGAGGGGTTGGAGAGCTGTGGTGCTTTGGAGACATCACAGCCGGACTCTGGATGCAGTTTGGGAATTTTGGAATAAAAGCTCTAGTGCTGAACCCTTCAATCCCTTCACCTCTTCCTGGTTTATCCCTGAAAAGGCTCCTCCCAGCTCCGCTCGTCCCGGGGCAGCACCGAACCAGCCCGGCCGGGAGCAGCAGCACCCTGGGGTTGCTCCAGGTCTCCCTGGTGATTTTGGGGTGGGAGCTCAGTGTGGTGGTCCCTCCAGTGGGATCCATGTCCCTGGGATCCCCCGTGGGCTGCAGGGCAAAGCCTCGGCGTGTCCCCGGCACAGAGGAGCTGCAGTGTTGTCCCACCAGCTCCAGAGAAATTGCAGGCAAGGGGAAGTATTTATCTGAGGGAAGATTTGAGATGGAAAACGGGGCTGTAAAGGGAGTTCCTGCCTTCGTGGCCTTCCTGTGGGACACTGCTCCAGGCACTGAGGTTTTGTGTTGCTCCTGGGCTGAGAAACCAGCCTGAGGAGGCTTATGGCCCATGGCTGCAGATCCATTTTCCTTAGATTAAATTGCATCACAGCTCCAAAAATAATCTCCCCAGTTTACAGCGAGGCTGCCTGTTCCCATGGCAACACTGCCTGCCAGTGCCCTACAAACCAGCACCACTCGGATCATCCCCAGTCCAGGCAAAGTGTGAGGGGGATGAAGGGGCTCGGCTGGGGGCACCTGGAGCTGGGGGTGGAGGTGTGAAACACGAGCTGTGTGTGTTCCTGGAGAGGGGATTTATGGAAGCTGCTGTTGCCACTGTTTGTGTCTCTGGGGTTTGAGCCCTTGGGTGCAGATGTTGCCCGAGTGCATCATGAGGAGATGGGGGAGCAGCAGCTGCATCTGTGGGGCCTTCCCAGTGCAAGGGGGGGAGGAGCAGGACAGGAGGAGGAGGAGAGTGAGGAGGAGGAGGAGAGTTCTGCAGCCCTCGGTGGCTCTTATGTGGGTTACTGTGGTGCCTGGGGCCAGCCCTGTTGTGCCACACGTGTCTCATGGCAGAGGGCAAGGGGGCAGGTTTGGGTTTGGGTCACGGTGGCACCTCACACACACACACACACAGGCTCAGCCCAGAGCTGCCTCTGGCCCCGGGCCCAGCTGGCATTGCCTGGAGAGGGTGGCACTGAGCTGGAGCCCCAGCACAGTCAGGGCAAAGCTCGGCTGCAGGATGGACAGGGGGATAGGCTCAAATCGTTGGTGGTCCCTGTGTGCCATCAGTGGGCACGGGGAGGTTTCCAGGGCACACTGGGTTTGGGAAGGGCAGGGAACCTCGGGAGGATGCCGTGGGGGCTGGGCTGCCTCATCCACAGCACAGGAGCGAGAGGAACAGGGCGATTTGTTGTCAGATTTTTGCTGCCAGCCTTTCATATTTGTTTTCTTGAGGAGCTTTTGTTCCCCGGGGAAGAGTGACAGGAATTCCTGCTGAATGTGTGCCTTTCATTCTGAACCTGGCACAAACCTGGCTGGTGCCGAGCAGGGTGAGCCGGAGTGAAGCTCCTGAGCTGGGGATGAGCTGCTTCCCAACGGGATCCAGGGGCACCTGCATCCCAGCACAGGAGGACACTGGGCTGGGAGCCCCCCTGCCACACTCCTGAGGGTTTGCTGCTTTAGGGAGGATCTTTTTTTCCATGGAAAGATGGCAGAGCTGCTGCCAGAGCACTGGGAGGGGTGGGCAGGAGCACCTCTGTCCTCCTGCATGGGAGGAGGGGATCCATCACCAGGCCCCTTCCCTGTTCAGGGACAGAGTGTGCTGGGGGCTGTACATGGCCAGAAAACACGGATTAAAGTGGTATTTATGTCCCTGGAGGATCTTCCCTACATGGAGGAGCAGAGAGGCCTTCCTGGCTCCTGCAGTGTCTCCCAGCTCTTTGCTGGTCCCAGACACACAGTCCTGGTCTGCTTTGGCCCTGCCCAGCTCGTGGGGGTTGGTTTAATGGGCTTTAGGAGCTGCTGGGAGCTGAGGACCCAAGAGGGCCAAACTGGAGAAGGTGTAAGGGTGGCATCAGAGACAATGGGCACAGAGCATAAAATAGGATCACAGAATCATTGGGGTTGGAAAAGCCCTCTGAGATCATTGAGTCCAACTGTCCCCCAGCTCTGCCAAGGCCACCACTGACCCATGTCCCCAAGTGCCACATCCACAGGGATTTTAAATCCCTACAGGGATGGGGACTCCACCCCTGCCCTGGGCAGCTGTGCCAGGGCTGGACAGCCCTTTTGGGAAAGAAATTTTCCCAATATCCAACCTGACCCTCCCCTGGCACAGCTGGAGGCCGTTCCCTCTCCTCCTGTCCCTTGTTCCCTGGGAGCAGAGCCCGACCCCCCCCGGCTCCCCCCTCCTGTCAGGGACTTGCAGAGCCAGAAGGTCCCCCCTGAGCCTCCTTTGCTCCAGGCTGAGCCCCCCCAGCTCCCTCAGCCCCTCCTGCTGCTCCAGCCCCTTCCCAGCTCCGTTCCCTTCCCTGCACACACTGCAGCACCTGAGCATTCTCCATCTCAGCAGGTCCTCACTGCCTTACTTTTGTTCCTCCTCATGCCCTGCATGTGTTGGAACCCCCCTTCAAAGCCATCCCTGACTCTCACTCTGGGTTGGGATGCACTGACTGGAAGATGTTCCAGCAGAGTCTGCTGGGTGTCCCTCACTATTGCCCCTTGGGAGTCGTGTTTCCCCACTCCCTGACTCCCAAGTATTTAGGAGTATGTATTTTTCCAGCTTCCAAGAGGTTTTGTGATCTTGAATGAGTGTGCTTAGGAACCCCCATTTGGGTTGAAGTCCCAGTACTGTGCCTTTGCTGGGCCTGTTGCAGTTTTGTTCCTGCAAATCCTCTGTGGTCTGTCCTCGAATGAGGAGCCCTGGACAGACTCTCTCTCCCTTTCTCTGTGTGGGTATTTCCTGACCTTCAGGGTGTTTTCCCAGCCTTAGCAAAGCCAAATAATTTTTTCCTTGGCTGAGTTGATACAAAGGCTGGAATAAGGTCAGGATCCCCAGTGCTGAGGCGTTTGGCCAGGCTCCAAGCGAAGACCTCCAGGCAGAGGCTTGTGGCTCTTCCACCTTTCTGGATGAGTGAATCCCTCATCCTGAGCAATAAGGATAAATATTTCTGCTGCTCTCTCCTCCAGCCCTCCATGGATAATCTTCAGCTGTAACTGCAGGACTCGGTGTGTCATGTGCAAAGGTTGGTCAAAAGATGATCTTGGAGGTCTTTTCTGACCCTCACGTGATGCAGAGCAGCTTTCCTGGGGACCATCCACCACCAGATGGGGAAGGAAGGAATGTCAGCCCCCAGACAAGCTTGTCCTGTGCTGTGTCACAGGGACCAGCAGGAATGTTCCTGTTGCACTGGTTGTCCTGGTGGAGAGCTGGTGGAGGTGCTGTGGTGGGAACAGGGCTCCTCCCCTCGGGGCTGCTGGACCCAAACGATGCAGAGCTGAGAGGCTGCTGCTGGAGGAGACAGAAGGGTTTGTGTTTCTATGGATTTGGGATTTGGCCAGTTTTCCCTCGAGCTCCCAGGAAAATGATGGAAACCCGTCTTCTGAGCTGGTGTCGGTGCTCCACCCTGGGGGAATGGCAGGAGGAGCTTTGGGTGCTCTGTGGGATCATTTCTGCTGATTTGACTGTAGCTGTGACATTGAATTTCCTTCTTCCCGTGCTTTGATTTGAGATAATTGCAGCAAATTATGTTGCTTGAGATATTTTATAGATATTTTTATATAAGTATATTTATTTATATTATGAGTTGGTCCTGGGCACAGGGGCTGTTGGTATGGAGGAAGAGACTGTTCTGGGGATCTCCTGTACCCTCAGCAAGGGGCTGACACCCCATTCCTCCACACCCTGGAAGTGTCCAAGGCCAGGTTGGATGGGGCTTGGAGCAACCTGGTCTAGTGGAAGGTGTCCCTGCCCATGGCAGGAGGTGGAATGGCATGAGCTTTAATGTCCCTTCCAGCCCAAACCACTCCATGATTCTATGATTCCAGTTGCCCAGGCAGGAGGAGGAAGGTGGGATCCTGCTGCCCACCCTGCCAGGATCCTGACACGGCCACAGCAGTGGCTTTGGGGCAGCAGGAGCTCGTGGGAATGTTCAGCTCAGCCCACTCAACTGGAACGAGCAGCGTCGTGGCTGCCGGGGGCTGACCCAGGTTCCTTCCCCACTTTTCCTGGGCTTTGAGGCGTTTATATAATTCTGACAGTGATAAAAAATTGGGACACATTGTGTTCCTGCCTTGAGCTGAGCACTCGGGCAGGGATTGTTCCCACAGCCTCGATCAATGGGCAGGAAATAATGTCCTGGCAAGGGAGGGAGCCCATCCAGGCCCGTGCTGTGCCATCCCTGTGTCAGAGTGTTTTAATGATGGGCACTGCCCAGGCTCCCCAGGGCAGTGGGCACAGCCCCAAGGCTGCCAGAGCTCCAGGAGGGTTTGGATGATGCTCTGGGGCACAGGGGGTGACTCTTGGGGCTGGGCCTGTGCAGGGCCAAGGTTGGATGATCCTTGTGGGTCCCTTCCAACTCATCATATCCTGTGCTGGGTTGGCCACAACAACCCCATGCAGTGCTATAGGCTGGGGACAGAGTGGCTGGAGAGCAGCCAGGCAGGAAGGGAACTGGGAGTGGGGATGGACAGGGAGCTGAACATGAGCCAGAGTGTGCCCAGGTGGCCAAGAAGGCCAATGGATCCTGGCCTCTATCAGGAACAGTGTGGCCAACAGGTCCAAGGAAGTGATTCTGCCCCTGAACTCAGCGCTGGTGAGGCCACCCCTGGAGTGCTGTGTCCAGTTCTGGGCCCTCAGCTCAGGAAGGACATGGAGGGGCTGGAGCAGGTTCAGAGAAGAGCAACAAGGCTGGGGAAGGGACTGGAGCACAAGTGCTGTGAGGAGAGGCTGAGGGAGCTGGGGGGGCTCAGCCTGGAGAAGAGGAGGCTCAGGGGAGACCTCCTCACTCTCTGCAACTCCCTGACAGGAGGGGGGAGCCGGGGGGGGGTTGGTCTCTTTTCCCAGGCAACAATCAGCAAGACAAGAGGGCTGGGTCTAAAGCTGTACCAGGGGAGGTTTAGGTTGGATATTAGAAAGAATTTCTTTCCAGAGAGGGTGCTCAGCCATTGGAATGGGCTACCCAGGGAAGTGATGGATTCTCTGTCCCTGGAGGTGTTTAAGGACAGTGGATGTGGCATCAGTGCCATGGGCTGGGAACCACGGCAGGGTTGGATCAAGGGTTGGACTTGATGATCTCAGAGGTCCCTTTCAACCCAGCTGATTCTGTGATTCTATGATTCTTTGATTCTGGGAACCTCTGCCTGGGACTGCCCTGGAAAGCCCCAGGGACACAGCCTGGAGCAGCAGGAGCAGCCCTGTGTCCCCCTCCCAGTGAGGTGGCTCTGCAGGGTGTGGTGTGTCCTTGGATGCACCAACTCAGGACAGGTACAAAGACAGTATTCAAAGCCCAGGGAACTTGTACACGTTGCCAGGGACCCAGTGCCTTTGTGTGCCCTGGATGAAAGGCACCGTGGGAATACTTGGAATGTTTGAAGCAGAAAGTGAACCTTGGGGAGGTTTTGGTTACTGTCTGTACTGGTGGAAATGTGGCTTTGATTTTCTTGCCAGATCTTTTGGAGTTGGCCTGTACAAGGTTCCTGTGGTGTGAGCCTGTGCCATGGCTGTGGGGCCTCTGTGCACCCTCCTGGGATGGAGCCCTTTGAATTCTGCCTGTTCCCATTCCCCTTCCCCTGCCTGTCACCTCACCTGTGCTGGACACTTCCCTGGTGCCGTTCCCAAAACGCTGGTCCTGTCCCTGGGAGCGGGGCTGTTCCCCCTGTCCAAGCTCAGCAGCTCCCCAGGCTGTCGGTGGGAGCTGGTCCTGCTCCCAACACCTCAGCTGGCAGCTCACCTTCCTCGGGAAGCTCTTGGCTGCTTCCCTTGGGTGCTCTGATTGTCCTTTGTCCTTGGTGGCTGATTTCTCTCCTGGCTCCAACAGCTGCTTCTCGTGCTTGTCAGAGCTCTGAGCTGTGGGTGCTCTGGGCTGGATTGCAGATGGACCAAATGGTGACATTGGGAAATGCTGCCCTGGTGCTTCATGAGCTGCTCATGGTTTGCTCCGTGCTCTGTTTCCTCTGTTTTTCATAGAATCCCAGAATCCCAGAATGGTTTGGGCTGGAAAGGACCTTAAAGCTCATCTTGTTCCACCCCCTGCCATGGGCAGGGACACCTTCCACTGTCCCAGGTTGCTCCAAGCCCCGTCCAGCCTGACCTTGGACACTTCCAGGGATGGGGCAGCCACAGCTTCTCTGGGCAGTTTTCTTGTCCCATTGTCCTTGGGCAGCAGGGTTGATCCTGCTGTGGAGGATCAGCCTTGTCCCTGGGCTGGGCCTCCCTGTCCCATCACATCTGTCCTGATACCACAAGCTCTGGTGCAGCTCTGCTCCTGCTTCCTCTCCAGGTTAATGGTCCTGTTACCAGTGATTATTCAGATCACTCCAGCTCTTGCCTTTGGAACACAGGAATGGAAGGATCTCTTCCTCTCCTTTCCTTAGCTGTGATTCAGCCTGAGTGATGGCTGAACATCCCTCTCAGTATCCACAGCATTTCCAAAGCTCTTATCAATGAGTCAGGAATAGAAACCAAACACCCACCTGCCAGAGAATCACGGGTTTCCTCCTTTCCTTGTAGCCCAGAAAGGGGATGTGCTGCCCCTCCTGTAAACGGGAGCCATTCCTGAGCTCCGTGCCTGGCTGACTCAGGGAATGTCCTCACCCCCCCTGGCACCCCCAGACCTGGCAGAGAAGGTGCAGCCATGTTTTGCTGTTCCTTTCTCTCCAAAATCCAGAAACAGATGATGGAGGGAGGGGACAGGAAGGGGCTGCTCCCCTCTCCGCTGCCTTAGTGGGTTTTGGGAATGCCTGGAGAACCCTTGGTTAAACTTTGAGCATAAGGATGGGGCACAGACCCTGTGCAGCACCTGCTCCACTCTCACTCTCTGTGTTTGCTTTGGATGGCTCTGCGTGCCCGGGGGAGCTCTGGAGCGATCAGAAGTGCTGTGTTCCACCCACTGTGTGGGTTTGGGTTGGTTTCCTGGTTTTAAGTCACCCCAGTGTTCTGGAGTTGCAGGAATAACCATTTGTTCTGTAGCTGAGATGCTGATTGTGGAGTTTTCTGCCCTCTGAGGACGTGGTGGTGGTTTTGGGTAACAGCTGTGACTCTCCTTGGTGTCTTTGTGATCTTTCCCTTGGGTGAAACTCTTTACCCTGCCCAGAGCAGAGCTTGCAGAGCCCTCGTGGGGTTTGCTCCCAGTGCAGGGCAGATCCACTCTGGTGTGCACGGAAAAGGGAGTTTTGGTGCGTGGTGGCACCAGCACGTGCCACCCCCGTCACTGATCCAGATCCCAGTGGCGGCCACAGGACCCCACTGATGCCTCCTGGGGCCCTGTCCCACATTGCTCCCCCACACCAGCTCTGCTCCAGGGGGCTGTGGTGGCCCCGGCCCTGGCAGAGCTGCAGGGGAGGAGGAGGAGGCAGGAGGTCCCTGGGAGGAGACAGGAGGTCCCTGGGAGGAGGCAGGAGGTCCCTGCCCGTGTCGATGACGGGTTAGCTCGGTCCAGGGGTAACCATGGAAACTATTTTCTCCCCATCCCTCCCTTCGCAGATGACTCGGGTGACGAGGAGCCCGCCTCGCAGTCAGACAAGAGCGAGCTGCACGGCCCCCTGAAGACTCTGTCGAGTAAACTGGAGGACCTGAGCACCTGCAATGACCTGATCGCCAAGCACGGCGCGGCCCTGCAGCGCTCGCTCAGCGAGCTGGAGAACCTGCGCCTGCCGGCCGAGAGCGGAGAGAAGATCAAGGCGGTGAACGAGCGCGCCACGCTCTTCCGCATCACCTCCAATGCTATGATCAACGTGAGTGCTCTCCTCCTCCTTCCCCTCTTCTCCCCTCCTCCCCTCCTCCTCCTCCATCCCTGTTTCTCCCCGTGTTTCTGTGCTGTGGGTCGCTTTGTGTTACCGCGGGGCTCGGGCACGGCCGGGGCTCGGTGCCGGCTCGGGGATGGGAAGTTGGGAAGATGCAGCTGAGAAGCGGGCACGGACACATGGAGCACCCCCCAGGAAACACAAGTCTGCTGTGTCCTTACACCGTGCTCTCTGGGGGGGCTGCTCCAAATAGGTCATTTTGGATGTAAAGCTGGGAAGTGCAGAGGTTGGGAATGCTGAGGGACTTTCTGCTGTTCCGGGGGGGGGGATTTTGGACTGGCTCAGCAATTGTTGCCTGCTGCAGATTGAGACCCACATCCCACATCACTCACATCCTCATTGCTTCCATGAAGCTGCTCATGTTCCACACGGCCACAGGATTTAACCCCCTCAGGGTCTCGTGCCAGCTGTGCTCTCCCAGCCGGGTTGTTGGAGGTTGGGAAGCGTGTTCTGGCACTGCCTCTGCTCCCTGCCCTGTGCAGCCTCACGGTGCTTTCTGCATGGGTTTTGGAGACAGCCTGTGTTTGGGGTGTGGACCTGCCTCCATTGCAGTGACACAGCCCTTCCTGGGTAGCCTGGTTTTCCCTGGGGAGCTCTGGGAGACTGCAAAACTGAATAAAATATTCAAAGGAAAGAATAAAAAACCAATCCCAAAGCTTCACAGACTTGGAATAATGTATGAAGGCAGAGCTCGGGGAATTGTGAATGGAGCAGTGCTGTGGCTCTGCTGTCCCAGCCCTGAGCAGAAGGAGGTCGGGTGGTGTTTGATATGGGCTTTAAAAAATAACAGTAATCCCCAGCGGGAGCTGGAGGGCACTTGGAGCCCCGTGGTTTCAGCATCCTCCCCATTCCCACTTGCAGGATTTTGTAGCTGTGGGAGCAAAGGGCTTCCTGAGGCAGCGTCTCATGTTTCAGAGCAGTTTGAGGGTGCCACAAACGGAGAGTTTGTGGAAGTTTTTGGGGTTGGCAGCGTGGTGGGAGGTGCCGACAGACCCTCGGCGCTGTCAGGAGGCAGAACTGCGATGGAATGTGGGCAGGGAATTGTTGGAGAGAGGATTTCTCTGGCAGCCTTTGGGAAGGGATGAGCAGAGCAAGATTTGCTGTGTCCAGCCCAGAGAGGAGGAGGAGGAAGAGGAGGAGGTTGTGGTGGATACGACGTGATAAATGCTTGGAGGAGGCTTGTCTGGAGGGTGGGAAATAGCAGAGAAACAGCAGAAACGTGGGTTGTCCAAAATTCCAAGCAGGTAAGAGGGGCTGGGGGGTGGCAGGGCATGTTCTCACGTGGATCCATTTCCAACAGCATCCTTTGGTAGTTCAGCTCATGGCTGGGCGTCCTGAGGAGGTGCCCGAGGGAAAGGCTGAGCTGTGGAAGGAGCAAGACTGGAAGGAGCAGTGGCAGCTCCAGGGGGTGGTTGTGGCTCTCCCAGCTCTGTTGTTTTGGGAGGAGGTGCTGGAGAGCCTGGTGAAAATACCCCGTGCTCCGGCCAGCTCCATCCCCCCAGGCTTCTAAGGAGCACGTATCCCATGGGAGCACAGGGTGCTTTTGACAGGCCAGTAGTTCCTTCCAGGAGCAGTTAAACTGTCCTTGCTCACCAGGTTTTCCCCAGAGAGATCCCAGCCAGCAGCTGGTGCTGGCACGTGGATGCTCCGTGTCCACGCTCTGCCCCGGCTGCAGCACCAAACCTTATGGATCCTCATGGAAGTGGATGGGGATCCGTGAGGTTTGGTGCTGAGGCTGTGAGCAGAAGGGATGGGTTCTCTGGAGAAGGGATGGGTGCTCCTGGGAAGGGATGGATGTGCTGGGGCAGAGATGGGTGTTCTGCTGAAGGGATGGGTGCCTGGGGGAAAGGATGAATGCGCTGGGGAAGGGTAGGTGCTCCAGGGAAGGGATGGATGCTCCAGGGAATATGGAATGGGTGCTCTGGAGAAGAAAGAATAAGTGCTCCCAGGAAGGGATTAGGTGCTCCAAGGAAGGGATAGGTACTCTGGTGAAGGTATGGGTGCTCTGGAGAAGAGATGGATGTTCTGGAGAAGGGGTGAGTACTCCTGGGAAGAGATGGATGCTCCTGGGAAGAGATGCATGCTCCAGAGAAGGGATGGGTGCTCAGGGAGGAAAGGGCGGGTGCTCTGGTGAAGAAATGAGTGCTCCTGGGGAAGGAATGGATGCTCCTGGGAAGGAATAGGTGCTCCAGGGAAGGGATAGGTGCTCCAGGGAAGGAATAGGTGCTCCAGGGAAGGGATAGGTGCTCCAGGGAAGGGATAGGTGCCCCTGTGAGGGAGGGATGGGTGCTCCAGGGAAGGGATAGGTGCTCCTGGGAAGGAGGGATGGGTGCTCCAGGGAAGGGATAGGTGCTCCTGGGAAGGAGGGATGGGTGCTCCAGGGAAGGGATAGGTGCTCCTGGGAGGGAGGGATGGGTGCTCCAGGGAAGGGATAGGTGCTCCTGGGAAGGAGGGATGGGTGCTCCGGGGCCGGCATGTGCAGTTTCCGTCCAGCCGCCTCTGATCCGATTATGTAAATGTCCCGGAGCCGCGGGGAACGCAGCGAGCAGGAGGAAATAAATAAATATATCTGGAAATGCAAGAGCTCTGCTGCGAAGGTGACCCCTCTGTGTGCTCTGGGAGCTGCCACAGCCGGCTCCTGGTGCTTCTCCTTATGGAGCTTGGGAGCATCCCCTGGGCAGGCGATGCTGGGAGGATGGAGGAAGGTTTGGGCAGAGGCAGAGTGGGATGTGCCGGGCCCTCGTGTTCCAGGTGAGCATTTCAAACCCGCTCTTGCAGGGCTGAAATTTAAGGCCAGAGCTCCACGAGCCACCCGCTGGCTCTGCTCCCATCCCTGCTTGGAATCTCACTGGGAACAGTCCAGACTCTCCGGGACCAAGGAGCCCCGTGTCAGCAGGGCTGGGAGCAGACATGGAAAGACAAGTCACGATGTGCCACGGGGGAGGAGTGGGGTGTGTATGAAAATAAGAAGCAACAAATTAACGGGATAATGAGAGGCCCGGAGCCAGAGCTGGAGCGCGGTGCTGAGTTGAGTACACCTGTCCAAGGAGCAGGGAAAGCTCCCTCTCATAATTCAGCAGCAGGCAGGAGGGATGTGTGGATGCACTGAGGAAGCCAGTTTGGGCGTCGGGAAGAGCTCACAGGGCTGTGGGTGGTGCTGGAAATAGGTTTTTAATGGGAATGGGGAAGCTACGGCGGAGCTCGGAGGCGGCTGAACTGCGAGTGTGTGACTGCTGTGCTGGGTTTGTGCTTCCTCGAGGAATGTGAGCATGGAGAGCAGAATGCTTGGGCTTGCCTGTGTCATCCCTGGGTTAGTTCGTGTTTTCCTTGAGGTTTTGGAGGAGCAGAGGTAGAGGAAGGCACTGGCAGGCCCAGACAAGGAGGGGTGAGAGGTGGCCGGGGCAGGGGTGCTGTGCTGGGTGGGAGGTGCTGCTCTGTCAGGATTTGGGGAGGAGAGGCCCTCAGGCTGCCTGGAGCAAGCACTCCTGGGCTATGAAGGACTCACCTGCCCTTGGGAGGCACTGGTGGCTACCCCAGTCTGTCCTGCCCAGGATGCCAGCACCCCTTTCAGGCAGACTCCTTTCCCATGGGAATGAACCTGTCTGGAGCACCAGCACCTGAGACACCAGCACAGAGCACCCTTCAGCCTCCAAACCTGCTGAGAGGGCTTTTGAGTGTGTGAAACACAGGGCTGGAACCAGAGTGAAACAGAGAACAGCATGTGCTGCTCCTCCTCTGGGGAAGGGCCCTGGGCTGTGGGTTTAAGCCTCTCTGGGTCATCCAGCAGCATCCCAGAGGCTGCATCCTCCAGCCCTAGCAGGATTTCTCCCTGTGGATCCCTCCAGGGCTATGCTCTGGCTCAGCAGCAGTTATGGGTGGTCCTGTGCCACGTGCCAGTGCTCCAAGGAGCTGCCAACCTCTCCCTGCAGCCAGGCTGGGCTCCTGGAGACTTTGAGTGGCATCTGCCCTGTGGAGTCAGTTTATTTGGAGTGTCTGTGCCAGAGCTGCCTGTGCACAAGATGTGCTCCTCAGAGCTACTCCTTTGCCTCCTTGTGTCCCATCTTCTCTGCTGTTCTGTGGAGCACTGAGCCCCCTCTGCCACTGGGAATGCTGCTGTGATTAATCCGTACTCCCCAAGTTGTTTCTGTATCAAACCAGACAATGCTGAGCACCTGCTCTGAGCTGCCTCAGGTTCCCAGCACAGCCTCCAGCCTGGTGTGTGAGTTCTGATGGTGTATAAGCCCCGTGTGTGTCCATGTCTGCTTTGGAAAACTGCTTAAAGCTGGGAGGAAGCAGATCTGGGATCTCCTGCCTGGGGTGACCGTGGGACCGGGGTGATGCACACATGGCTGTGTCCCGGTGCAGAGCTGGTTCCCGGCATGGATGGAATGTGATGCTGTCCCTCGGGGTCCCCAAACCCATCATGGCACAGGCAGGACGATGGACCTGATCTCCTCCACCCCCACAGCGCTCCAGGGAGGGAGCAGCATCCTGCTGGGCTGCTCCCAGCTCACCCCAGGACAGCCAGTGGGCTGGAGGAGCTCTCCACCCTGTGCATCCTTATAACCAGGGGTTAATTCCAGCACTGCGGCGAGCAAACTCCATCCTTCACCCCTGGATTTGCCTCTTTAGGGCAGGGATTGCCCCCAACCACCCTCGGGCAGCTGCTGTGCTGCCCAGAATCGGAGCTGCCCCGCGCAGGGGGCCGGGCTTGTCCCCCTGTGCCCGGTGCGGGGGATGGCGCGGGAGGAGCTGGTCCCGCCTGGCACAGCCTGTGTTAATTATCCGGGCTGCGCTAACGACACGTGCACTAATCAGCGCATTGCAAACCATGTCACCGACCCAGAAAAGCCCCGGCCCTGGGATTAAATCCCTGTCCCAGCCCTAATCCCCCTCGGATGAGAGCGCTGGAGCGAGGGCTCCGTGTGTCCTGCGTGTTCCTGCCGTGGATGTGCTGCGCTGACCAGGGGATAGCTGGTGGGTGCTTTGCTGCTACTGGGGGGATGGGGGGAGGGTGACAAGTGTCACCCTGGGGTCTGTCCCTGCCTGGGTGGGACCAGGGCAGTAGGGACACAGAAACGAGCCCAGTCCCTGCTCTTGGAGCTGTTGTGCCTTTCCCTGGAGCATCCTGGATTGCTTTTTGAATTAGAGGTGTGTGAGTATCTCTGATCAGATCTGTTCAGACAGGCAGTGCCTTCCTCCCACTCCCCTCCTCCTCCTCCTCATTCCCCGTGGTTGCTGAGTCCTCCCAGCTGGGTCACTGCAGGCTCTGGGTGCTCAGGCCTTGTGTGTGTCCGTGGGGCCTCTGTGCTGGACGGGGCTTTCGGCTGCTGCTGCTGCTCACTGTGCCTTGGGGCTTCTCACCTTTCCTCCCCCTCCTCCTTCTCCTTCTCCTTGTGTCCATCTGACCCTTGGGAGACTTGGGACTGTCCTGGGGCTCCCTTGGAACCTCGTGTGAGAAGATGGAGGACAGGTTTGTCCCCAGCACTGGATGGTGCCTCTCCCAGCTCTGCTCTCCTGTTTTTTTTTGGCTGAGTGATAACTTTTCCATTGTGGCTTCAGAGGAGAGTTGGGAGTGTTTTCCCAGGCTGCTGGGTCAGCAGGGCTGTGTGTTGGTGGGCTCAGTGTGGGCATTGCACTGTCAGCAGTGCCTCGTGTTGATCAGCTGCTCTGCTGAGCCAGGAGACAGCCCAGCCAGGCATTACCAACCCAGGTGAGCCCTGCCCATTCCTCCCTCCTGGGAGCCTCATCCCTGCCTGGAGCTTGTTGACTCCTCAGGGCGGGATGGGGCCACGGAGAGGTGGGTTAGTCCCTCTGGGGTGCTGCCCATGGTGTCACAGGGACTCTGTTCACCTCTTCCCTGGGCTGATGCTTCACTTCAGCTCCTTCCTCCAGTGCCTGTTGAAGGAGGAGGCACTGGAATGGCAGCACTGCTCTTCCCTGGATTTACCCAGGAAGAAGTTATGGCACTGGGAGATGAGCAGGATCGAGGGGGGCTGCTGCCAGGTGAGCTGCTCTTGCAGCTGCCTGTACTGTGGGGAGGTTTGCAGAGGCCTCACACAAGGCTGAGACCGAGGTAGGATCAGTTCCCTCCAGATCCCGGGGTCGGAGGTGCCCGCGGGCAGTGCCAGCTGCTCCTGGTGCTGAGTGCTCGGACAGACGCTCCTCCAGCCTGGAATCTGCTCCATCGGGGGATGAGGGAGGCGGCCAGTGAGAGCCTCATTCAATCTGTCACCGTGGGAGCTGTCAGCAGGACAGAGCTCTCTGGGCACACCAGCGCCGGGATCAGGGCTCCGGGTGCCTGGAAGCGAAGCCCGGCTGCTCTCCTTGGGGTGGAGCTGCTCTGCAGACCCTGGGAGGGTCCCCCTGCTCCTGGGGTGGGTTTGGGGGTTTGGGCAAGTCAAGAGGAGGGAAAAATCTGCAGCAGCTGCCTGGAGGTACCTCCCTGTGGAGGAAAAGCCGGTGCTGGGAGCTTCCCAGGAAGAGGAGTTTTGGCAGAGGTGGCAGTGGAGAGGCCCCACTGCTGTCCAGGCAGTGAGAGCTTCAGCAGGACAAGCCTGAGACGTGCTCGTGGCCAGAGGAGAGTGGGGAAGCCCTGCAAGGGCACAGCTCTGGGGTGGCCACGCTGCAGCAGGAGGGCCCAGCACAGTCTCAGCCCCCAGTGTATCTTCTGTACTGGTCCCAGCATGTCCTTGTCACACTCGGTGTCCCTGCACGCCCTCTGGCACGGCCTGCAGAGGCCTCTGGGTGCTGCTCAGTGAGGGTGGAAGGGTCGGTACTCACAGCACTCCGGAGTATCCAGCAAATTCCTTAGTTGTTTTTCCAGCAAAAACCAGGCTCTGATCCTTTCCCTGCCACAGCTCCAAGATGGCATCACCTTGGTCACAGCCCGTGGGCAGCGCTGGCTCGTTCCGTGTCCCAGAGCCACACTGAACATGTGCTGTTGTGCCGAGCACGCGGCGGCTCCGGACTCCATGGAGGCTGCGTGGGGTCGGGATTAGAGGCTCTTAGTGCAGCCAGGCAGTGGATTTGCCACTGCTTCCCACTAATCCTGCCGTTATTGCATGGGATGGATTACACGGCACTGGAGGCGGGGTCTGGCTGCTGTGCCGGCCCTGTCCAGTGCTTTGGGATGAGCTCCTGCTTTGGGATGAGCTCCTGCTTTGGGATGAGCTCCTGCTTTGGGATGGGCTCCTGCTTTGGAATGGGCTCCTGCTTTGGGATGAGCTCCTGCTTTGGGATGAGCTCGGCTCCAAGGAAGCCCTGGGCAGGGGGCTCTGGCTGGGTCAGTGGTGCTGAGCCAGCCTCGTGGTGGGGAACACCAGTGTGTTTGTGGTGTTTAGGCACATGGCCCAAAATAACAGGGTAAGGTGGCGAAATGCCCAGAGAGACAACCAGGAGACCAGATCCAGCTTCCAGAGAAGTGTGGATGTCTCCATCTTGGACTTCTCTATCTTGGATGTCTCCATCTCAGACATCTTCATTTTGGACATCTCTGATTCTCTGATTTCTGCTCTCTGTGACCAGTGACAGGTCCCAGGGAATGGCTGGAGCTGTGTCAGGGCAGGCTCAGGTTGGATCTCAGCCAAAGGTTCTTCCCCCAGAGGCTGGTTGGGCACTGCCCAGGCTCCCCAGGGCAGTGGGCACAGCCCCAAGGCTGCCAGAGCTCCAGGAGGGTTTGGACAACGCTCTGAGGGACAGGGTGGGATTGTTGGGGTGTCTGTGCAGGGCCAGGAGTTGGACTGGATGATCCTTGTGTGTCCCTTCCAACTCAGCACATTCTGTGACTCTCAGGGAACTCCCAGTCGCCAAAGGGAAGCAGGCACTTCTAGGGCACAAGGTACCACCTGGAATGGGACAGTCAGGGATTTTGGGAGCACCTTGTTCAAGTGCTGGGGGTCTGGCTGAGCATCTGACAGTGACACACTGGCACTGAGCAAGGTGGGCTGGAGCCTCTGCTCTGTTGTCTTCCTACTCCTTCTTGGGGCACTAAGGATTTTTTCCATTTCTGTAGTACCCATTTTCCCTGGATGCAAATGAAGTGGGATGATTTTCGGTGTTGAAGCTTCACCTGCTGCCCTCACAGGTTTTTATGCAAGGTCACCTTGGTTTTTTAGGGTGTCATGACGTGGTGAGGCTCAGCCCAGCTCTCCCCACCAGCCCTGCCTGGGGAGAAACAGTTCCCAGTGTCCCTTAAAGTGCTTCAGACATCCAGGCTTCAGAGCCTGGATGCTCCTGAGCTGGCTGAGGGTCACTCCAAGGATTTGGGACAGATTTGCTGTTATTTAAGCAGTCTGTGTTGATGTGCTCCTGGTGGTGACCAGCAGCCTGGCCTCGGGCTGTGGGGACCATGGCTGTGGAGCAGATGACCGCGCTCCAAACTACGTCTCCTTGCCATCTGACTGTCTGTGCGGGATGATTTCGGATTCAGGCTGGCTCCATCCTTGTATTTCCCCTTTCTCTTGCTGCTCAGAGTATTTTTTGGGGGGAGGAAGGACAGATTAACCCTCTCTGGGTACAAACGCTCTGTGATTCTCACCAAACAGCTCCTGCCCCACCCCTGGAATTGTCAAGGCCAGGTTGGATAAACTTGGAGCAACCTGGTCTAATGGAAGGTGTCCCTGCCCATGGCAGGAGGTGGAATGGGATGAGCTTTAAGGTCCCTTCCCACCCAAACCATTCCATGGTTCTGTGATTCTCTGATTTTTATGGCTGACACAGTGTGAGTGTTGAGATCTAAACAGAGGCTCTGAAATCCTCCTTCCCTCGGGAGGCTGTTGTGCAGCAGCAGCAGCCAGCTGTGTCCCAGGGTTTGATGACTCCAGGAAGGAAGGGAGCACTTATCTCCAGGCAGCAGACACAGCACCACGCTCTGTCCCTGATGAGTGGAGCGATGCTGCTGCTGGATAATTCACTGATGAACAAGAAATGATTGAACGCATCTGGCATCGCCTCCTCCCGTGTCACTCCTGGGCAATGAAGTGCTCCTTGTCCCAAGGTTGAGGAGCAGGAGATGTTGCTTCCACAGCAGCAGGCTGGTAGGGTTTTTCCTCCCTAAAGGTTAGATTTGCAGGACTGTTCCTCTGAGATGCTGGGGGCAGGTGGAATTGCCCTCGGAATCCATCGGCGTTGCATTGGAGGTGGTGAAACGATCAGCCTTGCTGGGGCTGTCCCAGAGGTTTTCGTTCCTGTGGTTCAACCCCCGGGCAGAAATCCTTCCCTGTGAGGGTGGTGAGGCCCTGGCACAGGTTGCCCAGAGAAGCTGTGGCTGCCCCTGGATCCCTGGAAGTGTCCAAGGCCAGGTTGGACGGGGCTTGGAGCAACCTGGGCTGGTGGAAGGTGTCCCTGCCCATGGCAGGGGGTGGAATAAGCTGAGCTTTAAGGTCCCTTCCAACCCAAACCATTCCATGATTCTATGATGTCTGGCAGGCCTTGCTGTGATCATTTGCCCTTTCAAGCTAATTAACCTCATCTCTTTGTGCCTTACATCTGATTTTGACTGTTGGCTGCACAAGGAGGCAGATCCCCGCGGGTGTGTGACACCACCACCTCAGCAGGACAGTGGTGACCTCCAGTTCATTTTCCTCTGCATAAATAATCCCCAGGCTGTTAAGGACATTCCCATTAGCCTGCAACAAGCCGTGAAATTGAGTCTATTTGCCGTGACAAATAAGTGAAAGGTGCTAAATGTGCCCCTGGTGGCAGCAGCTCCTGGGCACGGAACAGACCACGGAGCTGTTGGCACCGTCTCTCACCTCCTGCTCCTCAGCAGGGTCTTGATGGCACCTTTTCTCTTACTCCATGGGAATTTACAGGAACCTTGATGATATTTTTCCATGAAAACATGCTCTTTTTGCCACCTTGGCTGTGCCTCCTTGTCTTGGCAGTGATTTACAGCTCCACTGTTCAGGGCTGGATTAGGACCTGCCACAAGAGCTTGGTCCATCCACGGAGAAGAGGAGAAACCACCTCTGTCCCTCCTGCCACCTGGCTGCAGGGAACACTGAGATTCCCTGGGACCTGGGACAGCAGATGGATGGAGCTTGCTCTTTTATCTCTGGTCACTGGTGACTTGTCAACTTGGCCACTGTTCTCCAGCCCTGACTGCGCTGTGATGATGCTGAAACGGAGCAGCCTTTGGGACTTTGGGATTTCATCCAGCTCTGGCCCTGGGGCAAATCCAGGTCATGTTGTGTCACCTCCGTCGTCCCCTCCTGTGGAGGAGAAAACCTGTCTCCTGGTGGAATGGGGTGCATGTGGGGATGGGCACAACATCCTCTGCCCGTCCCTCTTCTCTGCTCACCGGAGGGCTGGTCCTGGGAGAGCTCTGGGGAGGGCAGGACCTACCCAGGCTGTACCTTCAGGTGCACGTGGCCTCGACATCCCAGCCCTGCAGCTTGTTGGGGAATCACTTTTCCTGTGCCTTCATCCTGCAGCTGGGCACTGCCCTGTCCTTTGGAAGAGGTTCCTCAAGGAGCCTCTTCCCGGTATCCTGTGTCCCTGTGCCAGCCTGGCATGGATTTGTGTCTGTGTCTTACAACCCTGAGCAGCTTCAGCTGGAACTAAATTTAGCCACGACTCTGAGAATTTTATAAGCTGGATTTCAAGGTGTTGCTCCTGCTCGGTGGCTGGGATGGTTTGTACCTTTGGAACAGGGAGCCAGGGGGATTAATGATGGGAATGAGGGATGAGCTGGGATACTCCTGTCTGAGCTACTCACCCCCAAGCCCTGCAGCCCCAGGGAGCTCGTGGGCTGGTGCTGCCCCTGCTCCAACCGGGCTCTGGGGTTTGTTTGGGCTCAGGATTGAGTTCAGTCAGCAGAGACGGTGAAAAGATCCCCCCTGAGCCCTGTTTGGTGCTGCTCCCACCTCTGGTGAACATCCCTGTGGAATTCTGTGCTGTCTGGCTCTAGGGGGTACAAACCCAAAGTAATAACATTAATTTACTTGGCTGCTGCTGGCAGAGGTGGGCTGGGCTTGGGGGATCCCTCTTGCAGGATGTTCTCCTGCTGCCACCCTTGGCATCACTTGTCTCCCAAGGAGCAAACGTGATCCTTGCCTGGGTTGAACTGGATCCTTTGATCTGGATTTGGATCAAACCAGTGTCTGAATTGCAGAGGAAGAAGCTGCAGAGAGAGGGCCTGACAGTCTTTCAAAAGCAGAATAAACCCTGTGCATACCCCAGCTGGTTCCTAAATCCACATGGACACAAGTTGTGGGATGCTGTGTGGGACATGCATCGTCCTGACCTGCTCTGTGGAGGTACTGCAGCCTCCAGTGGGATCTGGGCCCAATAATCTTCCCAAAACATCCCCATGCTCTGCAATGCTGACAAACATGCTCCATCACTTGGATTTTTTATATGGCTGTAAATGAAGCCTGTCAGTGCAGTTTTCCCTTTGGGATACACCATGGATCCTCTGTGAAGCTTGGATGCCTTGGGACGGGAGGGTCCGAGGTGTGACCTGCTGTTATTTTTCATTAGGACGTTGATTCCCATCAATTCATGGAACAGTTGCTCCTCTCCAGCTCCCAGCCCGCTCCCGTGGCTCCTCTGTAATTACCTCCTTTCCCCCTAATTCCCCAGTACACCTTCCAAGCCGTGGTTAATTGCAGTAGGATAATTACAGGTCATCTCCCAGCGCATCATTTTAAAGCGCTCAGCCCCTGAGCTGGAGGCAATTCCCAACCTCTGTGCCAAAATGGGCATTCCTGTGCCCTCTGCCTGCGGAGAGGGACCTTTGGAGCGCATAATGAGCTTTACTGGGCTGGGAACATCACAGCCACTATCCCATTACTTGCCCTTGTTGGATCCTCTTAGTGCAGCACGTCGGTGGGACAGAAGAAGGAGCGGCCAGCTCGGGGTTTGAGCTGCCAGAGGCTGCAGTGTGAGGCACCAGAGCAGGGCCCCCATGGGCTTTGGGGACAGGGGTGGCTGCCAGCGGGACTTCTTGAGGTGGGGAGAGGAGCTGAGTTGTTTGCAGAGAGTGAGATGAAAACTCTGTGCGAAGCATCCTGAGAATGTGGGGTCTGGTCTGGCCCTCTGAGACCATCGAGTCCAACCAGCACTGCCAGGGCCACCACTGACCATGTCCCCAAGTGCCACATCCACGTGGCTTTGAAATCCCTTCAGCATTTAAACTCCACCCCTGCCCTGGGCAGCTGTGCCAGGGCTGGACAACCGTTTCCGTGAAGGAATTTTCCCAATATCCAACCTGACCCTCCCCTGGCACAGCCTGAGGCCGTTCCCTCTCCTCCTGTCCCTTGTTCCCTGGGAGCAGAGCCCGACCCCCCCCGGCTCCCCCCTCCTGTCAGGGACTTGCAGAGCCAGAAGGTCCCCCCTGAGCCTCCTTTGCTCCAGGCTGAGCCCCCCCAGCTCCCTCAGCCCCTCCTGCTGCTCCAGCCCCTTCCCAGCTCCGTTCCCTTCCCTGCACACGCTCCAGCCCCTCAGTGTCTCTCTTGTCTGAGGGGCCCAGAACTGCCCCCAGTGTTGAATACATGTGGGATGGGACTGCAAGGAATTTGAGGGGACAGGACCCTGCCCCCTCTGTGCCTGCAATCAGAGAAGCAACAAAGGGAGGATGGAGGGAACAGAGATGTAGGGTGAGGTCCTTCCAGGTTACAGGTGTGTGTGAAGCAAAACCTCACAAATGTGATGGGTTACACTGATTTTAGTTTTTCAAAGGACAGACTCAAACTCACTGTGTTAGTTGTTTGTTTATCTGATCTGAGTTTGGTTCCTGCCTCTTCCCATGACCTGAGACAGGTCCTGGGGCTCCTCGAGGTGAGCTGGGGACAGTGCTGAGCTCCCATGGGGGACATGGCAACGTTCAGGATGTCACCGAAGCTACATGTGCCCACCCCCTGCATTCTTCTTTCTAATGGTGGGATGTTCATTCCCTCTGCTTTGTGCTTCTTCCCCTAAAGCATGAAAACCTAATGCTTTGTCATCGTCATTTCTGATGTTATCAGAGCAAAAACTTCTTTCCCTGGATGAGACTTAAATCTTGCTCCTATCCAAAGGAAAGGTTTGATGAAGAACTGATGATTTGGAGCTTTTCTTGGACAAGTCGTGGTAAAATCAGGTCAGGTCATGGAAGCTGAAGCCCTGAACCTGTTGCTTGATGAGGAGATTCCTCGACACTCAGGTGCCACCTGCAGCCCAAATTCGGAGTAACCTGCCAAGAGCTGAAAAAATCATGTGTGGAATCCAAATAGCTGGAAACAGAAGATAGCTGAGTCCTGGGGATGGCTGGAAGTCTGTCAGACATCCAAAACTGTCTGGTTTTAGCCCTTTTGAGTAGTTTTGAGGTTTTTCAGCCAGCATTTATCCAGAGGACCTACCTTGGTGTGCTGACGAGTTGGAGGCAGCTGCAGCTCAAGCACAGTTAATTTGCCTGCAAGCAAAATAATTTCCCTGCCTCCAAACTCCTGGAGAATTTCCCTAAAAATCATATTTTAAATGTAGAGAAGAAGTTTAGTGTGTCCTAGCTTGCAGAGATTTGGGGGAGGGAGGAGCAGCAGCCCTGCCTCTGTGCTCAGCTGCACATGGGGCGGATGGCAAAGGAAGAGGGACTCGGGGTTCCATCCAGGATGGAAAGTAACCTAAAAATAGAGCTGTGAGGGCCGGCTCTGTCCTGTCAGACCATTGTCTGGGATAAGGCAGTGTGGGACAACCAGCAGCATTCCAGCTCTGGGTGGACATCCTGCTCCAGGAAATCTGCCGGGAGTCTGGCGCTCCCGGGGCTGGGTGATGGTGTCCCAGCTGTTCCCTGCTCAGGAGCACCCCCTGAGCCCTCCTTCCCTGTGCAACACTGTGTCTGTCCCCATGGCTGGGGGGGGGGTCCCCAGAGCCTGTTGGGGAGGGGATGGAGGCCTTTGGCCATGGTGGACGTGTTGCAGGGGCCAGGCCAGGCCCTGTGCTGTGTCCTGGGCTGTGCAGCTCCAGGGAGGAGTTGGGCATCCTCCCTCTCTGCCTTCTTGGAGCACAGTGGTTGCTGGCTCCCAGCTGGAGCAGCCCCAGAGCAGCTGTGGCTGCCCCATCCCAAGGCCAGGTTGGGCAACCTGATCTACTGGAAGGTGTCCCTGCCCATGGCACGGGGATGGAATGAGATGATCTTTAAAGTCCCCTCTAACCCAGACCATTCCATGACTCTATGATCCTCTCCTTTCCATGGCTGTCACCCCAGGGACCACTATCCCATCCAGCTTCTCCTCATTTGCTGGATTGGAGATGGACGTGGCTGCTTGAGATCTCAAGGCTTGGCTGAGGTTTGTGAGAGCCCAGCATGGGCTCCTGGGGACCTCAGCGGGGTCAGGGATGGGGACAGGGACAGGCTGTGGGGCGAGGACACATCAGGCCAGGCTGCCATGGAGGTGGGACACCATGGAGTCTCCATGGACTCAGGGCAGTTGTCCGTGTTGCTGCCATCTCCTGTGGTCCAGGTTTGGGTGGCTGGAGTTGAGCTGTCCTTGGCCCCGTGGGGATTGTGCAGAGGAGGAGGGGTTGTTGTGGAACCAGCTCTGGGGTCCCTGTGTGACACCTCGCAGCACCCAGGGCTGTGCCGGGGGCTGACCCGTCCCTCTGTCCCTTCCTCCCCAGGCCTGCCGCGATTTCCTGGACTTAGCCGAGAGCCACAGCCGGAAATGGCAGCGGCTGCTGCAGCATGAGCGGGAGCAGCGGATCCGGCTGGAGGAGACCATCGAGCAGTTAGCCAAGCAGCACAACAGCTTGGAGCGCGCCTGCCGCGGCGCCCCCGGCCTGGCCGCGCCCACCACCAGCATCTCCAGCACCGCCAAGGGTGAGCACTGGGCTGGGGGGGACCCCGGCCGGGAGGGACCGCGGGATTCCCGCTGGGCTGCTCCCAGAGGGCCCAGGGCTCTGTATCCCCGGGGCGCTTTTCTAAACGGATCCCATTAAGCCATAATTATTCCTAATCGTCCTTGCTCGGGGACTTGGATGTCCCCAAGATACAGATGCAGAGAGGGCTGTGTCCCCAGCTCACTCATGCTGTTCCAGGCTATTCTGGGAGCTTCGGCCCTCACCGGTGGGCACATCTCTGGGTGCTGGAGGGAGGCCACGGTGCCCTGGCACTGCCAAATTGGCTGCGTGGGGTGGCAGTGCAGCAGCCAGGGGCTTGTTTGCAGTAAGATCCAACAGCTTTGCAGATTCCTGCCAAATGCCCTTCCCCGAGGGAAGCATTAGTTACAGCTGCACAAACTGCAAATAGTGCCGTGTCTTATTTTTAAAGGATATAAGAGCCAAGGGAGAGAACAGCAGCAGCTGGGGGGTGATGGTGATGCCGGGCGCTGTCCTCACTCCTCTGTGGCCTCAAGTTGTGCCAGGGGAGCTCTAGGTTGGATATTAGGGAAGACTTCCATAGAAAGGGTTGTCAGGCATTGAAACAGGCTGCTCAGGGCAGCAGAGGAGTCCCCGTCTCTGGAGGGATTTGAAAGCCATGTGGATGTGGCACTTGGGGACACAGTCAGTGGTGACCTTGGCAGTGCTGGGGGATGGTTGGAGTCGATGGTCTCAGGGGGGTTTTCCAGCCTGAACGATTCTGTGGCACAGCTGGGGAGGGCAGGGTGGAAATGGCTGCAGGGACAGGCACAAACCCTGCTGAGGTGGTGACCTGCTCCTCCGGAGAGTGCGGGAGTGACGTGGGAAAGGGGGTTGCTGAATCCCCCGGACGGGGCCGGAGCAGGGGAGCTGCAGGGACTCCACCAGTGTCTGCTGCCGATGTCGCAGCCATCGATCTCTCCCACCGCAGCAGAGAAATGTTTACAAATGCGGGGCTGGAAAACCCAAGGGCTGGGAAATCTCCCCGAGCATCACCTGAAACACGTGACTGTTTTTTCCTGCTCTGATCCCAGCCGGATTTCCCGGCGGACGGGGCGGTGCTGGAGCGGAGCCGCATCGGACGCGGTTGGGTGTGCGAGTCACGCCCTGTGTCAGCCCCGGGGGCATTTCTGGGGGGGCTCCCGAGCATGGCAGGGGAGCCTTGTGTGCCTGGGTTGGGGAGCAGGGCACATCCTTGCTTTTAGGAGCTGGAAATTGGTATGGAATCCTCCCATTGTGGAGTGGGATGGAGAGGAGGGGGCCAGGCTCTAACGGGAGCCGCTGTGGAGGGGACACGGGGGGGGGCTCTGGGGACAGACCAGGATCGGTGGGTTCTGAAGGGGAGCAGCAGCACCCGAGTGTCTCACAGTCCATGTGCCCACAGGGAGTGTGCAGCCTGCAAAGGGAGAGGCCAGTGATGAAGATGAGGAGACGGAGTATTTCGATGCCATGGAGGATGCACCAGCTTTTATCACTGTAACTGCCGACCCCAAACACCACAGGTACGACCCTCCAGCCCCACTGGGAGCGCTGGGAGAGTGGGGAGGGCAGGTTTGCCTGGCATCTGGCTCAGGCCCGAGGGCAGCATCCCCTCCCATGGGATCACTCTGTGGACAAGTCCCTCAGAAAACTCCTCCCAAAGTGATCTCAACCTCTACCCAGGGCTCCCTGTCTGGCTGCTCCTGCATTCCTGGAGCCAGCCAGGCTGAGGATGGCCCCAGCTATAGTGAAGAAGGTGAGGAAGGGCAGGTGTCAAGCCTGTGCTGTGGGAAAGTGGAGTTCTCTGCCCCAGCAGCTGATGGGAGCAGGGACCTGGAGGGAGATCCCTCGGAGCACGGCAGAGGCAGGGAGCTCCTTGCCTTAACAGAATCATGGAATAGTTTAGTCTGAAAGGGACCTTAGAGCTTATCTTGCTCCACCCCCTGCCATGGGCAGGGACACCTTCCACTAGCCCAGGTTGCTCCAAGCCCCGTCCAACCTGGCCTTGGACACTTCCAGGGATCCAGGGGCAGCCACAGCTGTTCTGGGCAACCTGGGCCAGGGCCTCCCCACCCTCACAGCCAACAATTCCTTCCCAGTATCCCATCTAGCCCTGCCCTTCAGCTGTGTCACCTGCTCTTACTCCTCCCTGGGCATCTGGGCTGGAGGTACCTGTTGACCCACAGTCACATCACTGGGCTTGGTGACAAAAGCAGAGTCTCTGCAGCCGAGCATCCCCTCCTGAGCATCCCCTCCTGAGCATCCCCTCCTGAGCATCCCCTCCTGAGCGTCCCCTCCTGAGCATCCCCTCCCAGCACCTGTGCATGGCCTCTGTCACCCTGTTTCCATCCCAGCAGCACCCCGGGGTGTTGCATAGAGATGCTGTGGGTGATGCTACACCAGCCCCATCTCTCCTGTCCCCTCCTCTGCCCTTTCCCCTGTTCACCAGCTGATGTTTCCCCCTGCAGGCGTTCGGGCAGTAACCTGAGCGGGGCCAGCGAGGGCCACCCCGAGGACTGGAACCTGGAGGACAGTGTGAGTTGGGCTGGCAGAGCTGGAGGGATGGTCCTGGTGGGATTAAACCAGGGAGAGGAGCAGGAGAGGACTTAGTTGGGGAGGGACCTTCCATCTGAATCACAGGTGCTCTCTGGTGGTTGCTCCTTGAGCCATGGCTGGGGGACAGATGTCAACAGTCTCCCACCAGCATCCCAAATACTTTCCTAAGGGAAGTGGGAGGGTATTGGGGGACAGTTGTACCCATATTTCCCTGGAGAATAGACTTCCAACGATGCTTCTCAGCACAAGTGCACGCAGTGTCTCCTGAGCTGTGGTTGCTGCTCCTGGGAGGTGCTGGATCAGGTTGGGTCATGTCCAGCTCAAACCTGTGTTTCTTCTGTTGCTTCCACAGGTCTTTGAGAGCTCAAATCAAAGCAGCTACAATGAGTCCACGTGCAAGGATCTCCTGCCGAAGAAAAGGAGACGGACTCGCATTCCCGACAAACCCAACTACAGCCTTAACCTCTGGAGCATCATGAAGAACTGCATTGGCAAAGAGCTCTCCAAGATCCCTATGCCTGTAAGTCAGTGTGTCCCTGGCACCCAGGGCTGGCACAGAGAGTTTAGTTTGGGCACAACTCCTGGCTGTCCAAGGGATTTGGATTACAGCTCTGGATGGTCCTGCTGGGTGCTGTGGTAGCACAGCAGCCCTGAGAGGCACAGGAGCATGTCACCAACTGGCAACTGTGTCCCAGGGGACTGGATTTTGCACTGGCAAAACCCTCTGAAACCACCTCATTCTTATCATAGAACCATGGAATGGTTTGGGTGGGAAGGGACCTTAAAGATCATCCAGTCCCACCCCTGCCATGGGCAGGGACACCTCCCACTAGCCCAGGTTGCTCCAAGCCCCGTCCAACCTGGCCTTGGACACTTCCAGGGATCCAGGGGCAGCCACAGCTTCTCTGGGCAACCTGGGCCAGGGCCTCACCACCCTCACAGGGAAGGATTTCTTCCCCAATATCCCATCCAACCCTGCCCTCTGGCAGTGGGAAGCCATTCCGCCTTGTCCTGTCCCTCCATCCCTTGTCCCCAGTCCCTCTCCAGCTCTCCTGGAGCCCCTTTAGGCCCTGCAAGGGGCTCTCAGCTCTCCCTGGAGCCTTCTCTTCTCCAGGGGAACCCCCCCAGCTCTCCCAGCCTGGCTCCAGAGCAGAGGGGCTCCAGCCCTGGCAGCATCTCCGGGGCCTCCTCTGGACTTGCTCCAGTGTGTCCTTGTTCCAGGGTGAGCTGGAGCAAAGGGAACATTGCCCACGAGTCTTCTGCAAATCCAGCTGTTACAGAGTCATGGAGAGCCCCAGGACACTGTGAATCCCTGAGGATTCATGGAGAAGGCACCTTCTGGTGGTGTAATCCTGGGGACTGGACACTTGGGGCTCAGCCCCACCTGCACTGACCACAGCAGGGATGGGTTCCACCCCAGGGACCCAGAGTACCTCGTTTTCCTTACAAAGAGCAGCTTTTTAGTGAAGGAGGTGCCAGGAGGTGATTTTTGGTGCTGCTGGGCTCAGTCCTGGGGGTGAAGGCTCCCTGTGATGGTCAGAGAGGCTTTGCTGGGGGTTCTGTCTGGAGGAGCCTCTCTGGCTGCACAGAGGGCAAGTGGGGTGTGTGTTTAATTCTTACAGATAAATAACTGTGCCTCAGCTAAATGCTGCCACACCAAACTCCCCAAAACTGCAACCCTGTTTTTTCAGAGCAGACCAGCCCTTCTCAACCTGCCTGTTCTCAGCAGCATGGGTGGGACTGGGTGCCATCTCCCCAGAAATCATGAGGGCCTGGCAAGCTTGGGAGAGCTGGAAACCTCTGGGGTGCCTGGGGGTTATTGTGCTGGCTGGAGTGGAATTAACCCAGCAAAGGGTGATCCATAGCCCTGGAATTGTATTCATGGTCCATACTTTGCTGGGCAAAGAAGAAGGAACACATTCCAGGGGCTTGGATGCTGAATTGGCTGTGTTTTGTCTCTTCCTAAGGCAGAACCTGAGCAAGAGCTCTGAGCTCTGGGGGAGAGTGCTGAGCTGGCTCTGCCTGGTGCTGTTTCCAGCCCAGCCCAGCCGGGCGTGTTTCTGCAGCAGCAGCAGATCAAGTGTGATGGGCACAGCAATATGCTCAGGATGTGAAATCCCAGCAGCTGCTGGTGCATGGAGACAGGAAACTTATACCTTCCCTATCAATCAAATCATCCCAGGAGCTGCTGAAGTCCAAACCTGAGGGCAGTAGGAAAGAGGGCAGGGTTAGATGGGATACTGGGAAGGAATTCCTGGCTGTGAGGGTGGGGAGGCCCTGGCCCAGGTTGCCCAGAGAAGCTGTGGCTGCCCCTGGATCCCTGGAAGTGTCCAAGGCCAGGTTGGACGGGGCTTGGAGCAACCTGGGCTAGTGGGAGGTGTCCCTGCTCCTGGCAGGGGGTGGAACAGGATGGGCTTTAAGGTCCCTTCCAACCCAAACCATTCCATGGTTCCATGACAATAAGTAGGACACACCCCACAAGCTCAGCCACACATGGGCAGTTCTTTGGGAGACTCACCCCAAGAACAAGCAGCCTGTGGGCAACAGGGCAATTTAACCTCCTTCCAACAGCCACCAAAATCCTTTCCATGGTCCATGGAGAGGTGCAGGAGAGTTTGGCAGCTCCATGGATCTAGATGGAGCTGCTGAGGGAGGGCTTTGGAGCTGACATTGTGGGAAAGGAGGAGGAGGAGGGAGTGGAAGAGGCAACTTGGGGAATTCAGTTTGGAAATGTGGTTACTTATAGCACAAACCATCAGTGAGTCCGTAGTGCTCTCTGAGTGATGGGATTTCTCATTCCATGGGCTTCACCCAAAGTCTTGTTGAATTAGGACCATTTCTGAGGTGCTCTTGAGTTGTTCTGTGATCCATCTCCTTCCCGGGGGATGTGATGGACTGACAGACCTCTTGTGCAAACAGCTCCTTAATTTTTCCTCTGATGTACAAACCTGCAGCACTGAAAAGGAGGAAAAGAGTTGTGAGGATTTGGGATTTGGGTGGGTTCATCTTCCTCCCCTTCCCCCATGGAAGGATTTTGCTTCCCCATTGCCTGAGTGGTGCTGAGGATGGAGCTGCCAGCTTTGTTCCTTGCGTCTCTCCCCAGAGTAATCCCAAATGATTTGCTCTTTCTGTGGATCTGATACTGCTCTTTCTGCACAGCTCTTTTCTTGGATGCTGTAAGATCCCTGCCACTTCCCTGAGTGGAAAATTTAAAAACAGCTAAATCCTGGAATCTGGAGTTTGTTTTCTTTACCATGAAATATTTAACTTGGCTTACAGAAGTGGTTCTCCCATCCTTCAGCCATCTGCTCCTTCTAAAATGTACTTCTTTATTCTGAACTGAAATTAAAAAGTGAATTTCCTGTGGATTTGAGGCAGAAGACCTTCTGAGGCTCCATCTTTCTTTCAATTATTTTTTAATTTCAATATTTTTAGAGCAAAAAATAAGAGTGCTGTCATGGGAGTCCCTGGAGCAGGGAGACCCCAAAACAAGGGTTTTCCAGGTTTTCTGAGCAGCTGGGTCAGCCTGGCACAGGGATGGCTTTACCAGGAGGTGGTGAGGACAGGCTGGGGAGCAGCACATCCCTGTCCCTGTGGCTGGTGGGATGGTGGCTGGGAGGCAGCAGGGAGCTGCTGAGGCTCATTTTGGGGGTCAAGTTGATGCCTGGGATGATCCCTGGTTATCCCACAGGGCTGCCCCACACCTCAGCTGGGGACTTCAAAGCCTTGGTGCTCCCGTGGCACTGTTCAGGGAGCAGAGCACATGTTCCCTGCCTTTATTTAGGGTCTGGTGATGCCTCCTGAGTGTCTCTCCCGCTTCCCTGACCCGAGTCCTTCCCCCGCAGGTGAACTTCAACGAGCCTCTGTCGATGCTGCAGCGGCTCACGGAGGACCTGGAGTACCACGAGCTGCTGGACAAGGCGGTCAAGTGCGAGAGCTCCACGGAGCAGATGTGCTTCGTCGCCGCCTTCTCCGTGTCCTCCTACTCCACCACTGTGCACCGCACAGCCAAGCCCTTCAACCCCCTGCTGGGGGAGACCTTCGAGCTCGACCGGCTGGAGGAGCTCGGCTTCCGCTCCCTCTGCGAGCAGGTGAGGGGCTGGGGGTGTCCCCCCTGAAGGACAGCCAGGCAGCCAGCTGGTCCTCACACCCAGCCTTCCCAGTGCTCCTCTCCCAGCAGTCAGGGACAGGCAAGGACAAGGACAAGCTGCTGGAGTCCCCGTCCCTGAAGGTGTTCAAGGAATGACTGGGTGCTCTGGTCCAGTTGACAAGGTGGTGATGGGTCACAGGTTGGACTTGATGATTTGATTCTATGAAATGGCCTCAAGCTGCACCAGGGAAGGTTAAGGTTGGACATCAGGAGGAATTTCTTCATGGAAAGAGTGGTCAGGCATTGGAAGGGGCTGCCCAGGGAGGTGGTGGAGTCCCCATCCCTGAACGTGTCCAAGGAATGACTGGAGGTGGCACTCAGTGCTCTTACTGAGTGACAAGGTGGGGAGGGGACACAGGTTGGACTTGATGATCTTGGAGGTCTTTTCCATCCTAAATGATTCAGTGATTCTATGAAACGGCCTCAGGTTGTGCCAGGGGAGGTTCAGGTTGGATATTAGGAAAGATTTCTTCCCTGAAAGACTTGTAAAGCCTGGGCACAGGCTGCCCATGGCAGTGGTGGAATCACCATTCCTGGAGGTGTTCAAAAAACAGGTGAACATGGCACTGCAGGATAGGGGTTAGTGGGCATGAGGTTAGACTTGATGATCTTGGAGGTCTTTCCAAGCTTAATGATTCCATGATTCCTCCTGGCCAAGAGAGCCAGTGGGTTGCTGTTGGCCCTGGTGGGAGCAGCAGCAGGCACAGCCTAAGGCATGTTTTGGAAGCAGAGCAGGAGGAGGGGTGGGAGGGGGAGGATGAAGGTGTCCTGGCAGCTCCCTGGAGCTGGGGCTCCTGTCACACCTCAGCACTTGAACAGCAAGGGAGAAGCTCTCCTTACCCCAGCTTCCTCAGCTGTGCCCAGAGAAGCTGTGGCTTCCCCTGGATCCCTGGAAGTGTCCAAGGCCAGGTTGGACAGGGCTTAGAGCAACCTGGGCTAATGGAAGCCAGAGGGGTGGAAGGAGATGAGCTTTAAGGTCCTTCCAACCCAAACCCTCCTGTGATTCCATGATTCAGTTGATGATTCTATGCAGTGATGCCTCAAGCTCTTCCAGGGTCTCTTTGTGCTGGAAGGTGTCTCAGGATCTCATTTCTTTCCTGCTGGACTGAAATGTTTTAGTTTCCCAGCCTGGAGGAGTCCCAGGAGCTCTGAGAGGCCTGTGCTCTGAGCACAGGGCACAGCAGGTGCACACTGATCGACCAGCAGGTCTTAATTAACTGCCTGGAGTGCTGCATGAGTTGTGACCTGTGGAGATAATGGACTGTTTAATGGTTAGCACAGCTGGCTGGTCCGTCCTGGATTCCTGGGGAGGAACGGGGCCATTCGTTACCCCTTTCAGGCAGGACATCCCTTTGTGGAGGCTCTCTTTGCTCCAGAGGGTCTGTCTCAGCATACACTGGGAATACACAGTGAGGAGGCTCAGGCTGGCACCAGCATCCCCATGTCCCCCTAACATGGTTTAGCTTGTCCATGTCCCTTGTCATTGTCTCCTCCAAGTCACAGCCCCTCGCCCCCAGGTTTGGGGTGGTCACTGCAGCGGGGGCCGGGCTCTGCCACCAGCTCCTCACAGCTGTGAGCAAAGCCCCTCCGTGGTGGTGGGTGCCCAAACCCATCAGACTCCTGCAGAGCACTGGCCTGAGGTGGGATGGCACCTCCTGTCACATCCCATCCCATCCCATCCCATCCCACCTCTCTTGGCTGTGCTGCTCTGGGCAGTGATGGGGAACAGGCTGTGGGGGCCTCCTGGAGGTGTGACCCCTGCTCGTGACACAGGGAAGGTCCTGCTGTGGATAATCCCCAAGATTCATGTCTCTGCTGCCCCCTCACACCCCCCAGGGCTGTGTGACTGACTGACAGCTCTGCTTGTCCCCACATGGTCCATCCCAGCCTGGGGAGCTCATGCCTGTGGCTGCAGTGAGGTGGGACACTGCCAGACCTGACCCCTGCCTGCAGCCCTCCTGCCTGCACACCTGCCCTCTTGCCTGCCCACCTGCCCTCCTTCCTGCACACCTGCCCTCCTGCCTGCCCACCTGCCCTCCTTCCTGCACACCTGCCCTCCTGCCTGCCTACCTGCCCTCCTGCCTGCACTCCCACCCTTCTGCCTGCACACCTGCCTCCCCTTCCTGCTCTGCTCCCAGGAGCCAGGTCAGAGGTGGCCATGTCCCTCCAGCCCCTGTGGATGTCACAGAGCTCAGGTTCACCCACCTCAGCAGCATCACACCTTCACCTGCCCTCACCTGGCAGAGTCCTGACTGTCAGCTGGCTTGGCCTGGACCATAGGAAGTGGATGATTCCTTAACAGGATGCTCAATCCATCCCTTAGCCAGCAGCAACCCTCTCCCTCCTGGGTACAGGTGGGACATCTGGGTGGATTTATCAGCCTCACTGGGCTGTGATGCTGAAGCCCAGGGCTGTCTGTCAGGAACCTCTGGACACCTCTGACCACACCACTCCCACACCTTATCATCCCTGTTCTTACTCCTTCACCCTCCTCTCCACCACCTTCCTTCCTCCACCCCTGTTGCCTTCCAAGTAATTAAGTTGCCTGGAATTATTTTCTCCA
The DNA here is from genome assembly GCF_025592945.1 of Manacus candei. Taxonomy (NCBI): domain Eukaryota; kingdom Metazoa; phylum Chordata; class Aves; order Passeriformes; family Pipridae; genus Manacus; species Manacus candei. The sequence goes on along the minus strand of NW_026138215.1, from coordinate 66,769 downwards.
GGTGGTCCCAGTTTTCCTCCAAATTTGGTATTCTGGACCCTTCCACACCAGCCTGATCCCTGGGTGCTGCCCTCTGCCTGTCCTTGAGTCCCTCCCTCGCTGGCACAGCACAAGAGCTTCATCCCACATCAGGATTAGTGTAACTGGGAGCAGACCTGCTCCAGAGCCTTTGGTCTTTGAGTGGAGCCTCTCCATCCCCCTGGAGCCATCTCAAAGGGCATGTTTCAGTGGCAGTGTGACTTTGACACAGGACAGACAGACAGACAGTAAGACACCCTTCCCACTTCTCAGAATTTTCCTTGGATGCTGCTTGTGCTGCTCAGCCAACGTGCCAAGCCAAGCGTTGATAATCCAGTGCCTGAAATCCAGTTATCCAAATAGGATTTCCTCCTACTGGTGACTGGGATTTGGTGGTGAGAGCTTGGCTCTGCCCCTGTGTGTAATCCTGAGCTTGGGGCACTCAGTCTGTAATTACAGCAGTGAAAATCATCCTGAGCTCCGTGAGTGGCCGCGGGGCCTGGACTCAGTGGTCCTGGGGATGGGTGGCCTGTGCCAGGCTGGGCTGTGCCATCAGCTGACATCCTGCACGAGGGCAGAACCCTCTGCCTGAGATGTTCCTGTTCCCAACTTCATTTTAGACAGCTTTTCCAGGGCAGGGGATGAACACCCCCCTTTAACAAGTCATTCTCAGGATTTAGGATGTCGTATCCGCTTTTCCAGCCCAGTGTGTCTGTAAAGGCAGAGCCAAAGTCTTGCTGTGTGTCTTGGACAAAGTGGGGACCTGTGTCCCCGTGAGTTCCAAGGCAGAGCAGTGGGAACTGCTGCTGGTAGGAGAGGTGCTGTTACATTGGGATTACTGGGGTGCCAGCACTTCCCTGTTTCTCAATCAGGATCCCTGGAGAGCAGAGCCATGTCTTGGGATCATGGCACTGCAGCAACTCACCACGATGGTTGCTCGAGCTGTTATGGATAATGCTGTGAAATGAGCCTTAGCAAATCCTGGCAGGAGCTTGGCAAGCTTGGCACACCTCCTTTGGCAGCCAGGATACCTCATGGAGGATCACCCCAATGCCCAGGAGGAAACTGAGGTGTCCAGCACAGCACCTGGAGCATCCTTAGCATGAAAGCTGGCATGGACCTCCTCCTCTCCGAGGAGTCCTGCTGTGATAACTCACCTGTGACCTTATGGGCTGTTCTCCTGTCCCCAGGTGAGCCACCACCCCCCAGCAGCCGCCCACCACGTGTACTCCCGGCGAGGGTGGACGTTGTGGCAGGAGATCACCATCGCCAGCAAGTTCAGGGGCAAATACCTCTCCATCATGCCACTGGGTAGGTGATGGACTCGGGGAGCATCTGGGGTTGGGGTTCCTGGCACTGCTCATGCAGGCCCCAAAGGTCAAAGCAGCTGGTCCCTTGGGCTCACCTGGAGCTCAGTGAATCCCTTGGGCTCACACAGGGCTCAGTGAATTCCACCCTGAGCAATGTAAGGAGCCCAGATTTGTGCTCCTGGCTCAGTGATCCCACAATAACACATCTGCCCTGCAAGTGGAAATGATGCCAGCTGCAAAGGGAGGCCACTTTGCTTTGGAAATAATCCTTTTTGAATGCAATAAGCTGCCTCCTTGCAGTGTTTTATTTGTCTTCTGCCTGTCCCTGGGCTGGGCATTGTGCCCAGGGCTGGTACCAGAGTGGTGCTGGTGCCTGGCCTTGGGACACTGAGTCAGCCAGGCAGCACATTTCTGACCTGCTCTAAAATGAGTATTTTTGGCAGAGGGCAGAGGGCCTGGCAGGGGTTGAACCTCCCTTCCTGGAGCAGATGAGTGAGGGGGTGTGCAGGAAGGGGAGAGATGAATCCAGCCCCAGCCCCAGTGGGGGCAGAGGATGGGGGATGCAGGTAGAGGGGCTGGGGTGGCTCTGAGGATGAGCACGAGGTGATGGTGGGTTCTGGGGGAGCCTCTGCCCTCTCTGAACTCAGGGAACCCCTCTCTCCCCAGGTGCCATCCACCTCGAGTTCCACTCCAGTGGGAATCACTATGTGTGGAGGAAAGTCACCTCCACTGTGCACAACATCATCGTGGGCAAGCTCTGGATTGACCAGGTTGGTGGCTGTGGGGGAGGAAACAGGTCCTGCCTGGCCTCACCTGGCTGGGCATTGCCCTCCTGGGGTGCTCCTGCCATGGTGGAAAGCTCTGCTTCCCTGGCAGGGGTTGGAGGAGGCTTCCTGGAGCTCCTCCCAGCTCTTCCCCAGTCCAGCAGCTCCGTGGGGCAGGGAGGGGTGGCTGGTGCAGGAGCTCCAGCCAGCCATGGTGCTGTACCCAGTGTTGATTTGTACCTGCTCTACAACTAACAGCTGCTCTGTCTCTCCCTGCTGTGGTTCTGTCTTTTATCCAGTCTGGTGAAATAGAGATTGTTAACCATAAGTCCAAAGATAAATGCCAGCTGAAATTTACCCCCTACAGCTACTTCTCCAGGGATGTGCCCCGAAAGGTGAGTACCCACCAATGGCCCTGCTCCTCTTGCCAGCCTGGGGTGGGGTGAGACCTGGCTCTTCCCTCTGAGCTGGGCTCCCAGGCTCCCAGTACCACTGGGATGAGCCCCAGCACGGGGCTGAGGGGCCGTGCTGGCTCCTTGGATGGGGGTCACCAGGAGGGCTGGGAGGGACCTCCACGTCCTGTGTTTTTAACCTCCATGTCCCTTGTTTTGGCTCTCTGTGTGCTGGAGCTGCAGCCCTGAGACCTTGGAGGGGTTGGGTGGGCTGGAGACCCACCTGCATGGTCAGAATGGCCACGTGTTCCCCTGTGCTGGATGCAGCTGATGTCTGAGGAGGCACAGCACCAGATCCAGCTGCTCCAGCTGGGGCAGCTGGAGGGTGTTCTGCCCCTCTGGGCACTTCCAAATGCCATCTCCCCCTGCCAGGTGACAGGGGTGGTGAGTGATGCCGATGGCAAAGCCCACTATGTCATGTCTGGCACGTGGGATGAGAAGATGGAGTGCTCCAAGATCCTGCACAGCAGCCACGGCAGCAGCAGCACAGAGGGCAAGCAGAAAACCGTGTACCAGACCCTGTCCCCAAAGGTCCTGTGGAGGAAGTACCCACTCCCGTGAGTCCCCTTGGCACAGGGTGCTGGATGGGGATGGGGATGGGGGTGGCATTCCCTGGGCCTCGTGGGATGAGGGGCTTTGTGTGCCCAGGCCTGAGGACGTGGGTGGGGACCAGGACTTCGGGGGCTGAGTGGCTCTTTCTGGGGTGGGAGGGGAGAGCAGGTCCCTGCAAGGGGAAGGTGGCTTTGGGGGACCCTTGTGGGTGGATTTGGGGCAATCAGGGGGTCTGGTTGGGTTTCTGGGGCTGTGGGCTATGGCAGGGAGGGGTGTAGGCTGCTTTGCCTTGCTGGAGAGTCCCTGGTCATCCTGTCCCACCAATCACTTTATCCCTCTGGAGATCAATCCTCCCTTGGCACTCCTGCCCCCAGCAGGGCTGTGCTCAGATCAGTCTCCAGCCTCTGGTAGCACCAACAGACCGTCCCTGATTGGGGATGTTCTGTTGGGATGGGGACTCCAACCCTGCCCTGGGCAGCTGTGCCAGGGCCTGACCACCCTTTCCAGGAAGGAATTTTCCCAATATCCAACCTGACCCTCCCCAGCACAGCTTGAGGCCGTTCCCTCTCCTCCTGTCCCTTGTTCCCTGGCAGCAGAGCCCGACCCCCCCCGGCTCCCCCCTCCTGTCAGGGACTTGCAGAGCCAGAAGGTCCCCCCTGAGCCTCCTTTGCTCCAGGCTGAGCCCCCCCAGCTCCCTCAGCCCCTCCTGCTGCTCCAGCCCCTTCCCAGCTCTGTTCCCTTCCCTGCACACGCTCCAGCCCCTCAATCTCCCTTGTCTGAGGGGCCCAGAACAGCCCCAGGGCTGGAGGTGCCCCAGCAGTGCCAGCACAGGGACGGGCCCTGCCCTGGGGCTGGGACACAGCAGGGCTGGGACACATCTGGTTTGGCACAGCAGGTCAGCGGGGCTGGGGTGGGACAGAGGGCCACCAGGGGCTGGGGGGCCCTGCCTGAGGTGGCCCCCACCCCACCATCCTGACCAGGGCTCTCCGGCCCCAGGGAGAACGCGGAGAACATGTACTTCTTCTCGGAGCTGGCGCTGACGCTGAACGAGCCCGAGGAGCGCGTGGCCCCCACGGACAGTCGGCTGCGCCCCGACCAGCGGCTCATGGAGAGCGGCCGCTGGGACGAGGCCAACGTGGAGAAGCAGCGGCTGGAGGAGAAGCAGCGGGCCGTGCGCCGCAGGAGGGAGGCCGAGGCCGTGGAGGCCCTGGAGGAAGGTGAGGTGATCCGGGATGTCCCTGGGCGGGGACGGCGTGGGACAGGGAAGGGGTGGATGGATCCCACAGCTCTCTGTGGCCGTGGGAGGTGTGGGACTCGCCGGATTTCAGGTGGAAAAGCGTCACTGACCGTGTTCCTCCTGGGACAGGGAAGGACTACGAGGGGTACATCCCGCTGTGGTTCGAGCGGAAGGTGGACGCCGTGACCGGGGAGCTCATCTGCGTCTACAAGGGCGGCTACTGGGAGGCCAAGGAAAAGCAGGACTGGAGCGTGTGCCCCGACATCTTCTGAGCCCCTGCCCACGCTGGGGCCGCCCCGCAGGACACCGGGACAGCCTGGGCACAGCCCAGGGACAGCCCAGGGACAGCCCAGGGACAGCCCGGACACGCCGGCACCTCCCAGGGCAACCCCCGAGCCAACACATGCAGAGGTCGAAACAGGGATTCCAAACCTATTTTTTTACGCACTAATAAATAGCATCCTTTTTTTTGGTTTTTTTTTCTTTTTTTAAATGATGGCTTTTTCAGCGACTAATTGGGAACGAAGGACACGTGGAGCCGGGTTGGGTTTGGGATATTCATTGCCTGTATCCCTCAGTGCCTCGGCTCCATCGGCCGAGACGTCGACTTCCAAAGATGCCCGGGGTGTGGGAATGCCGTGCGCTTGTGTGAGCTCTTCTCTTTGCCATGTTATTTTTCCCCTTCCATTATTTCTGTGTGGACTTGATGGAATTATTTTTTTTAAAAAAAGAATCTGCTCCTGGTTCAGGTTCCTTCAAAGACAGACACGAACAACCCTGAGTCCTGCTCGGAAAACTGTCCCCAGGGGCCGTGGCGCTTGATCCCGGAGGCTCTTGGTGGTTCCTGCAGTGCCCAGTCGTCCCAGTAACACCAATTAGGATATTTCAGCTGGTGACTTTGGTTTTTTGACCTGTTTTTTTGTTTTTTTTTTCAAGAGCCTTTGAGCCGCTTCCCCACCGTCTGATGTGTTCAGTCAAGGCTTGGGACTGTCTTTGACGTGATGCTCTGTGGGAGTGGTTTGAGTGAGGTTTGGTTTGGTTTTCCTGCAGCCACATCGGAGGGGGAATGGCCTTGCCGAGGTCTGGAATGCCAGGCAGACCCAGTGCAGAGGTTTGTATCCCAGCGATGCTCCAGGGTCCGTGTCCCTGCCCCGTATCCCGGCATCCAGGGCCTGGCAGGAGCCTGGACCTCGGTGCCAGGCTTTCCAGCTGCATCTCCCTGCTGAGCTGGGTGGGAGAGGAGGAAAGAGATGCTGTGGTGCCGCTGGGATGGAGCCTTGGGCCTGGATCTCCTACCCCTGTGTCTTCCCCATCCAGCCTGACAGGTCTGGCCATAGTCCCCTGGCATGGGATGAGTCCAGAGGGTCCCAGCGCCCGGCTCCTGGATCCCTTCCCTCTGCTCCCTCATGGCTGGGCTTTCCTTGGAGCAGCTTCAGGTCACTGGGGCTGAGGGAACCCCTCGTCCCCTCTCACCCCTCCTGTGTGCCACGGCCTTCCCGTGGCCCTGGACCCGCCGGGAGAAGCGGAGTGAGCGCTGCCGGTGATCGGCCCCGGAGCACCGAAGGGTGGGATCCCCTGGGCCAGAGAATATCAGGGAGAGCTGGACATCTGCACTTGCTCCACTGGATGTCATCTTTGGTGTCCTCTTCTCCGGCTCCTCACCATATCACACCGGCGCTGCCTCCCGGCACATCCCCGGCAGAGGATAATTAGCAATAACGAACTTCGAGGCAACGATAACTGGAATATCCAGGCTGCACATGGGACACTTATGCAATCAGGTTCCTCATCCATCAGTCTCCTGGTCAGCTTCCAGCACCTCTATCCCTGTTCTCCCCCACGTGTACAGTCCCTCCAGCCCTGTACAGCGTCACTGTGGGGAGGAACAGCCCCCACTGCTCTCAAGGGACCCTTTCATCTTATTTATTTGCTTCTAATTTATACATATATATAAATATATATAAAATTATTTTGCTTAAATTTCTATGGTACACAATAGATGAAAAATGATGAAGACAGAAGTGTCTGTCTGAGTTTTTGCAGCACGAGTACGATCCCCCTCGGCTCGTCCCCGAGGTCAGGGGATGGTGATGGAGTGATTCCCAAAGCAGGGAAGTTGTGTTTTGCTCCAGAGCTGGATGCAGTAGCATTGAAAGGTTTTCCAGAGACATTCCCCTCTGGAAACTATGAGTTTGGGGTTTGAAGGGCGGCACTCGGGATCCTTGGAAGTGGGATGCTCCAAGCTGCTTCCCAGGTCCTGGGTGTCACAGCCACTGTTCACTCCTTCCAGACCCTTCCTGGAGCTTTGCCCTGGCTCAGGAAAGCCGATGCAGGTCTTAAATGGTCCAGACTTCATTAGAAGTGGGACTCAGCCCGTGGAGAGCTGCCGGTGTCCTGGCCCCAGGTGTCCTTCCTGGGAGAGCAGAGGATGCTCCACACCGATCCCGATGCCGCTGGGTTGGTTTGTGGCAGCACCAAAGTGTTCTGGGGGATTTATCCCACTTGAGGCCTGAATTGGGTTTGTAAAATGGGCTAAAAGTTGAGCTTTTCAGAATGCCTTACTTTCCTTTTTGCTGTGTCAATGCAAGTGTCACCTGGGAGCTTGGAGAGGGGAGAAACTCCAGCACAGGCTGTTCCCAAAGCTGGATCTGGGTGTTCCTGCAGCAGAGGAGGGTGGGGAGCAGGATGTTGCCCTGTAAGTGCTGGCTCCGAGGGTCCTGCTCGGCTCTAGGGCCCTGAGAGGTCCTCTCTGATGTGCCCCCATGGCCACATCCATCTGGGAATCCCCATCACAACCCTGCACAGCTCCATGGAGCACAGGGGAGCACGAGGAGCACCCCCAACCCAGGAATCCCCCGGATTTTAGGCTAATTGAAAAAAATTGCTCCATCTTCCAGAGTTCATCTGTCAGCAGCACTTAACCAGAGCACCATCTCCTGGTCCTTCTGTTCCTCCTGGAGGATTTTAATGTCATTCCACTGTAAATGCTGTTGAATGTATTTTCTTTTTGAACAATAATATATTGTGAGTGATCCCTCTTCTCCTTCACGGAAATAAAACTTGGATTCGGGAGTTTTAAAAGCCGCGGTGCTGAGATGGTCACTGGCTCCCCAGGGCTGCAGGTGGGGGGTCCTGGAGGAGCCCCGAGGTGGGTGAGCTCTGGGGGGGTGTGGGGGGCAGAGGAGGGACCGTGGGAGGTGACCAGGGGAGGAGGAGATCCAGGGAATGTTGTTCAAAGGAGAAGGTTGCCCAGAGGATGAGGAAATCCAGGGAAGTGGTTGTTCAGGAAAGGAGAAGAATCCAGAGGGAAGTTGCCCAGGGGAGGAGATGGTCCAAGGAAGGTGGTTTGGAGGGGAGGAGATGGTCCTTGGATGGTCCAGGGAAGGTGGTTTGTGGGGCAGGAGGCCAGAAGAGGAGTTGATACAGGGGAGGATTTTCAAGGCAGGAGGTGTCCAAGGGGAGGAGGTCCAGGGAGGCAGGAGCATGAGAGGTGGCCCAGGTGTAGGTGCCCATGGAAGGAGGTTCTCTGGGAGCAACAGCTTAGAGGAGGAGAACCAGGGAAGGGGTTGCCCAGGGACGAAGGAAGCCGGGAAGGAGATCATCCAGGGACAGGGGTGTCCCAGGGGAGTTTGTCCAAGGGAGAAGATGGTGGCCCAGGGGAGAAGGAACAGGGAAGGAGGAGCAGGAGAGGTGGCTCAGGGGAAGGTGCCTGGATATGGAGATTCCCTGGGGATGGTGGGAAGGAGCTGTCCCAGGGGACTGTGTGTGGGGCAGGAGGAGGCCCAGGGGAGCTGGGGGAGGGTCTGAGCAGGGGCTGGGGCGGGGGACGGGAATCCCAGGCAGGCTGAGACTGGTCCCTGCGGTCGTTGCCAGGAGACAGAGACACACAGCGCTGCCCGTCCTGGTCCTGCCTCTCCTGCTGCTGCCCTGCCTGCCCCAGGTGAGCACGAACCGGGGCTGGGCTGGGGGATCCCGGCCCTGGGACCCCCCTGAGCCCCGCTGAGCCCGGGGGGTCCCCCCTGCTCCGGGTGCGGGCAGCGGGAGTGAGGACCCGGCAGCTCCCGGGGGCAGCTCCCGTGCTGGAATCTTGGCTTTAAGGAAAAGCAAAGCTCTGTCCCCATCACCCTGCGGGGGGGCCTCGGCCCGGGACGGGGGTGGGCCGGGCTGTGTCGGGCTCGGTGTGTTCGCTCTGGAGCCCGAGGGGTCCATGGAGCTCTCTGGAGTGGGTTCCCTCCCCGTGCCCTGTGCTGCAGGCTGGGGGCAGCCACGGAGCTGCAGGATGGTGTTTTCCAAGGCCAGAAGTGTAGTCAGGGTCACACAGGTGCCCAGCTCTCCCGCAGCCCCGGGCCAGCACGCTTTTGCTCCTGGCACGCTTGTCCTGCTCCTCAGGGGAGCTGTTTGCCAGCCCGGGGTGCTGCCCGTCCTGCCCGTCCTGCCTGGACACCCGCCCCCCGGGGGTTTTTGGCCAACCCCCAGGGCTTTGAGACTCTCGGCAACTCTTTCCTGTTGCAGCCCTGGACCCTGGGAAGCAGCTGGAGTTTGCAGGATCCTGGGCAAGGAAACACCGGGACGGTGGGCTGGAATCTGCTCAGTGGGAAGGGTTGTGGGGCTGAGATGTGGGGCTGAGATGTGGGGCTGCAGCGGGACCACCCGGGGGCTGATGCAGCAGCAGCACTGGGGCGCTCCTGCCTTGTCCCCCCCTGAACTCCCCGTTCCCTTTTCCCCCCTGCAGCCTCCAGGTGTGGGTGTGCTGGGCACCAGCAGCAGCACAAACAGGGACACCCTTCCCAACACTGTCCTCGCTGGCTCCGGGATGGCTGGTGAGAGGCAACGGGGCACTTTGGGGCTTCCTCAGTGCTGCTTTGCCCCCCAGCCCCCTCTGCCCACCCCCTCTCCAGCTCTCCTGCAGAGCAATGCCCGCAGGGAATGATGCTGGGGCAGAGGGACATGGAGCTGGGGAAGGGGCTGGAGCAGCAGGAGGGGCTGAGGGAGCTGGGGGGGCTCAGCCTGGAGCAAAGGAGGCTCAGGGGGGACCTTCTGGCTCTGCAAGTCCCTGACAGGATGGGGGAGCCGGGGGGGGTCGGGCTCTGCTGCCAGGGAACAAGGGACAGGAGGAGAGGGAACAGCCTCCAGCTGTGCCAGGGAGGGTCAGGTTGGATATTGGGGAAAATTTCTTTCCCAAAAGGGCTGTCCATCCCTGGCACAGCTGCCCAGGGATTTAAAAGCCCTGTGGATGTGGCACCTGGGGACATGGTCAGTGGTGGCCTTGGCAGTGCTGGGGGATGGTTGGATCCAGTGCTCTCAGAGGGCTTTTCCAACCTTGCCAATTCTGTGGTTCCATGATTCCACAGCCAATGCTGTTGATTCCAAACACACACCACAGGGACCAAACCAGCGAGTGTTTGGAGAGCAAACTGTGCCCTGGGGAACATGCAAGGGGCAGTTTGGGCCCAGGTCCCCCTGGTTTGGGATCAGGACTGTCCTGTCAGGCAGTGGCTTCCCATTTTTTGTGATAGAAGATGGGGATAGTATCCCCATCCCATGCTCTGCTGCCCTGGCACTGCCCCCCTGTTGAGCTGTGCCAACCCTGGGAGCATCATCAGGGTCAAATAGACCCTGGTTTAAAAAGAAAATAAGGAGGATATTGTGGCTTTTTCCTCTGGAAGCAGTGGAGGATTTTGCTGGAGAGGATGGGATGTCTTCAATGTCTGTGCTTTGGTGCCCACCAAATGCTCCTTGATGAGAACAGGAATTTCCAGTCCCTCCAAGGTGTTTCAGATCCAGGTCCTTCCCACCCCTGCCCAGGCATGGGGTGGGCTCATGGTCTGCTCTCCCACACAGAGCTGGAAGGACACAGTGCTGGGTGTCCCCGGGGTGACAGCAGCCCTGTCCCGTGGGAGCAGGAGCAGAGCTGGGCTCCTCTCCTGGGCTCCAGCCCGGGGGACCGGAGCAGCTCCAGCTCCATCTGCACCGAGGACTTCGCTGCCAGGTTCCAGGAGGGAATGGTGCTGCCTGAGGAGGAGGAAGATGAGCTCACTGGGATTGTCCCCAGTGAGGGAGCTGACCCTGGGCAGGATGAGTCCTTGTTCCCCACAGGAAGAAGTCTGGATGTCTGGAGACAGCTGGTGACAGATCCAGGCAGAAAACTCTGGGAGGACAGGTCTCCATCCCTGATGAGGAGGGGGAGCCTGGAGTCCCTGGGAGCCAGGATATCCCAGCTGAGCCAGAGCCATGTGCTGGGGGGGGCCCGGGGGGAGCCCTGCCCAGCCCCCTCTGCCCAGCCAGCCCTGGGCCAGGGGGATCCTCTCCAGGGGGGTCCAGGCTCCAGGGAAGACCTGTTGGCCTTTGCCCTGCCTGGGCATCCCCTGAGGACTCCAGGGATCTCTGCTGGCAGGAGCAGGGCCGGGGCAAGGACAGGCTCTGCCAGTTTGCCTGGGGCCAGCAGTGCCAGGACCAGGGGACATCCCTCCAGCAAGGCCCTGGGCCAGAGGCTGCAGGAGCCACCAGCTCTCCGGGGACAGAGCAGAGGGAATGTCACCCTGGCTGTGGATGACACGGAGGGGGAAGGAGCAGGCAGCAGGAACAGAGCTCCCTGCTTGGATCACCGTGAGCCGGGGGTGCTGGGTGGTGCTGGAGGAGGAGGGAGGGCGGGACAAGAGGGGGAAGGGGCACGGCCGGGCCGGGGGCCCTCTCTGGGCAGGGCACGGCATCAGGACCAGCCCCAGCTGCTCGTGGGGTTTGTCTGGGCTTGGGGCTCCCCCTCCCCAAAACGCCCCTTTCCCCACAGGTACTGAGGCAGCACCGGGAGCACCGGGAGCACCGGGAGCACCGGGAGCACTGGGAGCACTGGGAGCGCCCGGGCGATGTGGGGCCGGGACAGGGGTGTCACCTGTGTCCTGGTGGCAGCGTGGGAAGCACAAAGTGGGGCTGCCCTGCCAGGTACAGCCCTGGGCTGGCTGGGGCTTGGGGGGGCAGGGGGATGTTCCCGGCTCTGCCTTCTGCCGGGACGTGGAGATGGGGATGGGGACAAGAGACCGAGCTCGGCCCCGGCTCTTGTGCCCCACGTGGTGACCATGGAAATGCACATGGAAAAGGAGCAAATGGGTTTGTAACCCCACTCTTGGATGCCAGGGTGCGGTGGCACTGCCGGTGTCACTGCAGAGGAGCCGGGAGGGGACACGAGAGCCGGGATCTGGTGCCAAGACTCGGAGTGGAGGGGCCAGAGCCAGGTGTGCCGGGGGCTCCAGGGATGGGTCCTGCACTGAGGCTGGAGAAGAGATGGTACCAGAAGCCCAAGAGGGTCCTGGACCCCCAGAGGGGGTGGCCACCCTCCTGGGAATGTCCAGAGCCGGGGAGTGGTGGCACCGGGAATGTGGGTGATGGTGTTCCCACCGCAGGGCTGGCCTGGCACTGCTGCCACACACCTGGGACAGCTGGCACAGGAACCCCACGGGCCGGGAGAGGATGGTGAGGTGACCTCGAGATGGCCCAAGCAGGGGCAGGGACGGGCTGGGGGTGCCCTTGGGGAGGGGGCAGAGGGAGGAGCGGCTGCTCCTGCCGCTGATGGGAGGGGCGGAGCTGGCCCTGGAAGAAGCAAAGACGTGGGAATGGGAAAAGAGGGGGATTTTCCAGTCTCGGCAGGGGCAGGGAGCCTGTGCCGGCTGCCGGGAGCGGCTGGGGAAGGAGGGAAGGAAAATGTTGGCTTTGCAAGAAGAGAAACTGGAGCTACTGAAGGTCAGTGAACTCCCAGCTTTCCAGTGGGGCCGAGATCACACCAGAGGGGCCGTGGGAAGGAGCACACACACCACACCCCTGTCAGGGCTCAGCCCCTTATCCAGGCACACACATGGCCCATGGGAAGAGTTCTGGGCTGCCCAAATTCCTAAAGAGCCAAACTAGATCTGTCCCCAGGAAGGTTTTATTGAGGGGCTGGAGCTTTAAAGAGAGGAGTTTGTTGGGAAAACCATCCTTGTGGCTGTAGGCAGATGGGGTGACTGGTCTGCAGGTCAGAAGGTCCCTGAAGACCCCCAGCAGAGGCAGGGAGAGCTGGAATGTTGGGGTGGGCAGGGCTTGATGCCAGGGTGAGGATACCCAGGCTGACAGCACCGACTCACCAAACCTCAGCTCTTTCCTGGGGGACATCAAGGCTGAGGTGGTGCCACCCTGGCCAGGAGGGACTCGGGCATCCTGCCTGGAAACTGCCCCTGGGAAGAGCCTTCCTGGGCCTGGAGGGGGGCCACGGGCAGCCAGAAGGGGTGATGTGACTCCAGCCTCTCTTGCAGAGGCTCCGAGAGCTGGAGCAAAGCAGCCGCTCCCTCCTGCAGCAGAGGCTGGAAACGCTGCACCAGCTCCAGGGGCTGCTCCTCAGGGAGAAGGTGGACACCCTTCGGCAGCTCCAGAGGACCCTGGAGCAGGTCAGGAAGGGAGAAGGGAATGATGGGGGTATGAGGCAGTGCCAGGGCACCCCATGGGGGGGCACATCCGACCACAGCTGAACTGCAGAACCAGAGGCTGTGGCCCACCCTGAGGGGGATCAGCCTGGGGAGTGCAGCAGCCCAGATGTGCTGCTCCCTCGAGGTCATCCAGATGTTTTTCCCTCCCCACGAGAAGGGCTGGTGGGGATCGAGGGCTCTGCCGGGTGCACTGGGCAGCAGGCTCAGGGCATGGTCTGTGCTGGGGATGGCACGGGGGGAGATGCCATCCAGGCTTGTCCTGCTCGTGCCAAACCCCTGCCCAGCCCTGGGTGGCTCCAGGTTTTCCCTGGAAGCTCTGACCTGGCTGCAAGGCCAACAGCTTTCACAGGAGAGGCCGAGCGGGCTCGGGGGGCAGAGCTGGTGGTGCAGGTGCCGCTCTGACCCCTCTCTCCCGACGCTGCTCCCCAAGGAAAGCGCTGGCAGGAGCGCCCGGCTGGAGCATCTCCCGGGACACCCACGGCAGCCGGCGGTGGGGGGGCGGGCTGGGCACCCCCCGGCCATGGAGATCTCCTCTCTGTGCCCGTGCCAGCACCAGCCCCTCCCCAGCAGTGCCCTGGGACGGGGCCCCTCCCCGGCGGCGGGCGGGTGAGTCCCAGAGCCGCAGGTTCGGCAGGACGGAGCTCGGGTGGCTGATGGGGGTTCCTGCGCCCCCGGCCCCTCTGCGAGGAGCCGCTCGGTGCCCTCGGACACTCCGATCCCTCGTCCCTCCTTGTCCCCTCCAGCTCGGCCCCCCCGTCCCACAGCCACGCGCTCCGCACCCTGCGGGGGCTCCGGGAGCACATCCAGCGGCGCCTCCGGGACTGGCAGAGGGTGGAGGGAGCCCTGGGACCGGCTGGACAGAGGAAGAAGGTGATTTGGGGGCGGGGAGGAGGGTCTGAGAGGATGGATGGAATCCATCAGCCTTTGGAGGAATCCACATTCCCGGTTCCCGGAGCCCACCCCTTGGAGCGCAGGGCGGTGGGATGTCCCCACGGACCCCGTGTGTGACGGGAGCGGGGCCACCGGTGTGTCTGTCCCCGAGCAGGAGGGGGGGCAGAGGCAGCAGCCGCAGCAGCCCCGCACGGACGAGGCAGCAGCTCCAGGAGCCCGGAGGGAGCAGCTGCTCCAGGGAAAGGCTTCAGGTCCTGCTCCAGAGCTCCCCCCTGGCAAGGCCGGGGTGGGGGCTCAGGTAGCTGTGTCTCGGGGGGGGGTTGGGGTCTCACTGACCTGCAGGGACCCCCAGCTCACCCCCAGAGGCTGCGTGTCCAGCACTGTTGGTGATGTGTCGGGCGATGGAGGAATCAGACGTGTGATGGCCCCGTGTGCCCACGGCTGGGCTGCAACCCCAGCCCGGGGAGGAGGGAGCTGTGTGAGGGACCCTCCCGGCCCTTCCAAACCCGGGCTGACCGTTCCCTCTCTCACACAGAGTGAACATCTGCACCCCACTCCCACCTTGTCCCTGTCCCTGAGCTCTGTCCCACCGGCACAGCCCTGGGTCCCCAGGGCTCCTGCACCATCTCCAGAACCACTTGCAGGAGCTGCAGCTGGAGAAGACACAGCACGTGGGGAACCTGAGTGTCCTGGGGGGAGAGCTGGGAAGGACAGCAAGGGGTGCAGAGAAAGCCAGGGGACTCACCCTGTGCCACAACCTCAGCCCAGGGATGGATCCAAACAAGGAGGAGCTGCAGAGCTCCGCGGAGGATCATGCCAAGGACAGACCTGCCTGGTGGGAACAGTCCTGCAGCAGGGCTGGGACACCAGGGCTTGTGTCTGACCTGGAGACCTCGGGCAGGTCCCACCACCACCAGCAATCTGTGCCATGGAATCAGTGACACCAGGGTTGTTCGTTGATCCTGAGGGACCTGCTGGTGGAATGGCCATGGAGGTCCCAGGGAACCTTCTCCTGAGGTTGCCTGGATGAAGCACAGGGTCCTTACACTCCCCTTCCCACTCTACAGCTTCTCCTTTCCTCAGTCTCCCCTCCCCGGGACACAGCCCTGGGGTCCCTCTCACAGCAGCTGGAGGTGGCATTCCCGTTGCTGTCCCACCACGAGGACACACATTAGGTTGGATATTGGGAAAATTTCTTCACTGAAAGGGTTGTTCAGCCCTGGCACAGCTGCCCAGGGCAGGGGTGGAATCGCCATCCCTGGGAGTGTTCAAAAATGAGCAGATGTTGAAACCGAGCAAGGGCTCTGAGATGCTGGAATTCTGTTCTGGGGAGAGGTTACAGCCCCTCACTCTGAGGATACAGCTTTAATCTTAAGGGACAAGTGGTGCCCTGTTCCAGAGCTCTGCCTGTGTATGTTCTGTACTAATGAAAAGAGAACAGAAAGGTCAACTCAGTAGTCATGAATTAGGTAGAATGGACATCCAGGGAGATAAATGAGCTGCATCAGGGGGATTTTCCCAAGCTCCCAGCACGGAGTCAGGAAAAGTTGAAAAGTTCGTGATGAAGAAGAGTAGAAGAGACGACCCTCCTGAGGCTGAAGAGCAGGAACGACCCCCAGAAAACTCCCCAAAAGAACGACTCCACCTCAAGCTCCACCTAAACTCTGGCTATTATGAATATGATAATTAGATGAACATGCAAAGATGTTGTAATCACTCATGAAAACTGTATAAATTACTTGACTTTTCACTGAGAACTTTGGAGCTGGTTTGTGCAGCAAGAGCAGCCCAGCACCCAAACATTGCTCGAAATAAATACCTTTGCTGCTTAAAGACCCCAAACTGTCTCTGAGCAGTCGTATTTCTGCCTTTTTGGCATCAGTGTGGCACCTGGGCACATGGTTTAGTGGGCACTGGGGGTTTTGGTCAAAGGTTGGACTTGATGAGGCCTTTTCCAGCCTTTATGATTCCATGATTCTGTGTTTTCTCCCAAGGCATTGAGGCCCCAGCAGGGGCTGCCATGAAGATGAGGTGTCACAGCCATGGAGTTCCAAGAACCTGCAATGAACAGGACAGCAAAGCTCCTGAAAATTCCTCATTATGAGCTTGTGGTGGCTCTTGGAGCTGCCAAGGGCCCTCGGGAAGGGGGATCTGCCCACGCAGTGCTGGGAGCACTGACCCTGGGACAGCTGTGGGCAGAAAGGTTTGATGGAAAAACAACGGGGAATTGTTCTGCTCAGATGCTTTAATTTAATTTTGAAAAGGAGAAACCTCTTCCTCAGTCTCTCCACAGCTCTCTGGGGCAAGGCTGGTTTTAATTCCAGGAGAACATCCAAGGGGACTTTCTGCATGTGCAAGGAGGAAGATGAGAATTTCTGTTGGTATTTTATTACTACACTTTGTTCTGGGGGAAGGGATGAGAATTGGAATATCTGTGTGCTTTCCTTCTAGTGAAAAGAAAAGTGTTTTTCATTTTGTTTCTCTGCAATGTGGGCTCGGGGAGGTTCCTGGAATCCCTTGCTGAAGTTCCTCTGTTATGATTTTCCTTCTAAGTTCCACCAGCAGAATGTGGCACGAACTGCATCTTTTCTGCAGAGCTTTTAATTAAAACCCAAATACTTGCAAAGCTCCACGAACATCTTTGCCAACATCAGGCTGAGGTTCCTGGTCATGTGAATGAAACCAGGAGAGGGAAAACTGATCCATCAGCAGAGGATTGATGGACAAATGGCTCCCAAATCTCTGAATGACCACACCAAGGTCTTTGTTATTGTCGACTCACAGGGTGGTTTGGGTTGGAAGGGACCTTAAAGATCATCCTGTTCTACCCCTGCCATGGGCTGGGACACCTTCCACTAGCCCAGGTTGCTCCAAGCCCCGTCCAACTTGGCCATGGACACTTCCAGGGATCCAGGGGCAGCCACAGCTTCTCTGGGCAACCTGTGCCAGGGCCTCCCCACCCTCATAGGGAAGGATTCCTTCCCAATATCCCATCTATCCCTGCCCTCTGGCAGCTCCAAGTCATGGGTATGAAGGTTTTGATCCTGGAAGAGGCTGAAGACATAAAGTGGAAGATCCCTTGTGGTGAACTTTGCTTTGGTGATGGACTTTCACAATGGAACTTTCTGGTTCTTCAACAATTCCTGGACACGTTGGGGTTTTCAACACTGGCCTGGGAGAAACCTTTCCAGAAGGTGTGAGGCAGCGACTGTAACACTTTCACTCTTTAAAATATCCAGGAATTCACTTTTCTTTTCCCATCTTTGACCTTTTCTCCATGGGATGCAGTTGGGAACCTGCTCAGCACAGACACTGCAGCTCCTGCTCTGGCTGATGCTGCTGGTGCTGCGAGTGTGAAGGAATTGGGATTGCTTTGCTCCGGAGGCATCCAGAGGGTTGGGATTGTTTTGCTCTGGAGGCATCCAAAGGACTGCCACAGGAGGAAAGAGAGCTGGAGCACTCTCCAGGCAGTCCAGGCAGTTCCTCCCCTGCTATGTAGGAAAAATGTTTGCCCTGGGAATCCAGTGGGAAAGGTGCAGGTCACTTGGACAGGTGCTGTTTGGTGCTGCTGGAGCCGGATGCAAACCCTTCTGGTCTGTCCATGCTCCCATTTCTCCTCCGCTTTCTGGGATCTCACACAAACTCTTCCCTTCTCCTCCTTTTTCCTGTGCCACCTTTATCTTTTCTGATCTGCAGAAGATTTCATTTTCCCCTCAAAAATACCCCCCATGTCTTGAAAGCCACCTGTGTCTGTGCCCAAGTGGCCCCTGGGGAGCCCCCTCAGCCACCTCCATGGGTGGGAACGAGTGTGGGACTCAGAGACAACGCTGCAGGGGAGCCCTGAGGGCACAGGGAGCAGTTCAGTGGGTTTGGAAGTTCAGTTGCCTGTTCCCATCCAGCTGCAGGAGGAGATGGGCTCGCAGAGCCTTTCTGGCCTTGGCACTGGTGGTTTCATGACCCCAGCAGCTCCCTGTCCAGGGGGAGCAGGAAAGTGTTACTGCTGCCTTCAGAGGGCCTAAAGTACAGCACCTCTGTCCTCCAAGTAGCTGGGAATTCCAGCTGGGAATTCCTCATCCTCTGCCTCTGCTCCGGAGACAGGCTGGGAGAGCTGGGGGTGAGGAGAAGGCTCTGGGGAGACCTGAGAGCCCTGGTCAGAGCCAACCACCCTCTGGGGGAAGAACCTTTCCCTGCTACCCAACCCAGCCCTCCCCTGGCACAGCTCCAGCCGTTCCCTGGGTCCTGTCCCTGCTCACAGGGAGCAGAGGTTGGAGCTGCAGCCCCCGAGGAGCCTCCCCCCAGTCTCCTCTTCTTCCGTGGAGGATTTCAGAGATGCCAGCCAAGGATCAAACCCCATGAGCACCACGGGGCTGTGTGGTTAGTGCTGGGTGATCTGTCCCTCTTGGACTCTTCATCCATGGGCTTGTCTCACTTTTTCAATAACCTATTTTTAATTAAAGGTTTCCAAAGCTGCCCCACGTCAAACCTGCTCAGTGCAAGGCACGTGGATGGGGAATGCCAGCACTGGCATTGAATTCCTGTGCAGGTGGGGAGAAGTCTGGATTGTGGGGAAGATGCAAGGAGGAGCTTTCAGAAATAAAGTGGTCTGGGTAACAAAAAGCCTTTTCTTCAGGAGGAAAAGTTTAACAGGAATTGCTGTAGGAATGAAAACACTTCTATTTAAACCTCCCTGGGTGAAAGGTGCCTGTCACTCACTCCTGACACCTGCCACAAAATGGCATCAGATCTTCCTGTTTTTGTGGCAGAACTCACTTTAACCAGGGGGGAGCTCTGAACTGATGAATTCTTTAGTGCTCTTTATGTTGTCAGTCTTTTAGAATGACCCAGGAAGGGGTCAGGGCTGCCTTTCCCAGGTGAACCCTCTTTTCCACATGTCCTCTGGTGAGCCAAGAATTTAAGCCTTGATGTTGGAGTAACATATGAAAACACACCCCACAACCACCTCTGCTTCATAATAAAGAGGAAATAAAGCACAAGGGACCAGCCCTGTAGCACAAGGAGAGCCCAAGGAAAATTGGTATTTGTGAGCAGGGAGGTGAATTCCAGCAGCTGTCACTGTTTTTATGTGATAATGGTGACCTGAGTGTGTGTGTGCATTTGGCTTTTCCCCTTGCCAGGGATGCTTGGGACTGATCCTTACATATGAATCAATATTTTTCCATGAAAAATGAAATAAAATTAAGCACAATGGTGGCAGGGGAAATCCAAGCTCAGCAGAGCCTGGCAGCATTCCAGACCACAGCCAGGTTTTTGAAGCATAGTTTTGTTATTTGCTTGGCTTATAAAAACAGGTTGGAGGAGAAAACACTTCCATACTTGCACACAGTCAAAACCCCAGGCAGAGATGTGAGCTCTGAAATCCTGTGCTCCTGTTTTGATTTTGGGACTGGGTCCATCTGCCCCCCTGTTGAGGGTTTGACACGTCAGAACTTTCTGCTCAACTATTTTGCTTCTTCTGCTGAGCTCCAGGTTTTCCACCCCCCTTCCACCTGATGATGCACTGAATTCCCTGATATTCCCAACAGGGAATATTCTGCATGGATACCTGCTGCAAGGATGCACATGGCACAGTGAGTTCTCCTTGTTTTCTCTGCCATTCCCTGGGATTTACCTTCTTTAGGAAGTAACTCACAGGGATTAGAAAAGGTTCCTTCATACAGCCCATATATATTTATAAATCCCAGGATGGTTTGGGTGGGAAGGACCTTAAAGCCCATCCAGTTCCACCCCCTGCCACCAGCCCAGGTTGCTCCAAGCCCCGTCCAACCTGGCCTTGGACACTTGCAGGGATCCAGGGGCAGCCACAGCTTCTCTGGGCAACCTGGGCCAGGACCTCCCCACTCATGTGTTGTATAACTTCAAATGTTATCATATAACATGGTAATATAATATAGCTCATATATTAATATATACACTGATACAAATGTAATAGCAGAGTAATAGAAGACATCTCCAGCTCTGTGCAGGTCAGGGAAGCAGCTCTGACACCTCTGGAGGTTCCCAGAAGGAGGAGATTTGTGCTGGGTAGCCTGGGAAGGTGGGCTCAAGGCCTTGGGGACCTGTTGTTTGTGACTGTAAGGACGAGGAAATGCTTTGCTGAGGGAAAAAAGAAGGAATTATCCAAACCCAGACAGTGAAATGGGCACACTGAACCATGGAGGGTTGGGACTTTTGGTTGGAAGTCCCCAGTCCTCCTGTCTGTGGTGGTCTTGGGCCTCCAATGACCTGAAGCTGAAGATGCTCCTTCATGTCCCCACCTCATGCTGGGATGAAATGAAATGAAGTCACACTGATATTGGAAATTTGGTGTTTCCCAGTGTTGACAGAGCCACCCACCCACAGCAGAGCTGCTGAGCTGGAGATCATTTGCCTTCTTGGTGAGTGATTCTGTACATGTTCCTGGAGATCAGTCACCCACAGCAGCTGTTCAATCCCAGAGAGCATCTCTAATGCCTGGGATTGTGGGTGCATAGCAGGAATTTGGCCTCCTCAGGGAATGGAGAATAAGGGTGTCTAATTTTATATATTGCATTTATTTGCCTTTTCCTCATTAATTACCCTGATTCTTAAGCCATGCTGGTGAATCAGAGCCATGTGGGGCTGTGGTAACAACTCCCATCATTTGTATGAATTCCAGGGACCAACTGAAGATACATTTTCTTTGTGCTGGTCCAGTTTGATGCTCTGGCTGGTTGTTGGGGGAGACAATTTCTGTCCTGTTTGACTGGAGCAGCTCCTGGGAAGTGCCAGGTAAGGAGACAATTCCTGCTTATGATGAGAAACACCCACAGCCCCTCGTCAGCCTCAGCTGAGTGAAAATCCACCTGCCTTGTGTTAATTCACTAATTCCCACTTTTCCTGGGCAGTAATGGTTAATCACCTGTATTCCTTTGATTGCCATGACTAACTCCAGCCAATCCATCTGGAATGTGGAGCCTGGTGGTTTTATGGAGGGACATTTACCATCAGCTGATTAACTTCTACTCTTCCAAGGCAATATCAGCCTGTAAAAGCCATTTTTATTCTCCTGGGTTAGTGATTAGTCTCACACAGTAATGAGGGTGCAGTAGAGCTTAACTGAAGGTATATTTGCTGCCTACCACTTAATCCCAGGAATTCCTGTAGGATGCTGCTTCATCAGAGCATTTTTTGCCTGTTTTATCTCCCCCTGTTTCTGAAGTGTTTGTGATGTTTGGGATGAGCTGTAGCTGTTCACTTGTTTTCACAGAATCTTGGAATATCCAGAGTTGGAAGGGACCCTCAAGGATCATCCAGTCCAACCCCTGGCCCTGCACAGACACCCCAACAATCCCACCCTGTCCCTCAGAGCATCATCCAAACCCTCCTGGAGCTCTGGCAGCCTTGGGGCTGTGCCCACTGCCCTGGGGAGCCTGGGCAGTGCCCAACCAGCCTCTGGGGGAAGAACCTTTGCCTGAGATCCAACCTGAGCCTGCCCTGACACAGCTCCAGCCATTCCCTGGCTGCTGTCCCTGGTCCCCCCAGAGCAGAGCTCAGTCCCTGCCCCTCCTCTGCCCCTGCCCAGGCAGTTGGAACTGCACTGAGCTCTCCCCTCAGTCTCCTCTGCTCCAGCTGAACACACCAAGTGCCCTCAGCCTCTCCCCATATGGCCCCTCCAGCCCCTTCACCATCTTTAGTTCCTGAACAGCTCTGAAATATTCAGTTTCTAAATGTCATGTGAAGATGACCCATTTTAACACATTTACTTACAAACCCCTCTGACAGTCCCAAGCAGCAACGAGTATTTTGCTCATGGAGGGAAAATCCAATTGGAAGGAGGGGCTGGTTGTGGTGTCAGGAGACCTGCTTGTCCCATGGCAAAAACTCCCACCTGACCTTGAGAAATCCAAACCTGGGTTTGGTTTCCCTTTGTTTTTTCCTGTGTGTTTTGTTGTTTGTGCTTCTCTCCCAGATCAGTTCCCACCATCCATGGGGAGTGATGCTCCAGCAGCTGGATTTTCTTGATAAAGCATAATGAGATCATTTGCATGGAATGGCTGCTATTGCTGTTCAACAGGGCTAGGCTTGTTTTATGCCAATTAATTCACTTAATTTCTGGTTAATTAGATTTATTAGATGCATTTTGTACTCAGATGGAACAACTCCCATTATTATTTATGGCTGAGGCACCAACAGTCAGTTGTCAGATGTTCATCTCGAGCTGCTCATTCCCATTCTCCAGGGATGCCCAAGGATGCTGTCAGCTGACTGAGCCCTTGAAAACCACTTCCCTTCCCTTCCCTTCCCTTCCCTTCCCTTCCCTTCCCTTCCCTTCCCTTCCCTTCCCTTCCCTTCCCTTCCCTTCCCTTCCCTTCCCTTCCCTTCCCTTCCCTTCCCTTCCCTTCCCTTCCCTTCCCTTCCCTTCCCTTCCCTTCCCTTCCCTTCCCTTCCCTTCCCTTCCCTTCCCTTCCCTTCCCTTCCCTTCCCTTCCCTTCCCTTCCCTTCCCTTCCCTTCCCTTCCCTTCCCTTCCCTTCCCTTCCTTTCCCTTCCGAAACCTTCCCTTCCGAAACCTTCCCTTCCGAAACCTTCCCCTTCCCCTCTCCCTCCTCTTCCCCTTCCCCTTCCCTCTCCCTCCTCTTCCCCTTCCCCTTCCCCTTCCCTCTCCCTCTCCCTTTCCTTTCCCTTTCCTTTCCCTTCCTTTCTGGTTTTTTTTTTCCCCACCAGGAATATTCTTTCATCCCTTGTGGAAAGAGAACCAAGAGGGAGAAAATAAAGCCAATCCAAAGCAGCCACCCAGGAGGGAGCAAAGCAAAACCTGTTTCCACTTGGGTGAGGTGAGAAACTGGATGGAAAATTAAAGGAAAAGAAGAAAATAAGAACAAGAGGAAAACACTTCCAGGTTGTTCCACTGGAAGAATCACATGAAAAAAACAGAGATGGAAAATGATGGGAAAGAAATGAGAAAAATGAGAAGCAATATTTGCCATCATTTTGTCCATCGGGGGAAAATGATAAAAAATGAGATAAAAGGTGTTGCTGCCCTGCTGGGCTTAAGGAATTTGACAGACAGGGAGCAGCAGTGCAAGGAAAATGCCCTGTTTTCCAATCCCAGAGTGAAGAAATAGGGGGAAAATCCCTTCATTTTGTCCCAAAGAAAAAGTAAAGCAAAAAAAGGTTCAGATCTGGGGAAAAAAGTTTCCCGTATTTGATTGAAAAATGAGAAAGTATGAAGCAGGAGAGGAAAAAATTGAAGAATCAATTAGAAAAATCACAGAAATATGAAAAAATACATTTAATGAAAGTTGATCTTTTGGTAAAAAATGAGGAAAAAATAAAGAAAAGAAATTAGGATTGTTTTAAATTAGGTATGAAAAAAATCAAGCAGATCCAAGAGAAAAAAGATGATTAATACAAACAAATATTAAATCTTTTGATCAAAACAGGGAACTGTCAGTAAAGGGAGAAGAAACAAAGAAATCAAGAGGTGCCACCTGGCCTTGCTGAGGAGGAGATCTGGAAAAATGCGACCAAAAAACTTCATCTTCCCCACAGGTGAGATGATGAAAACTGCACAAACCTCCCCCTGTGGGACAAACCAACCAAAAAACCAAAATGAGGCAAAAAATAAAAGAAAATTAAAGATAATTTGGTCCTAGCAGAGAAAAAAGTGACTGAAAAATGGAGAGGAGAGAAAGAATGAGAAAATAAGAAAGGAATAAGAATAAATAAATAAGAAAAGATGCCCCCTTGAATAGAAATAAACTGTTTCCCCTTGTTCCTGATGTGTGGGACCAGCCCCCTGTGCCAAGACCCCCATTCCAAACCAGCTCAGGATGGGGGAACTGAGGGACACGTGGTGACCCCATCACCACAGAACAGCCCTGGATCCCAAACCCCTTCCCATGGAAGAGAGAGAGAGATGGATCAACCCATGAAAAAAGAACATTTAGGGCCCTGGTTTGGAAGCAAAGGGATCCAGGGTGCCCCAAACCATTCCATTTGTGGGCTCCATGCCCAGGAGGGCACCAAGAACCTTCCACTCTCCCAAACCCTCAGTGCTTGGCTCTTTATTCTGCTGAATCTCTGATTCCTCTCAGCCCTGCTCCAAACAGGTTCATGTTTAATGGCTTCACATCTGTCAGACAGAAGGTTCTGGGCCATAAAGGCTTTTTAGGGGCTCAAGAGAATGAGAACAATGGTTGTTATCAAGTGAAGAGCCTCACTGCTTAATATTCCAACACGAGCTGGTTTTTATTCTTTCAGCAACTCGAATAGAAATGTTCAAATGATTTTCAAGAGTTGTTTTTACAATAGGTGGAAGCCAGTAATGCCCTGACACCCGACATATTTCATGCTTGTGGTGCAACAAGGATTCTTTTATTCTGTTCTGCCTCGCACTTCAAACCTGCTGTTACATTTTATGGAGTGCAAACAGCCCTGAGTTTGCAGATGAGAACTTCTCTCCACTTAGTAATTCTGGATTTGTGTCAGCAAAGAAATTGTGCACAACTCCTTGGGTGACAAAATCCTGCTCTTGCCGTGGTCCTGTGGCACTTCCACCACCAAAACTCAGTGTAGTTATTCCACAGGACCAGGATAGGAGGAGGGAGACTGAGCCTGAGCCCGTTGCTGAGCTCAGAGAAGATTTTAGACTTCACAGGGAGGACGTGGAGCTGCTGGAGAGAGTCCAGAGGAGGCCCCGGAGATGCTGCCAGGGCTGGAGCCCCTCTGCTCTGGAGCCAGGCTGGGAGAGCTGGGGGGGTTCCCCTGGAGAAGAGAAGGATCCAGGGAGAGCTGAGAGCCCCTTGCAGGGCCTAAAGGGGCTCCAGGAGAGCTGGAGAGGGACTGGGGACAAGGGATGGAGGGACAGGACACAGGGAATGGCTTTAAATTGAAGGAGGGTATATTTATACCAGATACTGGGAAGGAATTGCTGGCTGTGAGGGTGGTGAGGCCCTGGCACAGGTTGCCCAGAGAAGCTGTGGCTGCCCCTGGATCCCTGGAAGTGTCCAAGGCCAGGTTGGATGGGGCTTGGAGCAACCTGGGCTAGTGGGAGGTGTCCCTGCCCATGGCAGGGGGTTGGAATGGAATGAGCTTTAAGGTCCCTTTGCACCCAAACCATTCTGGGATTCCTGGAGAATTTCTGATGCTCGATCAGAGGTCAGCAAGTTTTAGCATCTGCCAAAACTTTTCAAAATTTGGGATAGTCAGCAGGAACCAGAGCTGTGGAACTGCCACCACTCTGTGACACTGCAGTCTGAGAACACTGGTGGGTGTTTGATGGACAGGCCCCACCAAAAGGCTGCAGGGGAACACTTTGTTCTCTGCTAATTTGTAGGAGCTGCCAGAAGAAAATGGTCTATTTCTTTGTGTTTGTTTTGTTGTTGTTTTTTAAATCCAATTTCCTGTAGGAAATGCATATAATGGATGTTTGAAATATGCAGAGCTCTCATTTTAATTAGAATCTGGCAATCAAGCAAGAGGTAAGAATGTCTCCCCAGTCACTGAACCCTGCACTGGAGCTCCAGCTGCAGCCACAGAGCCCAGAAGAAAGTCACAGACAGACAGTAAATCCCCAGGTCAGTGTCCTGTGGCTTTTCCTGCCCGTGGCCAGGCACTCAGGATCCATCCGGCCTGATATTAGAGGGCTCAAAGCAAGTTTGGGGTTAAAACTGGGCACGAAGTCTCTCTGCCACTGGCGGGGGGGAGCGGTGCCATCAGCTTGGGAAGGTCCCGCGCTCATCCCAAAGGTTAAGAGGGAGCTCCGCCTTTCCGATGACCCCCATTAGAGATGGATCCCACCCTGGGGAGCGCTGAAGGCGAACAAACGCAGCCCTGCAGCTCTCCCCCACTAGATGGCAAGTGTGCTCTGCACAACGCGAGCCCCGAGCGCTCGGGACCCGCGAACGCGCTCAAACCAGGCAGCGGCTCCTCCTGCCCTGCAGGCTCCGAGGGTTCTCCTCCCGCCAAAGCAACAGGATAGAGCAGCAGCAGGTCCATGAGCAAAACTGGCACATCTGGACGCAGCTGGGCTTTGCTTGGATGGACACATCAGGCTGGGGGTTGGAGGGATGAACCGTCTCCTCCTGGGAGAACTGAGGTGAGATGGACAGACCTGCAGGTACCAGGGTCTTCCATCCCACCCTTCTTGAAAACTGAGACAACAGTATTATTTTTAATGTGATATTCCAAAGGGAAGTGAGAATAATACTTGATTGACTTTCTCACTTGGTTGGGGAATGGTGCAGGAACACCAAGGTTGTGAGCTGGATCCCTGTGTGGGCCATTCACCAAAGAGCTGGATTGGATGGTCCTTGTGGGTCCCTTCCAACTCAGAATGATCTGTGATTCCATGAACTGACAGTGCACGTGGATACAAAGCCATGGCTGAGTGAATCATCACTGGCCCAGCCTTCCTTTTCCTTGGAATGCTGCTGTTTCCTAAGCACTGCATTTTGGGGTTTTGTGGTCACCTGATGGGGGAGAGCTGAGGGACCTCTACAAGAGTGTGAAGATGTGACGTGGAGAAATGGCACCAGCCAGGGTTCAAATCCCACAGGACCCTTCCCATGAACCGTCTCTAAGATCCAGACCTTGGATCCAGCACCTGAAAGTCAAGCCCTGAGCTTATGTCATAGAATCATAGAACCGTGGAATCTCCTGAGCTGGAAGGGACCCACAAGAATCATCCAGTCCAACTCCTGGCCCTGCACAGACACCCCAACAATCCCACCCTGTCCCTCAGAGCGTTGTCCAAACCCTCCTGGAGCTCTGGCAGCCTTGGGGCTGTGCCCACTGCCCTGGGGAGCCTGGGCAGTGCTCCACCCCCTGATATATGTATTTATGCACACATGTAACCCCCAAAGGAGGGATAAGGAACAGTTATCCCTCTCCACTGATGTTGTCCATGTTTCCCTGTGCAGGTTTCTCTGGCCAGTTCCAACCAGCACAGTGTTCACCACTTACAAGCAGAGCAGCTTTGCCCAACCTCTCAGGTGGGCTTGGGCAGAGCAAACCCACCTCCAGGCACATCCTCTATCCCAGTGAAGCTTCACACAGGTTTTACCCACACAGCCAAAGCAATATGAAGAAAAATCTCTTCCACAAACCAGCAGACTCAGGTGCCCAACCTCACCAGAGCTAATGGAATTTCAAAGCAGAACATCTTCCTCTCCTTCACGTTCATCTTGTCTCCTTGTTGGCACCCTCTCATCTGGGACCACTCCTGCCTGGACAGAGACTGTTTGAACTTGGCTCAGTCCTGATTGGAGTCAAAGTCAGCAGCCAGGAGAGGCATCTGCAATAGGCTCCCCAGGGCAGTGGGCACAGCCCCAAGGCTGCCAGAGCTGCAGGAGGGTTGGGATGATGCTCTGGGGCACAGGGGGTGACTTTTGGGGATGGGCCTGTGCAGGGCTGAGGGTTGGACTGGATGATCCTTGTGGGTCCCTTCCAACTCAGCACATGTTGTGATTCTGTGAAACCTTCTATGGCCCTCATTCATTCAGCAGGTGGAAGGTGTCTCTCTGAGGCAGGACTACCCCGTTCCAGCAGCACAGGGCATTGCTGGCTCCTGGGCACCTGGACTGGCATCTGAGAGAAAAAACGGGGCTGGAAAAATCCTGCATTAAATACTCCAGTTGTGAATCATAATCATCCCTGACACTCAGGGTTTGCTGGCACAGAGCACACACAGCCCAAGGAGAAACTGGAGCTGCTTTGTCCTCCAGAACACGGGGAGGGAAACATTAAAAAAGCAGTGGCACCTTTAGTACGTGGTGACACAGTGACCAGAATATTAATGCAGAGGGAACTCGCTCTCACAGGTAGGAAGTGCCTATAATAGCGAAGCAAATCCAGTTTTTGCTGGATAGAAATTCCACCGAAGAGCCAAAGCTGAAGTGAAACACTTGAAGAGGCTGTAATTGAATTAGAGCTGCTGGAGAGGCAGCAGCTCCAAACGTGAGGGGCTGGGGGGAACGTGAGCCTTGGGCCACGTGGAGGGAGATTTTGGGAGCACAGCTGAGGCTCTTGAAGGAGAAGAAGAGAATGGAGGAAGAATATGGAGCTGCCTGGTGGAGAGCAAGGTGATGTGGGCAAAGCTGAAGCTGTGGCTGCCCCATCCCTGGAAGTGTCAGAGGCCAGGCTGGATGGGGCTTGGAGCAGCCTGGGCTAGTGGAAGGATCACGGAATCCCAGAATGGTTTGGGTGGGAAGAGACCTTAGAGCCCAACTCATTCCACCCCCTGCCATGGGCAGGGACACCTTCCTCTAGCCCAGGTTGCTCCAAGCCCCCTCCAACCTGGCCTTGGATCCAGGGATCCAGGGGTAGCCACAGGTTCTCTGGCAACCTGGGCCAGGGCCTCACCACCCTCACAGGGAACAATTTCACCCCAACATCTAATCTAAATCTCTCCTCTTTTAGTTTAAAACCATTGCCCCTTGTCCTATCACCATCTGCCCATGGAGAAGCTGCTCACACGAGTCACCCACACAAGGATTTGGTTTCCATGCCCTGCAGGATCGTGTTGATCCCTTGGTGATGGTTGTTGTCATGGGGGAGGGAAGGCAGGCAGGCAGCAGAAGGGGGTGGCTGGTCCCATCATGGCTTCAAGTCCCTGGGTCCTCTCTAAGGAGCAGAGCTGTCTCAGGAAGGCAGGGACCCACCCCAGAGAGCAGCCCCCCAGGGCAGTCAGGGGGCTGGGAGAGGCTCCAGCAGCTCTGGCCAAGCACAGGCTGGTTTGTGTCTTTCCAAAGATCATAGAATCATGGAATCATGGAATCTGCTGAGTTGGAAGGGACCCATCAGGACCATAGAATCCAACTCCTGGCCCTCCACAGGGCACCCCAAAGGTTGCACCATGTGCCTGAGAGTGTTGTCCAAATGCTTCTTGAACTCAGACAGCCTTGGTGCTGTGCCCACCACCCTGGGGAGCCTCTTCCAGATATGAGGTTTGCTGGCTCTGGGGTGAGAGAGAACTTCCCCAAATCATCATCCACACCACCCACGGGGCCATTCTCATCCCTCCAGTGCCCACTGGTAGCTCAGGTGTTACCTGCCAGTTGTATTTTCTTTCTCAAACACATCTGAGCAGAAAGCCCCAAAAATGGAGATGCAAAGCACGGACCGAGGAGGCTCAACCTGCGGCAGAGAAGCCAAGCAAAGGTTTCCTGTCAATGCCTAAGAATTTACAGGAGTCCTCAGTCTGGAAACCTTAATGGGGGACAAGTCAGAAAATGTGTCTCAAAGTGATGTTTCAGTAGATGAAGTTATAAAACAGCTTGACAAAATAAACGTTAACACTTGGGTAGTGCCGGATGGTTCTCATTCCAGAGCTCTAAAGGAATTCAAGGATGAAATAGCTACACTATTAACTGCATTAACTCTACTGTGAAACCTCTCACTTAAAATTTTCTCACCATCAGAGTCAAAGAAAGCAGTGAGACCTTGATTTGAAAAAATGTCTCTGAGCAGATCCAGGAAGAGCAGATTATTAAAAGTGATGTCCAAATGAGGTAGAACTGTACCATGGAGGGGAATTAGGGAGCATGGGAGTGAGACATATTTATGGGAAAATTCAGCCAGGCTTTTCTGAATGGCATCCCTGCCTTAGCAGAGGATCCCTCCTAGGAGGCTCTGAAGGAGTCAGCAAGGGCGGGGATCAAGTGTCCCAGAAATCCAGTTGACATAATGTACTTGACTTTCCTAAAAGGTTTTAACAACTCTCTAATCAAAGGACCCGTAATAAACCACTTCACAGACACATTTTTACAAGCACATGCAGTTTTAGGACAAGAAATGGCTTTAAGCTGAAGAAAGGTAGATTTAGTTTAGATATTATGGAGAAATTTTGTGGTGAGGCCCTGGCACAGGTTGCCCAGAGAAGCTGTGGCTGCCCCATCCTGGGAAGTGTTCAAGGCCAGGTTGGACAGGGCTTGGAACAACCTGGCACAACCTGGGCTAGTGGAAGGTGTCCCTGCCCATGGCAAGGGGTGGGACTGCTGTGGCTTTAAGGTCCCTTCCCACCCAAACCATTCTGTGATTCTATGAAATCCTGAAGGATCCCAAATTCACCATGAAATGAGAAGGAAGGTCCTGCCAGAGGAGCATCAGGTTAAAGACTCGGAAACAGAGGGAAGGAGGAGGAGATCAGCCTTCCCAGCAATGAGCTCCATAAGGCTTGACCTTCACAGTGTTTGAAAAAAGCCAAGCTCCAGTCTGAGCCCACAGCTGAGACACAGCAAAGCTGAGACACAGCAAAGCTGAGACACAGCAAAGCTGAAAGAGAGATCAACAGTCCCACGTGTGGCCAGAAGATCCAATTCTTAGTGAGTGCCTGTGAGAAACACAGCTGAGACATCCTCAACCAAAGATGAAGCCAAGAGATACCAGGACATAAGAGAGGACCAAGCCTGGACTGGGAGCTGCTGCCCACCTGGATCCACGTGTTGGTGCTTGCACATCCCCGACCTCTCCGGTCCGTGGGCCGGGCAGATGCATCATCCTGACAGAGTCCTACCCTGGATCTGCCCACCTGGAGCCTCAAAGCACAGTGGTCAGTGCTCAGGGAAGCCTTTGAGAGCAGCACCAACCTGTAGAGATGAGGTTTCCTTGGCTCCAAAGGTCTGATCCTTGGGGACTCTCTTTGACCTCTCCTTAATTGTTCTCGATCCAATAACATCTGGTTTTCCTTCCTCTTCTCAGTAAATCCCCTGACTTTGCCCTGTGCCCTCAGAAGGGATGGAGACAGGGAAGACCACAATTTACTACGTGCAGACAAAGCTCAGTGTTTTTACCAGGGTGGTTTCCTTTTCATTCTCCGTCTGTCGCCAACATTCAATTTTCTTATTTTTCTGACCACTGCAAAAAGCTGTGCTGACATTTTCGCAGAAATGTGCATTATAACTCCAGCTCCTGTTCCTGAGTGGTAATTTCTCAGGGCCCATTATGGTATATTTGGAGTTAGGTTTTGTTTTTCCCGTGTGCATCACTTCACATTTATCTCGATTGGATTTCAGCTGCCATCGTGTCACCCACTCGCTCAACATTACGAGCTCCTCCCGGGGCTCTCTGCAGTCAGCCCCTGCCTTTACTGCCTTCAGTAACTCAGTCCTGCAAATCAGGTTATGTTTCCTTCCATTTCCTTCACAGACCATGGGTAAGTGTCCTGCCTTCAGCAGAGATCCCTTCAAAAAGCCACCTTGCATTCCAAGAACCAAACAGTTGCTCCAGTCCTTTGCTTCCTGCTTTTTTTTTAGACATTTAGATCTTCTCTCATCATCTCAGAAGACCCACAAGGCTTTAGTGAGATCATTTTCTTGCTTCAGCAGCATCTTGCAGATTGCTGAGACCTGCTGAGGTGTTTAGCTGCCCCGGTGAATCTCCCCCAGATCCTTCTCCACTCTTCCCTTCAGCCTGTGCAAGGTTTTAGCACCTGCAGTTTTCCTTGGCAGAGTCAGCAAGTCCTTTACCTGTTGCACAAAGAACAAGGTTTTTTTTGTTTGCTTTGAGCTTGATTCCCACTGGTTTAATGTTTCTCCTTCTGCAGGAGGAGAAATGAAAAGCTGAGCCCTCCTCATCCTCTCAGAGCTCTTGTGATTTTGTTGAACTTCTTCCATAGCTTTGTTGCAGCAACCTCTTTTCTCTGCTGAAGAATCTTGTCCTCCAGTTTTCCTCATACAAAGCCATTCCAGACTTTTCACCTCTGATGTTCTCCTGGTTCTAGTGTATCATGGAATGCCTTTGGTGGGAATGGACCTTAAAGATCCCCTTGTTCCACAGATGTCTGAGGTGAGGAGATGACAACTGGATGCAGAAGCCAAGGTATGGCCAAACCAGGGATTTATACAGCACTGAAACTGCATTTCCCATCGATCAGGTAATTCACCATTTTCTACAAGGCTTTCAAAGAGGCAACACATCATGTGTTGACCTATTTGATGTTTGAGCTGCTTCCTTACAAATGATCTTCCTCCACTCTCAGTGAGTTTTGGACTCCTCTTGTCACAATGAGTCACTAACACGCTCTTCTCCTGGGTTTGCTCAGTGATTACATCCCTGTGATTTACGGGGCTCCTTTGGCTCTTCCTGCCCAAGAGCTATGCTCTGTCTCCCCCTCCTTACCTTGTGATTTTATAGTGTTTGGGCTCACATTCCTCTTCCAAAACCAATTTGCAGGGTTGTCCACTGTGCTGTTTTCCTCCCTGCTTGGGAAGCAAGCTGATTGCATTATTAATACAGTCAGTTTTTAAGGAGAGTGGTGAAGCACTAAATCACAGCAGCAGAGAGTGATGCCCACGAGTGGTGTTGTGGCTCAGCTCATTCCTCATGGGACACTCGAATGCTGCTTCATCTGGTGCCTGATGGGGTATCACAGCCTCTTCATAACATTGCAGTGGCCACCTGCTGCAGAGTGTGGTCTCTCACTGGGGCTCAAAGCAGATGAGTGCTGAGCTCTTGGCTCTGAGGAGGAGGAAGGTTCCCCACACCCACAGCGATCAGGAATATCTGATACCTCATCTGATACCTAATATTGCGAGAGATAAAAGGGACTGTGCTTGGGCTGTACACTCTGCCACCCTTTAGAAAGTGGATTTGAGTGTTTCCATCCTCAAGGTGGTTTTTTTCCCCATCAAGATATTAATGTCTCCTTTGAAAGCATTGAACGGGATGTTTCTTTACCGATGATGAATTACCTGTAGGATACCTCCCTGAAAGCTTCTCCCAGAGTCAGAGAATTGATTTCCAGGTATCACAGCACTTCCTCCATCTTCTCCAAGACAGCAGTTCTCCAGAACTCCTTGTTTTTGAGATACTCCAAGTACCTGATAGCATGGAAATGCCTCTTGTCCATGAGGATGGGCAGTGATGTGAGGGAAGCCTGGAGGTTGGGTGTCATCAGAGGCAGCTTTAGGCACCAGCATCACTTTTTTAACCTTTGCCAGGTAAACTGGGGAGACACATCAGCTGTTTCTGAAGGATCTGTAACGCCCTGTCTCTTTCTAATTATGTAAATACTTGTACTGGCATCTTACATTCAACTAGTGGGGGTTTCATAAAACATTTGAATTTTACCCTTCATTGGAAAAAGAAATGACCATTTTGAGAAATGCAAAAACTTTGCAAAAATTGGAAATTATATGGAAAAAACCACGTGTTCAAACATCAACACACAAAAGATGACCATAAATGACTCAGGGTTTTCCTCCACTTTGTAGGCTTCTCTCTGAACGATGCTCTGAACTTGTCCCCTGCTCTCTGCCAAGGCTGACAGTCTCCTGCCAGAGCTCCTGCACCCTGTGGGATGCACTTGGTCTCGTGGAGCCACACAGTGGGGCTGTTCTCCCACCTCATGGAACGATGTCTCTGTGAGCCGAAGCTCAGGCTGCCTGGGCCCCTCCTGCAGCTGCATTTTGTGGCAAACACACCCTTAATTTGCAGCTCGTTGTGACCCCTCGAGGTGTGCTGAGCACTGCAGTGCCTCAGGCTCTTCCCATGGCAGAGCTGGTGACCCCTCTGGATGCCAGTTTGGGTGGAGCCACTGGTTGAGGTTTTCCTGCTGCTCACCCCCATTTGTGGAGGAGGCAGCTGAGCCATTCATCTTTTTGGGAGGGTCTGATATTGGAAGTTGGCCTCCATGATGAGGAGATGAGGAGCATCTTCACAGTGCTTTGGGATGACCCCTGGCACGCCTGATTTGGGTTCTGAGGAGCTCAGCTCCTGTTTGATGGGATGGTGCCTGTGCACTGGCATTCTCCTGGACTCATCAGCACCACCTTGGCTTCTCCTTGGACAGCCCTGATTGCCCATCTCTTCCCAGGCTCTATAAAACCCCAGGAGCATCCTGAGCTGAGGATCATCCCAGCAGCCCAGTGGGCAGTGCCCTAGCCCTGCATGGCTCTTGGGCTCATGGGCTGCACCACCTTTCAGAGGGGCAGAACCCAAATTTTTGGGTGATGGAGGTGCTCACCTGCACCTCTCCCCTGCCTCTGTCCCTCTGCTCCCTCCCTCCCACTGACCACCCCGCACTGGGGAACTGCTCCCTGAGGTGATTCCCTTGTGTGAGCCTGTGCAGGAGAAATGTCACCAACCCCATGTGTGTTTGGGTGCCACCACCCTGTGCTGCACCTTGTGGTCAGATGGTTTCTCCCTCTGGTGCCTTCCTTGTTTGCCTACCAAGGGTTAATTTGCCCTTCAGTGCAAGACCCAGGGAGAAGTTTGCAGGAGCAGTTCCCAGGCCATATGCTGAGGATTTAGCTTTATAATCATCTTGGCTTTAGCAGCAAAGCTGGAAAGAGAAGCATTTTTGTGTTTATTATACATAAGAAGATCTCGGTGGTTAAGAATATACAGGGCTGAAAAGGGGGGAAAAAACCCAACCCTTTGATAAGCCTTAAAGATTTAAGAGATGGAATCTGCATCTGTGTTACCCAAAATATCCTTGTTAAAGCTCCTGGGCTGGGAGAAGCATGTGAACCGTGACACCCCACTGTGGTGCAGCACTGCCTGGCACCACCATTAGTCAAGCAGCTGCCAAACCCCACTGTTCCTGTGCAGGAGCATCAATCCCTTCAGCCTCCAGGATCACTTTCAAGTCAAATCTAAGCCCAGTCTGTTTGTTTTCACTTGGTGTTTTTTTCTCTAAACGAATCCTTATTTTTCTCTGGGAGAATCCCCTGGAGGAGCACACAGGTGTCAAGAGCACACAAGTGTTTTCCTTCTGCAGATCGAGGAAATGAGTTTGGTGGTTGAGTTTCACTGTTCCCCACATGGTCCCACAGCCCTTCCAGCTCCTGCTCTCGCAGGGCTGCTCTGCCTTGGGGCAGCCTCACCTCAACATTGGGGCATTTTGGGCACCACAATATAAGGAAGGGATTGAGCCATTGGAGAGTGTCCAAAGGAGGGACACAAGGATGGGGAAGGGCCTTGATTGGAAGGCGTGTGAGGACACTGAGGGCACTTGGTGTGTTCAGCTGGAGCAGAGGAGACTGAGGGGAGAGCTCAGTGCAGTTCCAAGTGCCTGGGCAGGGGCAGAGGAGGGGCAGGGACTGAGCTGTGCTCTGGGGGGACCAGGGACAGGACCAGGTAATGGCTGGAGCTGTGTCAGGGCAGGCTCAGGTTGGATCTCAGGCAAAGGTTCTTCCCCCAGAGGCTGGTTGGGCACTGCCCAGGCTCCCCAGGGCAGTGGGCACAGCCCCAAGGCTGCCAGAGCTGCAGGAGGGTTGGGATGATGCTCTGGGGCACAGGGGGTGACTCTTGGGGCTGGGCCTGTGCAGGGCCAGGGTTGGACTGGATGATCCTTGTGGGTCCCTCCCAGCTCAGCATGTCCTGTGATTCTGGGATTCTGTGATGCACCTTGTGCCTGGGCAGGGCACCAATGGATGCTGCAGGTCCCAAACTCACACACTTATAGGAAAACAACACAGTGTAGATGTCCCTTGTCTCCTTCTCCATCTCTACTCCATGACCTGGAGTCACAGAATCACAGAGCCACAGGATGATTTGAGTGGGAAGGGACCTCAAAGCCCATCTTGTGCCACTCCCTGCCATGGGCAGGGACACCTTCCACTAGCCCAGGTTGCTCTAAGCCCCATCCAGCCTGGCCTTGGGCACTTCCAGGGATCCAGGGGCAGCCACATGCCTGGGAGATTCCAAGTCCCCCTGTTCTTCAGACCAGAGTGCCTGGAGCTGTGCTTCCAGGGATGTTCACACTCCATTAGCCTGAAGTGCTGTTTATACAGTGGCTGCTCAGGAAATCCAGGGATCCTGTTGTGTGTTTATTCAAATGTGTGTCATCAAAACAGAAAAGCTACAAATGAGAACAAACTCCTCAAACAGCGTGGCTGCTGATGGCATTGTGATGGCTTTGCTTGAGGAATTGTCCCCCTCTGTCCATGGGGATCTCCAGCAGACAGCTGAGGACTTGCCCCTTCACATCCCTGAGTGCTGGCACAAGGGGACCTGGCAAACAGCTCCTGCAAGCCACTATCCAGAAGAAAAATGGAAAAAAAGCCACACTCGTATTGAAGGTTCTTTGTAAAATTCTTCTGGGGTGGCCTGGCTCCAGCAATAACCCTCATTTTTCTTTCCCACCCTCGCTCCTCTGTCAGATTTGTCTTTCAGGGATTCAGTCAGGCCTCAGATGTGGCCTCATGCCAAGGCTCTTACAAGTTTCTGGGTTCTCTGCTGTTTAATAACTGAAACAGGATTAAAGTTCAAGGGTGAGGGTTTGGTGCTCTCTGAAAATCAGTTCCCTCTTGACTGGGCCACCCCAAACTCAGGGATGTGTGAAATTAAAAAGAACTAACCAAAGCCTGGGGGCGATTTCTCTGCTGGGCCGTGGTGGTGAATGAGAAACCAAGTGGTAGAAAGTAATTCTTGCCTATTTGCTTCAGGTTTCCATGCTTCCAAGACTCATTTTTCTCAACATGGGATTGTTAGAGGCCTGTTCCTCCCATCCTTCGCTGTCCTGAAGTTGTTCACTGTGGTCTGGGACACTGAGCATGGGCAGCCAATGAACCAAAATGTGTTTCCTGGTGATTATTTTTGATTTCACAAATTGTAGCTCTTCCTAAAAATGCTGCCTTCAGCCTTCAAACAATTTATGACCCTGAGCTTTATGGAAAGACACATCTTTACGCTTTGCACACCTCCAGGCACCTCTCTGGAGTACTTTACTGTGGTTCCCCAGGAGGATCTGTCCCTGGAGCCACCCAGACCCCTTTGGTTACAGGTCACCTGCGCCAGCTGGTTTCCCTCAACAGCCCCAGTCACTCCCACCACTGAGGGTGTTGTGCCAGGGATGGGCACAGAGCTGCTGGGAGATGATCCATGGCCATGCTGTTCCCACAGGGAGGTTCTGTTTCAGGATATTGAGCTTTCTGTGCACTGGTTAAAGTATAGGAACCTTTAATGTAAATTATATCCCAATATCTAATTAAATTTGGGAACAGGACTTCCCTGTTAAATTTTTCAGCCTTCTCTCTTCAGTTAAGACATAGAAAAGTTTAAAATGCTTATTAGTGGCAGGTTCTCCTACTCTCTTCCCACTGTCCTCAACCAGGTCATGTTATAGTTTTCATATCTTTTATATTTAAATGGATAAATCTTTTCCTGGGGGTGCACCTGAGCAGAGCTGGGTTTTCCCCAGTTCAGAATCATCTTCCACATCATCATCCTGCTTCTCCACCCCTGGGGAAGGAGGTGTGGCTTTGCTTGAGGGTAATCAATGACTTTGGGGTGAAAATATCTGCTGTGGACACTTCCTGCAGTCACATCCCGATCCATGCCCGGGCTCTTCCTCGCGTGAACTGGCTGCACATCCCAGTTGTAACTGAATCCATTTTAGCTTTTTGGGGTCTGGGCTTAGTCTACTCCCCCATGTTTTGGAGGGAGATGAACAGCTGAACAACTGCAGCTCTCACTGTCTGGTTCTGGGCTGTAACTCTTGTGATAAATCCACCACTCCTCCACTTTCTGTGCTTCCAACAAGGGGGAGCTCCCATGAGGAGAAGCTGAGCTGGTTCTATTGTCTTTCTTGGTAGCCCTTTGACCAACCTTGATCAAAGGTGATTGTACCTCCTCTCTTTGTGCTGAAATGCCCCCCATTAACTGGCATAAACCTCACACCAAAGTTGCTACAGAAATTTGCTGCCGAGAGATGTCAAAATGCAAACAAAGCCCCTGCATTTTGTCACTCCCAGCAAGTAAGTGCAGGGGGGTTTTCACATCTGATTTATTGCATTAAAATGTATAACGATAAACTCTACTCCAGTCATAGAATCACAGAATCACTAAGGTTGGAAAACACCTGTAAGGCCATCGAGTCCAACCCACAACCCAGCACCTCCACCGTGTTCACCACTAACCCCCATCCTCAGGTGCCACATCCACAAGCCTTTTGAACATGTCCAGGGATGGGGACTCCACTCCAGCCTGTTCCAATGCTTTACAACTCTTTCAGTGAAGAACTTTTCCCAATATCCAATCTAAACCTCCCCTGGCACAACTTGAGGTCGTTTCCTCTTCTCCCATCACTCGTTATCCAGGAGAAGTCCCACCAACAAGGGGAGGCAGGGAAAGTGTGAGGGACCAGCAAGGACCCTCCAATGGTTTTCCTCCCTGTCAGTTGTTCCAGTGACCCCCAATGGTACCTCCACATCTGCACTGTCCAAGAGTTGTCAGGTTTGCCAGGGAATTCTGCTGCTTCCCCCATGGCAACCACAACCCTTCCTCCTCCTCCTTCAGCCAGAGCAGTGCAAGCACATGAGACTGGCCAAGGCCTGCTCTGGCCAAATTCAGCTCCTGCAGCCCGGCCTGTGGCTCTCCCTGTGGGCCAGGGAGCACATCCAGCCCATCGTGGCCCTGGATCAGCTTCTCTCAGGGATTCCCACACAGAGGCTCCTTGGGCAGCACTGGCAATGCTTGGGGGCTTCTTCACCTTGGGTTGAGAGAGGACAACCACAGGAGTTGGTGGGGAGGGTACTGATGGCAGTCATGGTGTCCATGCCTTCCAGCAAGGGTGAGAAGATGGTTTTCTTTCTAACAACAGAAGCATCTGGCTCCTGGGCTGCTCTTTGTCCCTTCCCTCAGCAGGTTGTCAGTGTAGGGTACTGGAAATGTCCTTTTTGGGGTGGGTCTAACAGACATGATGGAGTAAAGAAGTCAGAAACCCTTTTCCCTTCTCTTTCTGTGGGTGTGTATCCAGATCTCAGCTGTGCCTCCAGGAGCAGGGAGAGAGGAAGGTGGATGGGGCTGGTTCCTCCTGAGCATTGACCTTCCTGCTGTGACCTTTCCATGCTGGCTTTTACTGACACCCTGCCTGTGCTCCTGGGCTCCTGGGCTGGGTCCTGCTGTGGGAAAAAGGATGCAAAATTCCCACCACCTGCCTGGGATTGCAGGATCCCCTTCCCTCCTGCAGAACTCCCACAGAGCCATGGCTGTGCCCACCCCAGACAGGGCAGTGGAGGAGGCTGATTCCAGAGTGGAATCAGGTAAAGTTTATTTTGAGACTGGCTGGGCAGCTGTTTTGTTCTAAAGCAAAACTTCTGAACCAAAAAATTAATTCTTTCCATATCACATTTATTATCTCCTTTATTTTTACATAAATTCCATATTATGGTCAAGCTTGAATTCTCCACGTTGGCTCCACTGCATTGCTCTCCATTTATCATTTTACTGTACAGGACAAATTTTAAGTGGCATTCTTTTGAGAAATGTCTGTGAGGACCTAGATCCACTCAGGATGGCTCCTCTACCATTTTGGGTCCCTCATTCTTACTGGGCAGAAGTGACAGGAGCAATTTCCATAGTCAGGCTGGGTAAGCCTTTCCCAAACTGTCTATTGCTTTCTTTTCTGGCTGACTTGATCTATAGTCCTTTGATACCTCTGAGTCCCCTCTCTGGAATAGTTTGCTGGGGATATAATGTCCCCAAAAGGTCATAAACTCCTGCAAAGTTGGTACAAGTTCCTGGGAGGGTGCTGGGAAATCCTTGTCAGTGATCCCGAGCCAGCCATATATTAAATCATCCCATGAATTTTGCAGGTGACACAAAATTGGTGCCCAGGGACAAGTGGGTTTTTACAGAGTGTTCTGAGTTACCTGACAAAAGGGGCCACGGTGACCATGTATTTTAATATTTCTAAATGCAAGGCTGTATTTCTAGGAGTGAAGTGGGGGCTGTGCTCTGCAGGGAACAAAACCTGGGAGGGCTGTGAGGGTGCTGAGGACCAAAAAATGTGCAATGCAGTGACTGCAGAGCCCATGGGGTCCATAAAGGTGCTGGCTCGTGATCCAGGGAAAAATAGTGATTTTTAGGTCTCATCCAGAATGTTTTACAGGTATTTTACTTTATTGTCAGCAGCATATGAGTCCCCTCAACCAACAAAAGAGAAATAAATTGCTCATGAGTGGAAGATCATGAAATCACAGAATCCCAGAACGATTTGGGTTGGGTGCAAAGGGACCTTAAAGCTCATCCCATTCCACCCCCTGCCATGGGCAGGGACACCTCCCACCAGCCCAGGTTGCTCCAAGCCCTGTCCAACCTGGCCTTGGGCACTTCCAGGGATCCAGGGGCAGCCACAGCTTCTCAGGGCAACCTGTGCCAGAGATTTCCATTGCTGCTTTTTTTCCTTTTTTACTCTTTACAGTGATATCTGTGACACATCACTTTTTTCTTTTAATTTCTACCACAAGCTCCTCCCATGTTTGTGACTGGTTCCTCTAAATGAGTTTTCTTCTGTTGTTTTCTTAGCAGCTGAAGGTCTTTCTTTCTTCCAAGAAGTGAGCAAAACTTTCAAATTCCAAAACTGGAATTTGACTGCTGGAGGTATTTTTTCAGGTAAGTTTAATGTGAAAGTCAAAATGTTTGTGCTGCCCATTTTCTGGGGGCAAGGCTGCAGCAGCCCAGACATGTCTCTCAGTAGCTCTTTAACTCCTCGTGGGGTTGAAGGCACTTCTGTTGTCATGCCTGTGCCCCTCCTGCCTGAACATCTCCTTAAGCTGCTGCTGAGGGTCCAGATGTTGGACCAGATGACCCCACTGGTGGTCCCTTCCAACCTGAACTGTTCTGTGAGAGATGCTCCTTCTGCAGCCCTGCCTCACACCCCGCTGGCACAGGCACAGGCTCAGCTGTGTCTTAGGGAGGGGCTCCCAGAGCAGAGAGGAAAGAGGGGACACCTGGGAGTGAGAACCCCCCACACCCAGTGCAGCCCCATCACACCCCGTGTGTCTGACTGTCCTGACACCACCCACTTCATCTCCTGGGGCCCCACAGGGCAGCAGCACCCTCAGTGACATGCTGGGTGCTCTGGGAACAGTGGAAGGTGTCCCAAGTGTTCTCCAGGCAGCGCCAAGGATGCACAAAACCAGGTCACAGAGCACTGGGTGAGAGCCATCTGGACACAGTCCACAGTCCAGAGACATCTGGACACAATCCTGTGCCATGTGCTCTGGGAGAATCCTGCAGGAGCAGGGAGGTGGGGCCAGATGACCCACTGTGGTCCCTTCTACTCTGGACTATTCTGTGGTTCTGTGAGAGAGGATTTCTTCTTCACCCTCCTGGGTAAAGTATCTACTGCAGGTGGGTTTTGCAGGTCAGACCTTGGTGATCTCAGTGGCCTCCCCGTTCCTGAGAGCCCTGTGATGGTGGTGGAAGCACTGCCTGAAGACACAGCACACCTGAGGGCTGGTGTGGGCCTGGGGACCTCTGCACGTGTGAAGATACAGGCAGGGGTGGGAGGAGAGGAGGACTTTGGACACATCAGCCTCTTGGGTCTTTCCACTCCCATGGGACTGGTGAGGGGAAGGGCAGGCAGGGACATTGGCAAATGCAAAACCAGAGCAGGAGGGAGCATTACACCAGAGCTACAGCTCTGCTCCGTGCTGGAAGGGCTTTGCTGAGACAGGACAAGGGGAGACCTCACCAGGAAAACCACTCCTGCAACCTTGGCCCCAGAAGCTGATGCACAGAACAGCTGTGGCTGCCCCTGGATCCCTGGAAGTGTCCAAGGCCAGGTTGGACGGGGCTTGAGCAACCTGGGCTGGTGGAAGGTGTCCCTGCCCATGGCAGGGGGTG
The DNA here is from genome assembly GCF_025592945.1 of Manacus candei. NCBI lineage: Eukaryota > Metazoa > Chordata > Aves > Passeriformes > Pipridae > Manacus > Manacus candei. The sequence goes on along the minus strand of NW_026138215.1, from coordinate 25,539 downwards.
GGACTGGATGAGCTTTAAGGTCCCTCCCAACCCATTCCATGATAATGTGATTCTAGGTGGTGACCAAAATAGGGATCAAATAAAACCACAGATAAAATGCTGTATTTTCTACTCCATTTTGGGCAGTGAGAGTTGGTGGAAAGCTCCAGCTAAAAGCAGAGACCACCATGGAGCCTCTCCCAGACCTCTGGGCATGACACAACAGTGATGGGCCAGACAGACACCGGGGGGTTACAGAGCTGCTGCTGTTTAAAGATCTGAAGCCATTGGAGAGTGTCCAAAGGAGGCAACAAGGATGGGGAAGGGCCTTGATTTGAAGGCGTGTGAGGACACTGAGGGCACTTGGTGTGTTCAGCTGGAGCAGAGGAGACTGAGGGGAGAGCTCAGTGCAGTTCCAACTGCCTGGGCAGGGGCAGAGGAGGGGCAGGGACTGAGCTCTGCTCTGGGGGGACCAGGGACAGCAGCCAGGGAATGGCTGGAGCTGTGTCAGGGCAGGCTCAGGTTGGATCTCAGGCAAAGGTTCTTCCCCCAGAGGCTGGTTGGGCACTGCCCAGGCTCCCCAGGGCAGTGGGCACAGCCCCAAGGCTGCCAGAGCTCCAGGAGGGTTTGGATGATGCTCTGGGGCACAGGGGGTGACTCTTGGGGCTGGGCCTGTGCAGGGCCAGGGGTTGGACTGGATGATCCTTGTGGGTCCCTCCCAGCTCAGCACATCCTGTCATTCTGTGATCTGCTTTGTGCTTTCTTCTCTTCCTGACACAGACGTTGTTCTGTCCCTCCCCATCCTTCCCTCCCTCCCTTCCTCCTCCCTCCCTTCCCCCCGTGCTGCTCTATATTCATGTCCCAGAGATCCCTATCTGTGCTCGGCTGGGGGGGGGGGAAATAGTTTAAAATTTGCACATCAAAAGAAGGCCACGTCTGCTATCAGGAAAATTAATAAGAATTAGGACCCTTTCAAGAGCTGTGCAGCCCAATTTTTGAAATGGAACCAATTAAAAATATTCTTGAGCTGGAAATGCTCTAGTGTGCTTGGTCCAGGTTGAATAGGCCTCTTCATTGATGAAAGAAGCTCTTTCCCCAGCTCAGACAACCAGGAAAACATCTAACAACTGTTTTTTTTAGGGAAGAATAGTCATGAATTTCTGACTGGGAGCACACTTCCCATGAGCTGCAGAGAATCATCTTGTAAGAGAATAATGAGAAGAGATTGCAGGCACCAGCATGCGACAAATTAAGAAAACAATTTGTTTATAGGGTGAAAGAGCAGGAAGATAATCCTTTGTGATATGGCTTTAAGTAGGGAAAAGACTGTCAGTCTCTGAGAACTGAGGCTTTGTTTGAAACAAGAATATTTTGGAAAATGCTGCACTCATAAATCATGTAATTATTTATCTTTTAGAGAAACTGAGCTGGTTACTAGAAGTGCATTTTATGATCTCTGCCTTGTTCTGCGCAGGGCAGGAATGTCTGGCAGCAGTGGCATGGGTGTGGATTGAGCTCAGGGAAGGAGGAAGACACAGCCCTGGAGCAGCACTGACATTCTTGGCTCCTGCTCTGGAAGCTCTGGGTGCTTGTTCTCCCCAGGGCTGTGCTGAGCTGAGGGGTTTGGTGCTGGATTGTACCTCCCTTAAGTGGGATTTGGCTCTAAGGGAACGACATTCCAGTGTCTGTTCTGGAGGTGTCTGTGGCTGAGAGAACCCTCCTGGGGTCTTCTCGTGGGCAGAGGCCCCTCTGTGACTGTGCTCTGTGGGGTTGGGTTCACCTGAGAAGGTGAAGGATGTGCTGGGCTGCCCATCACTGGCCCACCTGGGCCATCCCATGGCCCCAGTGCCTCCAAAAGGAACCAGTGCTGGCAGGAGGGAGGTGCCCATGTTGGAGACACCTTCACTCACCTGGAGAGATTCTGCTGCTGGTTTGGGACTGCTGGACGGGACTTTGCTGCACCTCACAGCACCAGTCCAGGATCAGAGCATGGTGTAGGATGAGATGTTTCCTCAGGCACTCCAGGGCACCACAGGAAGGTGCTGCCTTGACCTCCTGCAGATGGGCATTGCCTTCTTCTCTCTCCTCAGCATCTGAGCTATAGATCTCACCACCTCCTCCCCTTCCCATCCTGTTCCCCCCAGCTCCCTCAGCTACTCCTGCTGCTCCAGCCCCTTCCCCAGCTCCCTTCCCTTCTCTGGACATGCTCCAGCCTCTCAGTGTCCCTCTGGCAGTGACATTGTCTTTGTGCCTGGTGCTGACACCGAGTGTGGGATCTCCAAGTCCCAGGTCTGGGGCTGTGCCCACCTGAGGCCCCTCATCTCCCACCCCCTGCCCAGTTCCAGGGCTCAGCAGCGTTGCCATGAGTGGTGGCAGGGGAGTGTTGCAACCACTGTTTCCCTGGCATTAGGTCCCAAAACCCCTGCCAGCTCTTGTCACAAGTCCCCAGAACAACCAATGCAGTTTTGTACTTCTGGATCTCAGGGGCCCATTTTGGAAACGATGTTTTGGCAGCAGCTCAGCTGGAGAGGTGGCTGGGATTTCATTCCTCAGCAGCCAAGGAACAATCCCTGTTTGCAGAGGCTGCTCTCTGTACAGGTTTTCCATCCTCCCTGTGCCCACACTGTGCCTCCCAACTTCCCCCAGCCACCTGTCCTTGTTGAATCAGAGAATCAGGGAATGGTTTGAGTTGGGAGGGACTTTAAAGCTCATCTCATTCCACCCCCTGCCATAGGCAGGGACACCTTCCACCAGCCCAGGTTGCTCCAAGCCCTGTCCAACCTGGGCTTGGACACTTCCAGGGATCCAGAGGCAGCCACAGCTGTTCTGGGCAACCTGTGCCAGGGCCTCCCCACCCTCACAGGAAGAATTTCATCCTAACATCAAATCTAAATCTCTCCTCTTTTAGTTTAAAACCATTGCCCCTTTTCCTGTCGCTACCTAACCCTGTAAAAAACTGCCCTTCCTCTGTTTTTTGAGCCCCTCTAAGTGCTGAAAGGCCACAATGAGGTGTCCCTGAGCTTCTGTCCTCCAGGCTCTGTCTCAGCTCTCTCAGCCTGTCTTTGCAGGAGAGATGCTCCAGCCCTCTCATGAGTTTTGCATCCCTCCTCACAGAATTCCAGAATATCCTGAGTTGAGAAGGACCCACAAGGATCATCCAGTCCAACCCCTGGCCCTGCACAGACACCCCAACAATCCCACCCTGGCCCTCAGAGCATTTTCCAAACCCTCCTGGAGCTCTGGCAGCCTTGGGGCTGTGCCCACTGCCCTGGGGAGCCTGGGCAGTGCCCAACCAGCCTCTGGGGGAAGAACCTTTGCCTGAGATCCAACCTGAGCCTGCCCTGACACAGCTCCAGCCATTCCCTGGCTGCTGTCCCTGCTCCCCCAGAGCAGAGATCAGAGCTGCCCCTCTGGAAGAGCTGCAGGCCCTGGTGAGCTCTGCCCTCAGTCTCCTCTGGACCCTGTTCAGAGCTCTCCCCTTTCCTGGGATGTGCCCCAGTAACAGGTACTGCTCCATGGGCTGTGCTGTGTCACTGCAGGGTGGCAGGGCTGGTTGGCAAAGTATCCTGGTGTCCTTGGAAAGAAAAAGGAATTTCTTTTCCTGCCTAGAGCCTATTATGCAGTGGAAGAAGGACTAACAGCCCAGCAGAGCAATGGGAACACAGCTTTTGAATAAAATCAGCCCCAAGTAGGAATCTAAGCAGAATAGGATAGAACAGAATAGAATAGATCTTTTCCACAACAGAAAAGGGTCCATTTGCTCCTCTCCTGAAGTGCAGCTGTTAACCTTGCCCAGGACACTCTGGAAAGGGAAAAGGGAGCAGAATGGCACAGCGTTTTCCTGCCTCGCTGGTCACTCCTACCCTCTGCAGCACAAAGGCTGGGCTGCAGTGCCCCAGGAGGACATTACCCCCTCTTCATCCTGTCCACACAGAGGACACAGAAATGTCACGATTCTCCCCGAGATTATTGTCTTGGTGTTGAATGGAATTTCTGTCTCATTTGAAACCTCTGTGAGTGGCAGCAGCCTCGGTGCTGGCTGGGCTGTGGGACCAGTGCTCCCACCCCTCGTAGGAGAGCACATAGATCAGAAAGCACAGGCAGATTTAATAATGTGTCCACACACAGCCTGTCTTGGAGGCTCTTTGCACATTCTGTTGTTCCTGGCAGATAACACTTCACGGGAACTATAAAAGACACATCATATCTCAGCGACACTTTGGGACAATGCAGGGTAAAATTCAATTAAATGCAAAATCCAAGAGAAGTCTGACAGAGTTTCAGGTGCTTCTCAATTCGTCACTTTTCAATATTTCTTGAAATTCCCCAGAACCAAATATCCAGAGGTCATTGCAAAAGCTACCATGAAGAATGTGCCAGAGGAGCTTTCCTTGGGGACCCAGACTTGCCTTATGACAGAAAACTCTCTCCACGAGTCTGAAATGTGGGACTGGAGAAATGTTTCGCTGTGTCATTACACCCTCTGTATCTCCTTCATGTATTTTGATTTTCCTGGAGCTGATGCTGAATTGGAACCAATGTGTTTTCTGGTGCTTATTTCAGGTTTGCTGCTCTCCCCATCTCCTGTCATTTTGTGATTCTGTGCCTTCTGCACCCAGGGAAAACCTTCACACCACAGCATGTGATGACAATTAAACTTTATAGTAACTTAAACTCCCTAATTTTGTACACACTAATGAAATCCATTTACGTTTTCCTTTGTATTTGGAATTCTATATCATGGGAAAATTGTGCCTTTCGCCAAGGCAAAGCCCTAAAATCATCACAGGGAAAACTAATCCTACATTTTACATTGAAATGATTTTGAGCAAAGAGCTACTTGTTTCATAGACTACCCCAAAACCTATGGTGTGTTTAGGATGATGTATCACAGCACCAACTCCATGCTGCTAACACGATCCCTACTCCAGTACCTGAAAAATCTCTATTGGCTGCAGCATTGATCATCTTCAATATTAATTCCTTCTGTTCACTGAAGAAACATTCACAGTAAAGAAGGGCAAGTTGTTAAGATGTTGTTAATCTGCAATTCTATGGAGAGTAAATACTGCACAAGGGCAGTAAACTCAATTCCACTGAGTTTTGAGTCTGTAAGTTTGATTTCACAGAGAAGCACAAAAATTTGTGGGGCAGGGAAAGAGCAGCTGGCTGAGTTTGCTGCTGAGGGGTGGAGGACAGGGATTTTGTTATGTATGGGGTTGAAATTCAGCCCCAGAAAGATTGTTAGGTTGATCATGAAAAATATCTCCCTTGAACACCACCTGCTGACTTTTTTTTTGGTCATCTCTTCCTTGGTTTCTGCTGCTCTGATGAGCTGTTCGTCTCTTCTGTACCACACTGAGACTCATTTCTATTCCGAAAGAAAAGAAACAAACAGTTCTCACAAGCCAAATATTTACATTTAATTCATCTATGAGCTCCTCCATCCTCTCTCTGAACCCTGTAATTTGTGTCCCTGCAATCCTGTGGGGTCACTTCCACCACAATGACTTTGATTTCCACTCGCAGCCACTGCTTTGACCCCAGAGAGTTCAGTAGGTGAGAGATTTCATCACCTGGGGAAGGAGCATCCCTCCCTCCATCCCTCCCTCTGAGAGCTGCCTCTGAGACTCCCAAGAGGGAAGAGAACCCACAGTCTGACCACAAACAAATAACTCATACCATCCATCCCAGTGGAGCCCAGGGAGTGTGGCATCCCTGCCTGTGGCAGGGGAGTGGGACAAGATGATTTTTAAGGTCCCTTCCAACCCAAACCACTCTCTGATTGTAAGATCCTTGAGAAGAGGGACAATTTAAAGCATGGAAAGCCAGAGGAGCTGCCACCACCTTGGTTCAACCACAATCAGAGTCTCTGGACCATCAAATTTGCTGCAATGCTGAATTCCCAACCAAACCCTGCAGGAATGGCCCTGCAGCCCGTGCAGAAATTTTCTACTGGCACCTGGTGATTATAAAATTACAGGGTAAAGGTGGATTTGTTTCTCAAAGGGTAGGTGACACATATTTATCTTTGGAATAAATCAACTTTACTAATGCAGATGTTATATCACTTTGCTCCTCCAGTTGCTCACTGGTAACTGATTTAAGAATCATTCTCTGCTGATTAATGCCTGGTAATATTAGGAAGACAACCAGCTGCTGAGCTGTGTGCAGTAAATTTGCTGATTTGTTTTAATTAGTCTAAGAACCATTACTGGGTAGTTGAAAAGACGTTAATCTCTTCCTTCCCTGGTTCAGGCCTCTCTGAACCACTGAGACACAAAGGAAGAGGATGAGAGTGGTGTTTGGGAGAAGGTAAATTATTACCCACGTCTATTTTTCCTGCAAAAAACGTGCACACTGGGCATCTGATTTTTGTGTTCTAGGGATGCACAGTGAGCCAGCTTTATTTGTCAGAGCCCATACAAGTGCTCTGGGAGAGATAAACCTGCAGAGCTCACAGTAGCTGGAGCGGGATGTACGTGTTGGAGCATCACAGCCCCACATCCCTGCTGGGGGTGTCACAGGGAGGGGCTGCAGAGAGACCTGGACAGGGGGTGACTCTTGGGACTGGGCCTGTGCAGGGCCAGGGGTTGGACTGGATGATCCTTGTGGGTCCCTTCCAGCTCAGTATGTTCTGTGATTCTGTGATCCTGTATGATGAGTTGTAACACACTAAAATTGGTAACTTGAGCGATTTTTCTGATGTATCCCTTCTTGGCAGAGGCTGGAGAAAGTCCAACAGCTCCCTCTGAGGACAGACTTGTAAACTCCAGAGTCCTTCAGGAGCCTCCAGGCTCTTCCCCAGTGCCTTTGAGCAGTGCACGAAAGCGTGGCTGGGTGTGTGTGCTGGGGAGGTTGGGGCTTGGTGGATGTTTGGGTGCAACTCTAAGTCAAAATTCAGCTGTTGATGTTCCTCCAGTGGGACAGCTTGGAGCAGCAGGGATGTAAAAGCACCCTGACAGAAAAGACTCCATTCTTCTAATGCTCCCTCAGCCACATCACTGCTGTCCCTGGTTCATAGAATCACAGATTAATTAAGGTTGGAAAAGATGTCCAAGGTTTTGACCCAGAAATGAGCTCAGTTGGTCAGAGCATGGTGTTGATAACACCAGAGTTGTGGGTTTGAGCCCTGTATGGGCCAGTCAAGGTTGGACTTGGTGAGCTTTGTGTGTCCCTTCCAACTCAGAATATTCTGTGATTAAGTGTCTGTGATCAAGTCCAACCTTTGATCCAATACCACCATTCCCACTAAACCATATCAGGAAGAGCTTTGTCTCCTCGTTTTTTGAACACTTCCAGGGAAATCTCAGCCAAAGGTGACACATTCAGTTCTGCTGGTGGCTCCAGCCCTGCCTTTTCCATCTGTTGGGGACTTGCCCCACCCCTTGGCTCACAAGCCAGAGGCAGCCACAGCTGTTCTGGGCAACCTGTGGAGGTCATGGAGCTGCTCTCAAGCCCCATTTCAGCCACTGTACAAAGCAGGACTGTGGTTTTCCTGGGCCAGGTGGTGGCTCTGGGGACATCTAAATTCTAGTCCTGACATGGAATGTTGTACAAGAGCAGGAGGACCAATCCATCATGGCAGGGACAGCTTAATCTGATTTATCAAGTCTCAGCTGGCAGACTGAAGAGTAATTTCTTCTCACTGCAAATGTGGAGGAGTCGTGTGCTTGGACATCCAGACAGGATCCCACTTCATCACTTAAGGAGCCACTGACCAGTGCAGCAGCTTTGGAAGGGGGCTGGCTGTGTTCCCTGGCTGCAGGAGAGACACCAGGGTGGGGAGAAACACCAGCAGAGAGCCATTCAGAGGACAGGAATCATCTCCCCTGTGCCCCTGCCCAGCAGCTCCAAGGGAGGGCCTAGATGTCCCACCCAGGAAGGGTCTACAGCCATAACTGGGGTTCAAAAGTCCCAGATGGGTCTTTCTGGTCCTCTGGGAAAAGTTGGCCACTACAAGCTCCCTCCCAGGGCTGGGCATCATTTTCCCCTCTTTCCTCCTCAACCAGAGCAGGTACAGCCAACCCTAGACCAGGAGAGACACGCAACATGAACAGTGCAATCACAGCCAAAAGAGAGAGGACAATGCTCTCAGAGATCTGTGGCTCCTTGGTTCTCTTCCTGCTCCACCAAAGCTTTTCTTCAGGACTTCAGATGATAATGCAAAATCTTCTTCCTCAGCACCTGTGTCTTATTTTACCGACATTTCTGCTCTCTTTGCTTCCTTGGGTAGTGAGAGCTGAAGTAAAGAAACTTTTCTGTGATATGTGGCTTGCTTGTCTAAAGCAAGGCAGCAAGCTGAGCAAGATGAGGATAAAGAAAGAGCCAACATTAGAAGAAATGTTGGGGGGATATTGTGCAAACTGGAATAGTTTAGAAGAACAGCAATAGAAATAGAGATCAGTAATAGATACAAGTAAATCCAGTCCATGTGTGTCCTGCCACTCCAGGCTCTTGTAAATAGTCTCTTGTAAATGGCTGGAGCTGTGTCAGGGCAGGCTCAGGTTGGATCTCAGCCAAAGGTTCTTCCCCCAGAGGCTGGTTGGGCACTGCCCAGGCTCCCCAGGGCAGTGGGCACAGCCCCAAGGCTGCCAGAGCTGCAGGAGGGTTTGGACAACGCTCTGAGGGACAGGGTGGGATTGTTGGGGTGTCTGTGCAGGGCCAGGAGTTGGACTGATGATCCTTGTGGGTCCCTCCCAACTCAGTGTATCCTGTGATCCTGTGATTCTATCACCACTGTTTAAGAGTCACGTGCAGAAGCTGAGTTTTCCAAAGGCATCATCCTCCAACAGGCCTCCATCTTGTACTGAGAGGAGCAGACACGATAATTCCTACACTAGGGATGCTAATTAATCTGAATTTGGGTTTGGGGGCTGAATTCACCCATACAGCAGCTTTTTCATCAGCCCTGGCACTGAACCAGTGCATGCACAACTCTAAGTTTGCCCCCAGCAGTGGCCTGGCCAGCAAACTGCCCCTGGCTGTGGGTCTGGAGGCTGCACACAGCAGGAGCAGAATTTATGAGAGATGCAGTTCTCCTGCACACAACCAGCCCAGCAGTTCATTTCTCAGACAACTCTCTAAAAATAATCTACGTTCGATAAGTGACACAGTTTAAGGGCTGGAAGTGTGCTCATTCCGGGAGCGGGAGCTGCTGAGCCGTTTTAATTCAGTGCTCCAAGATTCCCTCGTGACTAAGGGGAATTTTGGAGCTTCCAAATGTTGGGGAATGTTGATGCTTCCAAGGGGGATGACCAGCTCCTGTGACAACTTGATTTAAATGTACAAACTTACTCTACCAAGCAAATCTCAGCACAAGAGAGGCGATGGCATCGCTTAACTGGGGGGACAGGACAGATTGGAATTCTGATCCAAAGAAAATTATATTACAGCTTTTATGTACATTTTCATTCACAGGAGCCTTGTGCAGATATTCTGGCATTTTCCAGTCAATTATTTCTGTAACTGGCTCACCAACAACACTGACATCACGCAGTGATCCCATCCTTCGTGCTTTGGGAATGTGTCTTTGCAGTGGAATGGCTCCTTGCAGTAAGTGTGGAATTTTAATAGTTGATCACTTTAACCTGTTTTTGCACCATTCCTGTTCCGCCTCTGTCTGTCCCAAACCTGCCTGACCAGCAGAAAGGTCTTTGCTGTGGGATCTTCCCAAAGGGGGTTTTCTGGTGTATTAACAGTTCACTACAAAGAATCACAGAACATCCGGAGGTGGAACAGATCCACAAGGATCATCCAGTCCAACCCCTGGCCCTGCTCAGACACCCCAACAATCCCACCCTGTCCCTCCTGGAGCTCTGGCAGCCTTGGGGCTGTGCCCACTGCCCTGGGGAGCCTGGTCAGTGCCCAACCAGCCTCTGGGGGAAGAACCTTTTGCTGAGATCCAACCTGAGCCTGCCCTGACACAGCTCCAGCCATTCCCTGGCTGCTGTCCCTGGTCCCCCCAGAGCAGAGATCCGGAGCTGTCCCTCAGGAGGAAGGTGAATGCAGAAGGTGATGGTTCAGCCCCTTGGCACCTTCAAAGCTGCATCATGAGGCACTGAAATATCAAAGCCCTGATTCACAGAGTACGAATACAACACTCACCCTGCTGTAATCAGCAGGTTGAGAGACCTCCCGAGCTTCTTTCCAACCTGCTTTGTTTATGGTTTTATGTTCCTCTTGCTCAGAGAGCCCTTTGCTGCCTGCAGTGCCTGTGCAGAGCACGGGGCCGGCTCTGCTCCTGCCCCCCAGGGGCACAGCTCTAACCCAGGTAAGAGCTCCAGGACCCCAGTGCCCCCAGGGGCACAGCTCTGACCCAGGGAAGAACCCCAGGACCCCAGTGCCCCCAGGGGCACAGTTCTAACCCAGGGAAGAGCCCCAGGACCCCAGTGCCCCCAGGGGCACAGCTCTAACCCAGCTAAGAGCCCCAGGACCCCAGTGCCCCCAGGGGCACAGCTCTAACCCAGCTAAGAGCCCCAGGACCCCAGTGCCCCCAGGGGCACAGCTGTACCCGTGTCTGTCAGAGCCCCCGGGCTCCATTGCTGCCGTACCCGCGGGCTCTGTGCTGTTGTGCCGCTGTCCCTGTGCCCGGGACAGTGCCCTTGTTAGACAGGAGTGTGATGCTTTCAAACACTGGGAGTGAAGCATTAAAGAGCAACAGGGCCAGAGCTCTGATCTCCTCTGAGAAGTGTCTCTCTGCCCTCAGATTTGGTCCATGTGGGACCAACCAAATGCTCTCTGCTTTTCCTCTACTTTCGCTCTGAGTTGTAAGGACAGAAGATGACTCTGGTGACAGGCTGTAGTTGAGTCCCCTGATGGGCACAGGTACCTTCTCTGAGGAGGAGGAGCAGGAGGACCCACCTGCAGCATCACTCTGTGGGGTAACTGTGGTCCCCTCTGGGTGGGAGGGCTTCTCCCTAATTGCATTTTGAAAAGAGGAAATGCTGATGTTAATCACTGTCAGATAGGGATTATTTTAAAGGAGTTGTTTAACAGCTATAGCTAAATGTGGACATTTTAAAATCAGTGTATCCAGATAATTCCATTAAAGGCTTTAAAAAGACCAGGTCAAGGAATTCTCTGAAACACTAATGGAGATCTCCAGTAAATGTGAAGCAAGGAGGAAGCTCCAGAGAGATGGGAAAAAGGCTAAATGGCTGTTACAGGTAACTCCAGCCATGAGGAAAACCACAACAGGGCAGCTGAGTAATGCAGAGTTAAAGAAGACTAATAATTGATAATTGATAATTGCTCGTTTGAAGTTTGGTAGTGACCAAGAGCTTTTCACTTTGATGGGACGGTGCTGAGATGAGGCTCTTCTGCACAGGCTCTGACTTGCTGTAACACATGGTCTTGCAGGAGAAATGCAGGTGATGACCACCCAACTAATTGGAATGGAGGTTTCTACATGGTGATATCAAAAATTGCAGCTGCAGAAAGTGTTAAATGCATTTGCTGAACAAGTTCAGGGCTGCAGAGCTGCCCAGGAGTCTGAGCATCTCCACAGTGCAGAAGAACCACAGATGAAATATTGGAAGCAGGTGGAAAGCCCTCAAATGTCAGCAGAGATCCCCTGAGGGATCTGGTTTCCCAGGAAATCCTGTCACGTGCCAGCAATGGGACAGAGGAACATCAGCAATTGTTATCCAAGGAGAACTAGAGCTGAGCAAAGCAGCACCTGCCCCTTGTTCTCTGGGCTGAAGGATGGCAATCCCATAACTCTGAAGGGGAAGGAAGTGAGGATGGCAGGAGTCTGTCCTGCTGTTTGAAGCTGTTGGACAGGATAATTGCCACCCATTTAATGGAAATGTCACTGTTTAATGGAAAACAAGGAAATAGCTCAGTAAAGAGGTTGTGGCACCTGGTTGTGGCACTACATTCCTGAGAAGTACCTGGAGCAGGGACTGTGGGAACCAGAGGGTGTTCAGGGAAAGGAGGAGGTGAGTTGGAGGGGGCTTTGCAGATGCTTCTGCTGAATCCTTGGGTGCCCCTTGGCTGTTGTTTTCCCACTCACCAGGGTCAGGAGAGGAGCCACAGGAGATCACTTGGCTCTTCTTAGACAGGGCTCTGAAGGTCCTCTACCCCTCTAAGAGCAGTGGGGCTGGGTATGATGCTCAGAGGAGAGCTGATTCATCAGGTGGCATGTCAGGCATGATATCCAACAGGGATTGAACATGTTCCTCAGAGGATGGTGAGATGATGGCAGGCAGGTTCACCCTCTTCATTACAGCAGGGACTTGGAGCAGTGCAGAGGTGCCTCACACAAGAATCAGATATTCATGGAATCATGGAATGGTTTGGGTTGGAAGGGACCTTAAAGCTCATCTTGTTCCACCTCCTGCTGTGGGCAGGGACACCTTCCACTAGCCCAGGTTGTTCCAAGCAATGTTGAAGAGAAAGAACTGAGGGAAACGTGGGGTAATTCATCACCACAACCCCTTTCCAAAGACCCTTCGGGTTCACAAAGATTGTACATTTTTAGTTTAGCCTTTGTTCTTTTCCTAAAAGAACTGGCCTGATTTTGCTGCAGATAGTAGACTTGAAGAGGAACAAGCACAGATAATACCCTGAAAAAGTGTTTATAGGTGATCATGGTGGCCTTTCTTATCTTTCTACCTGTGAGGCTCCTTTTACTTCGTGTGCTGCACTCTGACTGTGGGCGGGCAACAAAGGCAGAGCCTCCTGTAACCATCTTTAAGTCTAGTTCTGAAGCAGAAATTTGAGCAAACCTAGAGGAAGTTCACAATATGAACATCATTTGCAGATGTTATCCTGAGTGATTAATGGGTTCATTGAGAGAACTTTATCTTACAAGTGTTATCGTGTGGCCTGAAGAGAAAGGGGAATGCATCTATTTACAAATGGCTTGCAAGAGACAACTGATAAGAGGAAGTACACTGTAAAGGTTCCTCAGCTTTTATGGATCCCTGTTTTTATGGATCAGTTCATAGGCTGAGTGGTGCAGGGTCTCCAGGAAGCACTGGGAATCAGCCAGGGAAACACTGCCCGTGAGCACAGTGGGGCATCCCAGGACATCGGTACCATGAGCTTGGTGGCAAATGGGGTGATCACACAAGGCCTCAAATATTGTGTCTTTGGGACAGTCACTGGGAGGTTCACAGCTCTCCAAACAACCTTTTCATGGTCTCTGTTGGAAAAAAAATCTGGACTCTACCACAGGGTGACAACACAGTTGTACACCATGACCTGGACTGAGGAAGTGTTCGTAGAATCATAGAATGATGGAATATCCTGAGTTGGAACAGACCTACAGGGATCCAATTGATCCCTGTGATCCAACTCCTGGCCCTGCACAGGACAGCCCCAAGAATCCCACCATGTGCCTGCTTAGGTTGGTATCAGAAGTTCCTGAGGGCCCTCACCATGTGGTGCTAGAACACCAACATTGCCACTTCCCAGCAGTTTAAAGCTGAGTAAAGGTTGTCACAACCCCTGAAAAGAGTATTTTTCTCGACAGTTTGCTGAGAGCTTATTAAAGCCCGGGAATAGTCTTAACTGGCTGTTTTCAGAGCAAATAAGAAGTGCAGCAGCTCAGGCTCAAGGGACACTGGCACATTCAAAGCCAGGGAGAGCAGATGATGTTGTAGACACAGGAAAGGCCAATCTTTCCTCTTGCAGAGAAATAATTGGGGTGGTGGGAGGTCCAGAGAGGGGATGGTGGGAGTGTCAGAGGGTCTGGTTTGGATAAAGATCAAAGACAGGCCTATGGTATTAAATGGAAGAGTCTTTAGTGTGGAAATGCTTTCTGTGAGGACAGGCTGGGGACATAAAAGTCCCAACACACTCCAACCAGGACACCCAGTGAGTGTGTTCCTGTGCACTTCATGGAGCAAGGAACTGCCCATGAACTGGGAGATAAATATAAAGTAGTTCTGTCCAGCCACTCAGGGCCTCTCATCTCTTCATAATCCAGGATTCTGAATTTGGCAAACGAATATTCTTCTTGGCTTTTCAGTGCACAGCTCAGAGCTTTAAGGGATCTGTCTCATGTGCCTCGTGATCCCTCAAACCAGTGAGCCAGGAGAGTGCAGCACTGCCTGGCTCCCCACCTCTGCTCCAGGTACTCAGGAGCCTTCTCTGTCCAAGCAGAGGTGTCGAGGTGCTTCCCTGCCCAAGCAGGGCAGGTCTGGGACACCAGTTGCCATGGAAACTGAGACAGTGGGATCACAGAATACAATGGATTGGAAAGGACCCACAAGGATCATCCAGCCCAATCCCTGGCCCTGCACAGGCCCAGCCCCAAGAGTCACCCCCTGTGCCCCAGAGCATCATCCAAACCCTCCTGCAGCTCTGGCAGCCTTGGGGCTGTGCCCACTGCCCTGGGGAGCCTGGGCAGTGCCCAACCAGCCTCTGGGGGAAGAACCTTTGCCTGAGATCCAACCTGAGCCTGCCCTGACACAGCTCCAGCCATTCCCTGGCTGCTGTCCCTGGGATGGACCAGAAGATGTTCACTGGCAAGGAAGGAGCCTGTTAATGATCTGATCTGCTGAGCTGGATTATTCACTGAACTTTGGGGTTCAGCTTCCCAGCTGCACGAGGATGGGGTGTCCTGGCAGATGCTGCTGTGCTGCTCACAGCAAGCAGAGCTTCTGCAGCAGAAATATTCATGTTCTTAGAGAAGGTGGAGAGAGGGGAAAGGTCCAGCATGAAAATGGCAGGCAGAAGTTTGTCCAGAGGATGGTGAAGTGGAAAGGTGGAGGAGAAAGAAGACTGCTGTGGGATTGGGAATCCCTGGGAAGGACTGGCACAGAGGGAAGTGGAGGAGAGGGTGGAGAGCAAGCCTTGGTGTGCAGACAGGTCTGATCCTCCTGCCAGGACAGCCGTGACAAATGGGGTGACTGAGGTATAAAAAGGCCAACCTGCCCCAGCAGCGTCGTTTGGTACCTCTTTGCTGCTCCTCCAGCCCTTCCTGGGTCATGGGGAGGGACATGATGGAATGGTCTTTGCCAACTGCTTTAAACCCCCTGACAGCTAATGTATTACACTGCCAGGGCCCAACATAACTTTTTCCAGAGTAATTACTTTCGATTTCCTCACAATAAATACTCGGCTATTTTTTCCTTTCCAATAATCGAGTGTATTTATTCTTAAGTAAGATTAACTGTCTTTTGGAGCCCAAAATGGATGGGGTTGCCTTGGGAGATCAATACAAATGCTCATAATAGTTGTCTCTTTGTGAAGTCCTGAGGACCCTCCAGCTGACCTTAGATGACCATTTCTCCCTTCTTCTTGAGCAACCTGGTCTAGTAGAAGGTGTCCATGGCAGCGGGTTGGAATGAGACGAGCTTGAAGGTCCCTTCCAACCCAAACCATTCCCTGCTGCTTTTGATTGATGACCCCATCCACCAAATCCTGCGGGAAACCCCTGTGTAGGTTGGACCTTGTGGGTGGTGTGTCCTGCTGATGTCACCCCTGGGATAAAGCAGAGGTTTAGATTCATCTGTCATTTATTATTCTGTTCTTTCTCCTGTTTTTATAAGTCGTCCTCATCTTCCCTCTCCCCTCAGGTTTGGTGGCAGTGTGGGTTCCCCACTGCCACAAGAAAGGGAAGGTGGTTCCATATTATAGGGTATCTTCTGCCTGAGGAAAACAAGAAAACAGGCAGCAGACATGGAAAGCAGGTGGAGGCCTCAGTTCTGAGGATGCGCCTACAACAAGCCAGAAGGGTGGGTTGTAACCCTAAATTTCAAGTTTGTCTTGAACTTCTCAGTAGAAAATGAGAGAATGCAGCTGAAACAGGCTTATTTGGTCTGGGAAAATCCCTTTCTTTGGTCCTGGGATGGCCCTAGTTCTGGTAGGATCTCAGCCATGACTGTCTGGGAAGATTATCACATGAGTTCGCTGGAGAGTTACTTGACAATCTATGTAAAAACTCAAAATAAAACTAAATCTTGACCTGCCCAGGCCTGCAGATGCTGAGCCTTTCCACAGCCCTGAAGGGATGCTAAAACATGGAGGTGAAAATCCCAGGGAAAACCAGCTCTGGGCAGGTCTGAGCTGTGATTCTTGACTTCAACAAAGCCAGTGGGAACAGGGGCTGTGCTGTACAAGCTGTTGGATTTGCTGCTATTATTGAATCAGCATCAACTGGCAAATGTGATCCTTGCAGGGCTCAGTTTTCCCCTCAGTGACAGGCACATGCTGATAAAACGGAAAAGGGTAATGAAGGCAGGATGATACCATGAAATATTGCACTGCAGCCAACAGGGCCTCATTTTTCTTTCAAGGGGGATAAATTGGCTCTTTTCTCGTCTCTCCAAGGTAGCTGGAATAGTGTGTGACCCCCTCCAGCGTGTTCCCAATGTTCGGCCTTTCAGTGGCAGTTGTTGGAAGCTTGAAGTTCATGGAGTGATGTTTGAGCTTCCTGTTCCCTTCTGCACAGGGGGAAGAGCTCAACCTGCTCAGAAAATACGGGAATCAAGAGGTGGAAGAGTCTTTTGATCCACAACAAAAGTTAAGACCATAAAGAGTTGACAGAGCCAGCTGGGCTTGGCCTTAACTTCTCCACCTGCCACACACAGGGAATATCCAACAGGAGGAAGGGAGAGCTGGCAGGTGTTTTACAATGTCAGTGATGCAAACACTGATTTTGGAACATTATCTGATCTCTGCCATGGGTATTTTTAACACAGCTTTTCGAAAATGGCAAAATGTGGCAAAGAAGTCTCTGCACACCAGGAAGGACTGGGGCAAGGGGGGGAAATGGTCACCTGAGCTGGCTGTTAGAAATATTGGGAGGACCCCTGTGATATATTAGAGTGCAAAAAATAGCTGCGTGGACTTTTGCCCAACAGCATCTTGGAGGTTCCACAATTCACACTGTGCTCGTTCAGGTATTTTTAGGACTATTATTAAATATTAACTATAAAATCATCATATGAGGATTCTTTTCACTGTAGATACTCTTAACTACCTAGTTTTGAGCTAATTGCCTTCAAAAGTTTCCAGGTTTCTAGGTCTTCAGCAGAAGTCCTCTTAAAGAGACATAGTTTGATTTCCAGTTTCTTTGCCACCCTTTTCTTTTGGTTTTTGCCCAGGGATTTTGTCCCATCCCTGGAAGTGTCCAAGGCCAGGCTGGAGGAGGTTTGGAACAATCTGCTCTAGTGGAAGGTGTCCCTGCCCATGGCAGGGGGTGGAATGAGATGTTCCCCTGCAGACCCGGATGGGAACAGAAGAAAGGGGCACAACCCAGGGGACTGTTTCAGTGGTTCCTCTCCATTTGGGGCAATTTGTGACAGTTGCTAATGAAACAATTTAAGACCCCCGGGGGGAAGGGGGGTCGGGCTCTGCTCCCAGGGAACAAGGGACAGGAGGAGAGGGAACGGCCTCTGGCTGTGCCAGGGGAGGGTCAGGTTGGATACTGGAAAAAATTCCTTCATGGAAAGGTGCCCAGCCCTGGCACAGCTGCCCGGGGAGCAGTGGAGTCCCCACCCCTGAAATGTTCTAAAAATTGTGTAGATGTGGCACTTCAGGACGTGCTTTAATGAACAGGGTGGTGCTGTGGGTTGATGACTGGACTCGATGGCCTCAGAAGGCTTTTCCAGCCACAGTGATTCGGTGGTTCCATGATTTCCTCTGGGTTTGACTGGATCACTGCCAAGGTCAGCCGGGCCCTCCTGAGGAACAAAACTTAATAAAAGAAGTTTCTAAACCCCCAAGAGTCAGGAGGGCACCAGCGGAGGTGTCTCTCTGGTGACCCACCAGTTCTCCCGTGTCACAGATCTCTTGTCCCTTCAAGTTCACATCCCAACTTCCTCTGCAGCAACCTCAGCACTGAGGTCAGGAGAGGCCTGG
Source organism: Manacus candei (assembly GCF_025592945.1). Taxonomy (NCBI): domain Eukaryota; kingdom Metazoa; phylum Chordata; class Aves; order Passeriformes; family Pipridae; genus Manacus; species Manacus candei. The sequence goes on along the minus strand of NW_026138215.1, from coordinate 7,743 downwards.
AGTGACTCTCATCTCTCCAAAACTTTGTGTTTTCTATCACTTTCCTGCCTCCTCAAAGGGGAAGCTCAATGATTCCATTCCACCTATTACCAGACATTTAATAAGCATTAGTAATTACTGGACAGCATAAATTTTAATTATTATTATTATAATTCCTAATGCAATCATTAATCAATTCCTTATTATTGAGATAGCAATTACACAAAGATTAATAACTCCATTTAATATTTTTTAATTAAGTTAATTTGGAGAGGTGAGGAAGTGAAATGAAAACTCTGCATTGTTGGCTTTTCTGTGGGGGACTTTTCTGGCTGCCAGTGCCCTGTATGGGATCCTGGGACCTCAAACTGGAGATGGGAGGGAGGGGGCACTGGGTGGGAACTGTCCTGTTCTTCTTAACAGGAGACCCCGAGATAAGGATTTGTCTTGAATGATCCCACAGTTTAGGCCCCGTGTCCAGACTGGAGGGAGGAGGGGGATTCATGGCCTGAGAGCCTTGAGTGGGATCACGGTTCCATGATAAATTGGATTAATGCCTGAGGAACACTGTGAATGGAATGAGTATTTACTCTTTGGTAGGAAAAGTCTCTTCCCTGATTCCTGCTCTGCCATGGAAGGCTCCTTCCCAATGACCACAGAGACATTCCAAAATCCCAACTTGTTCTGCTTGGGGTGTTCTTTCCTGTGGAAAATGTGCTACTTTTCATGAAAAAAATAAGATCCAGGCACTGTGGAAGCTCAGGCTGAGCCTGTCCCACATTCCCACATCCTCACTGGGGGTGGGCAGGGTAGTCTGGCCTGGGGCCCCTGCACTGAACTCACCTTCAGGATTCAGGTATTTGAACATTTGGATGTGATCTGTGTATGCTGGAATTGGAGAATCATGGAATGGGTTGAGTGGGAAGAACCTTAAACCCATCCAGTTCCACCCCTGCCATGGGCAGGGACACCTTCCACCAGCCCAGGTTGCTCCAAGCCCCGTCCAACCTGGCCTTGGACACTTCCAGGGATCCAGGGGCAGCCACAGCTTCTCTGGGCAACCTGGGCCAGGGCCTCCTCACCCTCACAGGGAAGGATTCCTTCCAATATCCCATCTCTCCCTGCCCTCTGGCAGTGGGAAGCCATTCCCTGTGTCCTGTCCCTCCATGCCTTGTCCCCAGTCCCTCTCCAGCTCTCCTGGAGCCCCTTTAGGCCCTGCAAGGGGCTCTCAGCTCTCCCTGGAGCCTTCTCTTCTCCAGGTTGTTTTGATGTGTCCTTTATATTACTAAAGGACTGTGGTAGTTTGGACTTGGCTGCCTGGCCAAGCCCTCAAGATCACAGCAAAAGGGCTTCCCTCCCCCTCCTTTTAGGAACACAGGGTAAAGAAAGGGAAGAAAAAGAACTACCAAAAGACCGAAATAACAGAACCAAAGCAGTATATATATATATATCTTACACTTATATACAGTTACAAAAACTATACATATATAAGAAAGAGAACCCCAACACCCTAAAACCCACAAAAACAGACATACACAGCCAATAAAGAACTAGCAAACAAAATCTTAATACTTTCCTTAAGAAAGCAGAGGCCACACCACTGGATCTCTCCTCTCTAATGGGGAAGAAGCAACAGCCTCTCAAAAACTTACAGGCCTGCACTCCCACACAAGGAGTCCAGCCACAGGGAGGTTGCTTTGCTTCTTCAACTCCACCAGAAGAGATCTCCCTTCCAGCTTCCTCCCCTTTCTGTTTATATTTCTGCTTACCCAAAGAATAGAATGGAATACTGGGATATGGGGACTTCCTTAGTTTCGGCCTGATTGCCAGGAAGAGGCCTAAACCAAACCACTACAAGGGCACATCCAGGACATCCCCAGGACATTCTAATCCAGCTCCAATACCTGAGAGTTCCCTGCCCAAGTCCTGTGTTTCCCTCTGGGGCCACGTTGTCTCACTCTCAGCACCCAAGTTGGGAGCCATGAACTGCACGTGGGACGTTGGCCAGCTCTGGGCAGGAGGGAAAAGCCCAGGCAGGACGAGGGAGAGGGGGAGCTGTCCTTGGAGAACTCATTTGGTACCAGTTGGAAAGAGCCCCTTGAGGGGTTTGAGGGGCAGCAGGGCTGTGACAGGACACAGCAGGGCTGTGACAGGACACAGCAGGGTGTTACAGGACACAGCAGGGGTGTTACAGGACACAGCAGGGTGTTACAGGACACAGCAGGGTGTTACAGGACACAGCAGGGGTGTTACAGGACACAGTAGGGGTGTTCCAGGACACCGGCCAATGGAGCATCCTGGCTGGTGGGTGGGGATCACACCAGGAGGATTCCTCACCAAGCTCTCGGCACTGAACAGCAGCAGAGCTTTCATTGATGACCAGCCCTCTCCAGTGGAATTTCCCTTTGCTGAGGCCAAATGAGTTTTCATTGTAGCATCTGCATCCTTCCTGCTGAGCAGTCAGTCTTTAGGAATCACTTCAAAGAACCCCTCTACTGCTTCACCGGTGGATGGGGCCTCTCTGAGAAGGCCCCCAGGTTGGAAATCGTTTCAATTGATTGTCATTCTCTCCCTTATGTAGAACCCTCCTGGTCCCCTCCAGAAGCAGCCCCGTTCCCTCCTCCAGAAAATGGAACATGGCAGGTTTTTATTGGCAAACTGACATTTCTGTGGGATTTCAGGTTGAGTTAAGGTCTGATGGCAGTTTCCTTTTGTCAAGAGTAGGTGTTAGACTGGATTTGGGAGTCACAAGAGGCATCAACCCTGGGAAGGGGCTTCCAGTCTGGTCTTTTGAGAAGGGATCCTACTAAGCTTTTCATTTTGCTCCTCCAGACAAAGTTATTTAATAGAGTAACACAGGAAGATAAAATAACTGCATTCAAACCCCAAAATCTGACATTACAAATTCCACTGAGTGTGGGGTTGTTCTGGAGTTAAATTGTGTCATTTTCTGCAAATGGCACAGTTTTCCATCTGCTTGTGTTTGGGGTCTAATGACAACAGCACAGTGCAAGGGAAGAGCTTTCCTCTTCCTGCACGACTTCATGGACATTTCCAGATCCAGCTCCAGCTAAAAACACTACCAAAAGAACTTATACAGTTAAAAATCAGGGATGTATGATGAATCCTCATGAATTTCTCCCTCTTGTTCCATAAAATACTCCCAAGTCCCAGGCTGTGATGACCCCTGAGGAGTGGGTCTGCAACAAAGAGGGTGGAGCTTGTCAAGGACGGGGACTGGGAATAGCTGAAGGGCACCAGCATTCTCACACTCACCCTGGTGTGGTACAATTCCCCTTGGCACTCCCAGGAGAGCCTGAAGAAGCTCTTTTGGAGATGTAGGAGAGGGATATAATCCAGCATCCAATGCTGTTAGGAACAGAGAAGCCAATTCTCTACTCCTTGGTGTTGTTACCACCCTTCTGCAACTCGCCTTCCTCACAGGAGGCTCAGACTCCTCTGCAAGGATTAACTTTACGTTAAATTAGTACCCCAACACAACATGTTTGGATGATCCTTTGGGGCACAGGGTGTGGCTCTTGGGATGGGCCTGTGCAGGGCCAGGGGTTGGCCTGGATGATCCTTGTGGGTCCCTTCCAACTCAGCACGTTCTGGGATCCTGTGACTCTCTGTTCCCTCACAAAGGGGTGATTCCCTCTCCAGGAAGCTCGAGATGTTTGTTTATAGCCCACCTGTGGCATGCTCTGGAATCCATCCACAGGACAGGAATCTCCAGGGGTGGAGAACACTTCCAGCCTTTCCAGTGTAGGACCATAGAACCATGAAGGTTGGAGAAGACCTCCAAGATCATCAGGTCCAGCCTTCTGTGTCTGTATTTACTTTGTTCTCCTTCCCTTTGTGGCTTCTCCTCGTCTTTTCTCACCCCTCTGGAATCTCAGGGATGCTCCCACTGATGTTCACAGGGCTGCAGTGCCACTGCAGGAGAAGCTGCTCAGCTCTGCCCACTCAGCCTGTCCCAGCTGGGGACTAGTCTAACATCTTACATCTTCTTTTGTCTCTGTGATTTTGGGTCATGGAACCCTCCTGAGACTCACAAGTTATTTAAACAGCCTCTGTGCTGAGCAGAACAACCAGCATTTCCTTGCCTTTTTTTTTTTTTTTAATGAACCAACTTCCTCATTTAGTATTTGCACAGGGTATCTCTGGGGTTGAGTTTCAAAGGAAAATCCGGGAGTGTTTTGCTGTTCACTTCGCTTGTGCTCCCCCTGTGCCACGGCAACTGCACAGAGACTGACTTCTAATTAGCTCCAAAGCTGTGTGATATCTTTGGGAACAGTCAATACAGCTGTTGGGCTTCCTTTAGTCGTGGAGAAAACGTGGAAAATATGCTGAATAGACTGTATAGTTTCCCTCCAGAAGGAAGGCAGAGAAACACTCCTGTTTTATGCAGCAGCAAGTTTTCTTCAAGTTTGTTTTTGCAAGCTAAAAAAAAAAAAAGGGAAAGAAAGGAAACAAAAAGAAAGAACTAGGAAAAAACGAAGCATTTATTACACTATAATGAGGTAAAACTGAGCTCACATACCAATGGGGGAGCTGACAATAATATATGGCTTTAATTAGCAATCAGGATTTGAGGAACAGATTATTATGCTAATAGTTTCAAAGCTTCCCAGTAAAAAAGTGCCTATGGAGAGATTTGCTAATGACAAGGAGATCTCCATTTTGTAATATAATCATGAAATGCTCCAGACAATAATTACACATTTCCTTGCATGTTTGTTATGAAACTCTGGACTTCAGACTCTGCGCTGTGGACTCCCAGTGGACCAAGGAAAAATATAATGACCCAAAACTTCTCTTCCTAAAGGCAGAGAAATGAGTTCTTTTGCTTGTCCTAAAGAAAACCTGCCATGCCCTGGATTGGAGTGGGAAAAGCACCAAAGTTGGAATCCGAGCTCAGTTAATTGGAAATAAAGCAATTTAAATAAAGTTGCTTTAAATAAAGCAATTAAGCTGCTGGAGCGTGTCTGTGTCGGAGCTGGAGGAAGCTCCCGGTCGGATCTGTGCTTCCAAGGCTGAGCAGGGGCTGGTGGGGAGGACACACTAACGAGGTGTTGGCTAATTAAACTCACAGCTGCAGGATTCCCAAGGGAAGTCACTCGGGGAGCCACAAAAAGGATTTGGTTATTTAGAATAAATGCTCCTGGGGGCACCAGGATTTATCCAGGCTGGAATGATGGGGGCTAAGGGGAGAGGGGCAGGGGAGGAACTCCTCAGCTGAGGACAGGAGGCACTCAGGGGGCTGGAGGAGAGAGGATGGAGCCACCAGCTCCCCTGGGAGGGTGAAAACCACCTGCCAGCTCCGCTCTGTATCTGTCCCTTCCCAAAGGATAATCAGGAAAGGCCCGGGAAGCCTTTTGCATTCAGGCCAAGCCCAGGAGCTCTATGGCCAAGCTGCCAATCACCCCCTAGAGCAGTTAATTAACTGCAGGCTTTTCTCAGTCTGGTGCTTCCCCATCCACGGGCATTCAACTAAACTTGAAGTGACCCAGGAACCACAGGCAAGATATCTTAAGAACTTTTTTGTTTAGCTTTTTTGGAAGATGCCTTTTAACTGTGCTCCTGGAAGCAGCTGCTGGCAGACGCTGCTGCAGCCAAACTGGAGGCACGAGGAGCAGCCTGCATACTCAGGTCTCCATTCCCATCAGGACCTTCTTCCAGGGATTTCAAGGTCCTACAGACCTTCCCTGGGACAGCAGAAAAAAAAAGGCAAAGCTCCATCTTGTCCCCATTGCAGTTCACTGCATCTCTTTTTTTCCATCAAGTGTCCAAGGAAGGGGGACCTTTATGAGCATCCTCTGGCTGTGCTTGTGAAGGCCAGAAGGTCCCACCCAGACACCCCTTGGATGATTCTTCAAACAGTTTATATTTCAGATGAGAATTTCCAGAGACAGAGAAATGTATGTGTGCTTCAAACATGGTGCAGCCCTAACTGGGGTATTCCTGTTTTCTGTCGTGGGATTGTCACAAAATGGATACAGGCAAAACCCATAGGAAATCCCTAAAAAACCCCTTGATTCCTAAATAAATTATATGTGGGGGAACACCTCAAAGCAGACCCCATGGCCTCACAGTGACTCTGACTGATGAAGTACTGCAGGATCATCAGCTACTGTGAGATTTCTCTTGAGACACGGAGATCCAGGGGGGAACAACCAGCTGAACTGCAGCAGGTTCCTTTAGGATGGCTTGGAAGTGCATGGAACTGCTTCCCATCAGCCATCCAAAGGCACAGTGCCAAGGGAGGTCCCTGGAAATATTCAAAAAACATATGGATGTTGCACCTGGGGACGTGGTTTAATGGTGGGCCTGGTGGTGCTGGAGGAATGGTTGGACTCGATGATCTTGAAGGGCTTTTCCAACCTCACCAATTCTGTGATTCTGTGAAGGGGGTGGTGACCTGCTGCTGCTCTTGCCTGCAGGATCCCAGCCCCAGCACTGCAGCCTGGAAATGTTTTCTGTATTTTCAGCCATAAACCCACAACAGGGACAGGGGACTGTGGCACATTTGAATTTTGTCTGTTTGTGGTGCTTTTTTTGTGCATTAACTCATTCTCCCTGGCTTATCTCGGGTCCCTCCAGCTGCCATGAGCTGGCACACAGAGAGACCTGGGAATTTTGGCCATTCCCACCAGTCTGTTGTGTTATTCTGTCCTGAAGCTCCTGAGCCCCAGCTCTGCTCTCTGTCAAACTGCGATAATTCTGTGTGCAAATTACTTTGTGCTGTGAAAGGTGGCCCAGAAGTGTTGGATTTGTGGCTGTCCTTGGGCTTAACCTCAGCTGGGCTCTGGACAGTCCCACCCAGCTGATGTGTGACCTGTGTTTGCCAGCAGGCAGGACAGCCAAAATCCACAGGGCCTGTGGCACCTGGGGACACTCTGCCTGCTCCCAACTCCCCCTCCCAAAGAGGGAAAAATCTTTCCTGACTTCCAGCTGGATGAGGAAACCTCGCAGGAACAGCATAAAGATTAGCTGAATAAACTGCTTGGAATTCAGAGACATTCACGGAACAGGGAGGGAAACTATTATCAAACCTTCCCCCCCAGAGTAACAAAACCAGCATCCCTGATGCTCAGGATTAGGATGTGGAGAGGAACAAAATATCAGACTGACAAAAATCTTCCAAAACCCCCCAAACCCTCCCCTCCTCCACCCCAACCCCAAGGGCTGATAGAGGAATAATCCCACCTCAGCCCCCTCACTGCTGCACTGGAGGATCAGTATCTGGCACCACTTGGCTCTTCCAAGTATAATCCCATCCTGTAAAGTCCAGGTCAGCACCTGGATCCTGAAACAATGACTCTGAGTGAAAGAAATACTCAACAAGTTGAGGCTGATTTTCATCATCTTATGTATTTTGGGCAGTAGCATAAGGATGAAATCTGGAGGGTTTTTAGGCTTCTTCAATAAAGTGATTTTGCCTTGCTCTTCCCACCAGAAATGTCCAGAGAGTGCCCAGGAAGCAAAGTAATTATGGGATAATGTTTCATGGGAGACCAGGAGAGTGAATTGTTTCAGGAGATCAAAACAAACCTCTCTGAGCAAAGGTCAAGTCCCCTTACAAGCAAAGTGTGTCCACTGTGAACAGAGGAGGGGTAGTGGGAAAGTTCAAGGGGAAAATAATGCTCTTTCAAGAGGGCAGCACAGAAATATGGAATGAAAGGCAAAAGTTCAAACAATATGAACATTTTACCACAAAATTTAGACATTAAAAAATTGGGAAGGGAAGGTTTGGGAAGTTTG